>NW_017253259.1:0-322965 GCF_001299255.1 Cyphellophora attinorum | reverse complement strand
CAGTCCAGAAAAATCCATCCAGAAGGAAGAAGCAGAGCTTCATTTTCTGGACTGTGCACAAGTCGCATTTATTGAGTCGAAGGTCCAACGTGGCTTCCTCAGTATGTACTTCCCCTTCTGAGGCGAGGCAGGCGTGTGATGGGAAGGAACCGACGCGGCTGTAGTCGACGTGGCTGCTAGAATTATGCTTCTTACCTAGGAAGATACTTCGGAAGGAACGAGAGGGCGTCGTCCATGCCGGACATGACGCTCAAACTATAGACAGTGTAGATCATCCAGGTGGTCGAGTGTATCGTCAACACGATGATGGCGCGAGAAGGTATTCCGATAGGCAGGCGTCGATGGCGCGCCGACATCTGTAACAAGCACTTTGCGTAAAGGGAGAAAATAGATCAAGATCATGGAAAGACAGGAGGGACAAAGAACATAAGACAGGTCACAAATCGCAGACACCTCATAGGCATTAGCACAGGCTGTGCTCTCTGACCTCGATGCGGCCTCTGTTTGACCCTGTGAGATTGTGCAGCGCTATCACTGTCCGCGATGCTGAATGTAAATCAGTCGGCGATTGCGTCGCGGCTGCGATGCACCCTTAACATGGTGCCGAATTCGAGGGATCCTTCAGTGGCGTAGGAGTCTGGTGAGATGATCTCTGGAATCCATCGTACATGCTAGCTCCATTTGACGTCGATGATGAAGCGAAAGTAGCGGTGTACTAATTGGGTTGCAGTTCGAAAGTTGTGTTGGTATCTGAAGACAATAATACCCAGACCGGATGACATGGATTCCAGATGCGGAAAGGTTCCTGGATGAGCGGGCACTGCATCATTCGTCTTTCCTCCAAGCGAAGTGGCGGCCTTCAATGTACCTGGAAGACAGCAAACGAATCGTTCACGGAGTGGTCAAACAGCTAGCTTGACGTTTGGCAAGCTGGTCAAGCTCGCTGTACACTCGCCTGAGCTGATCATAAAGACATCGCCGCCGCCCTTGACGGCTGCCACCCCACCTCTTGACCTTTGGACTGCGGTCAAGCTGTTCTAAGCGAGTCCGCAAGTACACATATCAGAAGCCAGACAAGATGGTCTGTCCGATGAGCACGCTCAAATTTGTGGGCACCATATCACTAGGTCTCCTCACTGTAAGCTCCTCAGCTTCTCAGCTCCCCTTGTCTCCTGCAACACCCTAACGACCTTCCGACTGCCAATACTGACTTTCGAACCAGGGCGTCTCATACTCGCTCTCAACAATAACACTCCCCTCCCTCGCCCTCCTCCCCTCCGCTGCCCGCGCCGCCCGCGCCCTCGAGACCATCCAAGAGCGCGCCACGCGCCGCATCCTCACCCTCGCCTCCGTCTCATCACTCGCCCTCACCACCTGCTACGCCCTCGCATCGCCGCGCGGCAAGCACCCCTACCTCCTATGGACCGCCATGGTGAGCTTCATCGGAGGGCAAGGTGTCGAATACTGGTATAACGGCTGGACGAGGTTTGGGCTGAAGAGAAATGGTCGGGAAAGCGGGTATGTGGAGGTGGAGAGCAGTGAGGTAAATGGGGAGAAGGTTGAGGCGGAGATGGCGAGGGAGGTTAGGACGCAGAATGTGAGGAGCGCGATTGGGTTGGTGGGCTTTGCGATGGGCGTTGTAGGGATCTGGGGCGATGGTGCTTGAGTGCGGCTGAATGAGATACACGATGATGTGGTCGACGAAGGAATGAGCTGCTAGAATGTTTCAAAAAGGGCGTTTGGAGCAAGAAACAGCATGTCACCACTGGCCTGCAGCAGTCGCCGCATGTATCTTGGAGGCTACAGGCAGACGTCACCTGTGTCATGCGATCGATCGATTTGGATAGGCGAAACATCTTCTACTCAGTCAAAAGAATCAATAATGTTTCGACTCCTATGGCACTTCGTGGGTTCACATGACGCTATGCTTTCTGTTGCCCAATGTCACATCATCTCTCATTCTGCCACTGCTCCAGACTTGCCGCATTTGCCCATACATGGTTGTCTGCGCCGTTGGCAGCACCACCCCCACTGCCTACCCCAGGAGCCTCCTCACCGAAGGCGACCTCATCACCGATTCCGTTACCCACCAGGTTCAAGCCTGCCAGACCCCATCCCATAGCATCAAGTTCACGCTGGAAGAAACCACGCTCTTCCTCTTCAATCTCTTGGCCTCCTGCCATAGCCTTCATACCGTCCTCGTCCTCGTCGTCTGTATCATCGCTATCCTCTTCTGCGAGAATGTCTTCCTCACCCGTCTCTCGCTGGACACCATCGCCAGTCCCCTTCTCGCCCTTCCCTTTCCTGCCCTTCTTCCCCTCCTTTAACGCCATAACGTCCCTATACCACCTCCTCATCCACCAAAACGTCAACCCCCTCAACGCCCACTCCAACGGCACCGCTTCCTCTAGCTCCCCGTCCACGGCGCTTTCATGCATACCCGCCAACCATTCATCCCGCAGCTCCGGCCGACAATGTAAGTATATTGCCGTGATGACGCGCATATTACTCTGACGCCATTTCTTCGGGCAATATGGTACCTGGCTCTTGAACAGCTTCAACACGTATAGCCGCAGAGTCGAATCTGGCACACGTAGGACACGGCGAAGAATCTGCGAGGATTTGAACTGCACAAGGAGCAGGACACGGTGCGACTTGCCACGAGTGAGCTTCTGCAGGGTGCGGAGGAGGTGAATCGACGTTTGAAACTGCCGAGATGAGAAAGTTGGCAGTGGCGTGGTAGGCAGCGGCTGCAGGGGATGACCGAGCTCGTCGACTGTGGGATGAGATGATGGATCCTGCGCAGGCTGTGAAGACTGGTCGTCGGAGTTGGTTGGTATCGAGTCTGAGACGCGTCTAGATCCGGCGGCGTACTGATCTGTTGACGACGGCGTTGGATTGGTGGTGGAATCGCGTCGTCTACGGAACCGCTGTCGGAATGACGGCCTGGAGACGTCGGCGAGAGCGGTGGATGATCTGAGTGAAGGTGGCAGTAGCGGAAGAAGGAGAGATCGTCTCGATCGTAGCGGAAGGCGACTAGGTCTTCCAGATTCTGGTGCGCGAAGTACTTCAGTGTGAGTTGGACGTAGTTTGAGTCCAGTAGCAGCTGTGTCAGATACTCGAACTTGAGGACATGCGAGACCTTGAGCCACTTTAGCAGCGAAAACACCACTCCTGCAATCGCCTTCTGACTGATCTCACGCGAGCGTATGTTGTCCAGCTCTTCTAACGAAAGCTCGGCCGGTTTCGGAGGTGGTGGTGGCATAGGCAATGTCTGACCTGCGCCAACATTCGAGTTGGACTTTGTGCGATTCAAGCCTGCAGATTGGTGTGGATCTGCGAAGTTGCCGTTTCGCACTGCAATGTCTTGCACATTGGACAGCATTGCTTTCATCAGCACAATGACGAAAGACTGCATGTCTGCCAGTGAGTGGTGAAAGAAATGTTCGACGGCATCCATCCTCGATCGCAGATCTGGGTCGTCTAGGCCCTCCATCTCTTTAGCTTGCTCCTCTGCAACTTGTTTGCTGATCTCTTCAACGTCAGTATGCTCGTCACTCTTCCAGCCCCGATCATACTTCATGAACAGATCGCGCTGCTTCCAGAGTTGACGCATACCACGTGTCACTCGCATGCGACTTGCGAATAGCTCGCCTGCCTCGATGATGGAGGTTGGCACATCACTGCCATCCCACTTCTTGCCGACCATCAGGTCTTGGAGTTCCGTCGAGCCTCTGCCGCCAAGATCGTTACTCGAGGTGTCCAGTGGTGGATACAGGAACGGGAAGTTCTGGTTCGTCTGATAGTTCTGCTTCTTTCCCGTTTTCCCTCCCGGGCCAATGGGTGAGGGAGGTGGTGACGGAGCCGGTGTCGCAATGTGGACCGGCTGGTGGAAGATCGAGCTGGAAGTGCCAGTCCCAGGGAAAGAAGCGGGATTGGGCACATCATCAGCTCTGTTGGTGTTTTGTGCAACCACGGGCAATATAGTGCGTTGCTCGTTTTCCAACGGTATAAGCGGCAGGGGTGGATTGTAGGCTGGGTACTTCGAAGTGATCTCTTGCCTGAACATATGGTAGTCCAACGGCGATGCTGTCAGCTTTGGATGAGATGCATCGGCCGAGAATGGGTCAACACGCGGCTGTAGGACACCTTTGATGGCTTCCAGATCGTGCTGTACATCTCCAAAGAGAAGGAGGAGAAGTTTCCACAACAGCTGTATGGCATGAATGAGAGGGATGTTGTACGATTCATCCCATCTGAGTCGCGAGATAGTGCTGACCAAGAAGACCAGGATGCTGGGACTCAGGTTCTGTAGAGATTGTCTGATGGTGGAGGCTTCCGGATCCTCCCTACGAGCTCTAGCTGATTCAGTGAGCAGATAGAAGCATGACAGACATAATGACAACTCCCGTTGCTCACTTTCGTCAAGGGCGCCTGACGCGTGGTCTTTTTGGTGTCCTGAAACTTCGGTCCCAGCAGGTGCTAGTTTTGTGGCTGTCAAGAGTGCTGCATAGAGTGGCGAGACCAAGCGATCTTTGACCATCAAATCTGCGCCTCGGTGCATCCACTCGAGCTGTACTGAATTCGGCTTCTTCGACCTCTCCTCCGCGCTGCCGTTGTCTAACGTTGATGTTGAGTCATCGAGCCCAGATGTGACCGTCCAGGCCCCGGTGAGTACGTAGTAGACGCAACCCAAAGCTTCGATTCGCTGCTCAATGAAAGGACTGCTAACTTCCGCAACTATACCATTCAAGAATTCGAGACGAGATTCGTCGCTCACTGCAATCCAAGATATATCGTCCTGTTCGAGCTGGCTTTCGCAATATGCTTTCCACAGAGTTTCGAACGCCTCGCGAGATGCTAGAAGTTGGTCGCGTTCCTGGTCCGCTTCAGTGTACTGAAACCATTCATCAATCTCTGTCTCATAATTATCGGTCTCGCTGTACTGAAATGCATACGCTCTCTGTTCGCTTTTCGGGAACTGACTGACCAGCTGCCGTAATTGTGGCAGGCTTAATGAGTCAGTGACTTCCGGCGGGCCGGGAGGTGGTGCGGGAGGGGGCTGCGACGGCGGCGGAGGTGGCGGTGCAGATCCATCCGGCGCAGACATGGCCTGGGAGGTGCACGAGGTTTGAATGTTGTCCCAAGCGTTGAGGTGTCCGTCAGAGCCAAGGCGCTCAAAGGTTGCTGACGACCCGGGCTGACGATTGTGGTTCCACTATCCACCTCGTCTGCTTTCAGCAGGACCTGTTGCGTCGGGGGACGGTCGGGACCGCCATTGGCTGCCATTGCATCGATCGTGGCGCCTGTCTCACGCCCTCTCGAGCTGCCGACCAGGACTACGGGGTTTTGGCTTTCAGGGAGTGGGCGCTGCACATCTCAAGCCATCTCAAAGGCCTAGTGGTCAGCAGAATTCCACTTGCGCATCGTCCATGATCCGTTTGAGCCATGCATCTTGATGATTCGCATGTCGAACCCACTAGGTAGGTAGCAAAGGCACATGCTGTGGTCAGGCAAGGCAATGTGGCGCGTTGCCAAGAATTTAGCGCACTTGGACGAGGCAACCTACATGACTTCAAGGAAGGTGGCTAATCAGATCACTAAGATAGACAAGTCCTAGCGAGCGTATCGGTGGCGTTGCAGCGACCAGCTCGGCAATGTGCTCTGAATACCGCCAGGAAGGCTCTACTCTACGCCCCTAGCTTGCTTTCAGATCATGCATGTTCTGGAGGTTTCTGCGTCTCCATCCGAAAGTCGCCCCTGGTCACGGGCAGAATGACGTCCATAAGATCTTTCGATCACTCGCAGCTAAATGAAGCCATTTGTAGGATTGTCTGTTGCGGCCACCGACATGTGTCAGCCGAGCCCGCCAGCCTTGCACCGATATTTCGCGCCTTGTCTTCTGCACCTGTTTGCTTAAGCTGTACCGAGTCGCCGCCGCAATCCAGTCGATTCATGAATCGTCGGCGTCGAGTGTGTGATGCCCTAGATACGCGTAGCCACAAGTGTACTGCCGGCACCATGAACCTGTCAAACTCGACAAACGAGAACAGGATGGCGACACGACGGACTCACACATCAAGTGAGCTTATCGGAGCCGCTAAAGACTTGCACGAGCACAGATTGTGCCTGTATGGGGCGTTCCCACTGAGACTGAAGCGTAGGTGACCCATGTGCGCTGACTCAGGATCTCGCCATGAACCGGAACGAAGCGCCCTTGCGTCGTCAGCCTGAATCCTTTGTCGCGCCAGAGCCCGCCTTCTCGTCAGAAAGAAAGTCCTTAGCCTCGTCGAGTAGCTGTCGCTTATAGCGCTGCTGCACGCCGTTGTCAGCCATGGCATTCAACCAACTCGAGTCAAACAGCCCGCCGGTGACCTCCTCATGTCGTTTCGTGACCACTCTTCCTTTCCTCGTGTCGCGCTCCTCTCCAGGCTGTATGAGTCCTGCTTCTTCCAAAGCGTACACCTGCCGCTTCAGGCCTACCTCTATCGACGACAAAGTCGCAAAGTATGTCCTCGAGGCTTCCTGGAAACGGTTCTCTTGATCTTCGGGTGTGGACGAGGTGGTGCTCCCGATGCCAGTATTTGCCAGGATACCCACCGCTTCAGCGGCTGCACCCAGTAGCGTTGCTAGAAACTGGTCTATATCGTTGAGTTCTGCTATTCTCTGGGCTGCTGTGAACGTGACTTGCTTTTCGGGGCTCGTATCGTCCTTCACGGACTCCTCATCACTCGATGCCATCGCAGGCGTGTGTCATGATATGCGTTGAAATGGGTCACGAATGTGAGATGGTGTGCACAAATTGGAGCCTCTCCGAGGCGGCCTTCCGTGGGGTGCGAGGTGCAAACAAATAAAGTCCCAGTCTTCCCAGTGCAGGCACGGTCGCGAAACATAGTCTTGCACGTGACTTTCTTGGCAAGTCACTCCGACCGGCTGAGCACTTCACTACACCTGCCTCCAGACTATTTATCACTTTGGGTCTACAATCAGCGGGATCGACACAATTCCACCAGAGGCCGCCCTGGACGACAAGACTACCACAAGACTCAATTGTTGACGCACCGTCCGGCGGCTCATGAGGTCAAAATGGCCGCGCCACTGCCTAGTCCGGGCCCGCGCGCGTCTGCCATTCCAAATGGCTCCGTCGCGTCTTCCTCAACCACACCTGCCGTCAACGGAATCGGCTCAGCGCCCGCCCAGCCTGTCAATCCTCCGGCCGGCGGCGCACCACAATTGTCGCAGCAGAACCTAAACCAAATAGTGATCGACTACCTCGCCAAGAAAGGGTATCATCGAACAGAAGCTGTCCTCCGAGCTGAGTCTGCGAATCAGGAGATTCCGAAAATGGAGGAGAGCAGGCCGAATCCAAATGCTGTCCAGCACCTGGCGCAGAAATACCTGGACGTCTACATCAAGCTGCAGGCCTGGACGGATGATGCTCTGGACATGTACAAGCCCGAGGTCGAGCGTCTTTCGTGGCCATTTTTCATCTACATGTACCTTGCACTCGTCGAGCAAACAAACTCTGTCATCGCCGAAAACTTCTGGAAGAAATTCGTCGAGCCGTTTCGCACTCAACATGAGCACGATATTCAACTACTCAAGTCTGCGACTCTTCCCGAGCATTTAAAGGCCGACGGCGAGGCGAAGCGGTATCTGAGCAACAAGTATCGTGTAAACCTTTCCAATCCAGCCAATATGTACTGCCTCACCTTCTTCGAGTCCCTGCCGAGAGAGCAGTACGCTCTACTCATCAAAATACTAGAGACGAACATTGACCTGAGGGTATCGGATCGCGCAACAGACGATCGATACAGCTTCGCGTCTGTTATTCTCCGGGCACAGGATGATTCGAACCTCCCTCCAGACGACGAGGGTATACCTGGTCACAAATCTGGCAACGCTATCATCACAGATCAGGCCAACGTGGGCAATACTCTGGCGACTCTCAAATTGGGCAAGCTCCAGATGGACAAGGACACGGAAGAAGATGTGCGCGCCGATCTGGAGGAGATTGACAGCAAAATGCCACCCGCGCCAGGTCAATCGACATTGGTTGAGACTCACGAGAAGATCAATATCAAGCAGGAAGAAGACGAGGATGGCCCAACACGCACAGAAATACCCTTTCCGGTGTCCACCTCCCGCGACGTTCACATGGAGGTCACCAAAATTCGAGAGTCTCGCGATCGTCTAAAGGTCGAGGGCCGGACAGGCGGAATTGGACCTGGCGTGAGCGTCTGCATGTACACCTTCCACAACTCCGCAGACAGCATCAACTGCATGGACTTCTCAAGCGACCTCAAGCTGGCAGCTACAGGGATGGCTGAGTCATATATCAGAGTTTGGACTCTGGATGGTTCAGCACTTGGCCCGCAGTCGAATGGTCAAGCGCAAGCGTCACAGCGTCTGATAGGGCATGGCGCTCCTGTATACGCGGTACGCTTTGCACCGGCCGTCGGTCCCTACGACGAAAGCTCGACGGGCACTGGTGTCAAGTGGTTGCTGTCGGGCGGTGGTGACGGAAACATCCTCCTCTGGTCCTTGGACACATTCCAAGCAGTCGTGAAGTATCAAGGCCATACTGGCCCTGTATGGTCGCTGGACTGGAGTCCTCAGAGCCATTACTTCGTATCTGGCGGTCTCGATAAGCTTGGTCGAATCTGGACGACCGACAAAGTCCACCCTGTCCGTATCCTCGCCGGGCATGACAAAGACGTCGAAGTCGTTGCGTATCATCCGAACTCCGCATATGTCTTCACGGCTTCCACAGATCGAACCATCCGAATGTGGGCGGTTACGACAGGAAACGCAGTGCGAATGTTCACCAGTCACACTACACCAATCACTGCAGTCGCATGCAGTCCTGATGGCAAGTTGCTTGCTTCTGCAGACGACAACGGAAGCATCATCCTTTGGGATCTCGCCACAGGCAAACGAATGAAGCAAATGCGCGGTCATGGCAAAGGCGGGATCTGGTCTCTCTCGTGGAACAATGAATCAACGATCTTGCTCTCTGGCGGAGCTGACAATACTGTGCGAGTATGGGATGTGCACGGTCCTCCTAAGGAGCCAGCCGCAGCAAAGCCAGGCGAGGCAGGTAAGGCAGGCGACGGATCTGGACCGACCATGCTACAGAGTACGGGCGCAAAGAAGGGCAGAAAGGAGGCTGTCGTCACCGCTGATCAGATCAGCGCCTTCCCGACAAAAAGCAGTCCGGTCTACCACGTTCAGATGACGAGTATGAACCTCGCGTTAGCGGGAAGTGCATATCTACCGGAGCTGCAGGCGAGGCCGAGTCAGGGATCGTAGAATAAAATTCTGGCGCGAAAATCGGGCCAGGGAGGGTGCTGACGGTCCAAAACTGCTAGGGATACAGATGGGCTGAGCGTCACTTGAGCTTCACTTGGTTGGCATAGTTATCGTGGTTCACCCAGCCAGGGAGGGCGCTGAAGGTCTGGGGCTGTTTTGCTAACAAATCGGCAGACTTGAGATGAGCGTCACTGGAGCGTCACATGAGCGTCATTTCGTGACAACAAAATGAACATGGAAATTGGCTCAGGGAGGCCGCTGACTGGGTCATCGATATCTTTTCTCCTTCAATCAAAGTGTTGCTGATGACTGTCTGATAATGATTCTCACACAGTAACGGTGTCACGCCTTTGGCATAGCCGCCATCCCATCAACTCACTGAACGAATATTCAATTCCGCAAAACACCCGTTTTCTCGGAGCTTGCGCCCACCTGGGAGTCCTCTGACTACCTCTCCCTGCCATCCTGCCCAGTCCGCCACACCGGGAGGGTCCCATCGATTGAACTTTCCACATCAGGCTCACACGCCGCGTTCGAATCTCATGCCACCCAGTCCGGGGTAGATGACATCACCTGACAGTTGTCTCCAGTTTTCGCCGGAAGTGCGACCAGTTGCGGCAGACTCATGGCTGTTGTCGGTCGACCGCTCGTTGACGGGATGCTTGGTCAGGTCAGTATAGGCGCTCAGTACCTTGCATGGGTCATACATACCCTTCCGCCCGTTGCGTCTCGATGAACTTCTCCAACGAGTGCGAGAAGTCGGTCGTCTAGCAGTTGTCGCACTTCAGCAGCGCTTCTTTCGAAGTCATCCTGAAGCTGGCGCCTGCGATCGGCGTCAGGAGTGCTGCCGGGAGATGTGCCGGGAGTGCTACTGGGAGTGTTGCTGGCGGTGCTGCCAGTCGCCTTCATAGTACGGCTGCTATCGCTCGACTCCGGGTTGAGGAGGTCCTGGGTCATATCAGCATGAACACTTGCTTGTCTCGTATCGGTCATACATACAGGAATGGAGATTTTTCTTTTTCCAGTGTTCGGAGCGCTCCCGATCGCCGGAAGACCACGGCGGGCGTTGCTCCGCGACCCGTTGGAAGATGACTTGGCCAGGTCAGCATAACGACTCTGTCTCGCATCGGTCGTACTTGCGTTGTTGGCAATCCATCCGGAGGCCTTTTTTGGCGTGTTCGGAGGGCTCACATGGTACGGGCCATTCGCGCTGGCATCGGCCATACGTTCCGGCTTGTGAACAGCGGCATTATCTCCCAAGAGGAGCAATCCTTCGGCCGCGTCCAACTCCGACCTTTTCTCCTCGACTTGCGGCACTTCGATCGAGTCGAGCATGTCGTAAAGTCGTTGGCGCTGCTCTGAAGTTCCGAGTCGCTTATACCATTTATCAGCCTCCGTGCCCAGGCGGAGACGGCCATCCGGCCCTATTGTTGCATTCAACGGGGGGAACCATCTTCCGAAAGAGACCCCATCAACATCGCCTTCATGCAGGTACTCGAACAGCTTGCTGAGTTTGTTGGCGTCCGTCTGGGATGACTTTTGGGCCGTGGTCCTCTTGAAAGCGTGCCACTTCGGGCGGGGCTGGGGCCTCTGCGCAATGCGCTCGTTCCTCTCCAGCACCAGGGCAGCCGCTATAAGCATCTTTTTGAGCAGGCTTCGCACATCGTCCGCCTTGAGACCTATTTCTGGAGCCTTCCTTTTGAGGGCGACAATGAGGAAGCTGTCGGTTGCCGCATCCAGCTGAGGGAGCAGGATATTCTCCCGCTCGGGGACTTCCGGCAGCATATCGATCATGAATTTCTTGAGTCGATACAGGAATCTCTCATAGTCGTTCCGCGGCACGGCCTCGACGTTCCGCTGGCGCTTTCCTTCCACTTTGGCTGTCTTGGGGCTATTGCCCCGCTGCTTCGCGACTTTGGGCATCTTGATGCCAAACTCCAAACCCGGGAGCAATTTGGAAGAATCCAATGTTGTCAGTGAGTCAGACCAAGGCCGCCTGCGAGGGGTCTACTCACAGCTTCGATCGATTGTTGGATATGTTTAAGGACTGACAAATATCTGCCAGTCCGATTGAGCGAGCGAAAATCTCGCACAAGGACTACGCCTACCTCGAAGGTACTAGCAGCGAGGGGGCTCTTTATAGGAAAGACGCCTGAGCCAAAGCCAAAATTGTCCACCGTCGAATGCAAGCACAGCATTATGTATAGAGTTCGCTGCTTTAAGCACCTCGATGATAATTGAACCACAACAAACCAAAGTCTGGCGCGAGCAATGGACCAGATTGGGCTCAAAAGGGGAAGACTAGAGGCTGAACGTCCAATTGTCACGGCATGATCCGGTCGGACAGTGGCTCTGAATACCTTGAGCTGAAATACCCTGGTGAAAGAGCACTTCTAGCAAGTACTACATTACGTTAGAGCCAACTCTCGCCGACAATGAGTCAAATGTGCTCGAAAACGGGCATGCTGAGTTCAACGGTATCTCCCACAAGGCTGTTGCCTGAGCAGGAATTTCGATCAGGGTGGCGATTGGGCATACGCTTAAGGGCATTGCAAAATCGCGTTTGCATTGCTATAAGCTGAACAACAGGCCATGTCGGAATATGCGGTAAGCTTGCGGCAGTCCGATGATTAAAGGCCGGGCAGAGGACTGGCACATGCTGAGATACTACAGTTGTTTAACAAACGACCACCGACTGAGTTCCGCCACAAATAACACAGGGGTGGGAATCCTGAGCGGGATGACCTGGACTGCGGAAATAGGGAGTCAGCCTCGGAGACCAATTTGGGCATGATTTCCTGGGCGACCTGATTGGGGGTTGGGGGTTGAGGGGGCGAGGGAGGGTTTGGCGCTCCCGAAGCAAAGCCGGGCGGGGGATCTGGTGTCGGAAGCAGGTATTGAATTTCAAGGATGGCTGCAATATGGAACAGGCTCCTCTGGCGGAAGATCAATGCTTTTAGGGGTATTGATCTGGGCAAAGGTCAATGTAGGGTATCCCATCGCAGGTGGCAGGCATGAGATCTCGCAACCGAATGATAGTTTGGAAGGGCAGTTGGATGAAATTTAGTGCTGGCTAAAGCCCGGGAGCACCTATTGATATTGATACTTGGGCCGGCAACTAGGAACCTCCCAACTTCCCGTGCCCGACCGTCTAGGTGCCTGCCTGCGAATGGAGGTGTATCAGATGCATTGACTCAATTGAAATGCTACTGCCTTTCTTCACAGCAATTCTGCAGCCTCTGTCTGATCAAGTGCAGTCACAATGTCACCATGGTCCAACATTGTTACCCAGTCAACCACTTCACTCAGCTTCTTCTCCCCTCCACCTTCAAGCCATTTAGACCTCAATCTCTTAACGTGTGCTTGCTGCACCTGTTGTCTCTTAGGTGCCTTTCCGATCTGCTTTTACAGGCCACTACCATCTGACCTGAATTGACATCGAGAGCAGAGCCCATCAATCATGTCGAAGCGGCAGCGCGCGACACACACAGGCAGCGGTCGCTGGTCCCGGACCGCAGCACATCGTCCCCATCCGCAGGCTGTCAACAACCCCAAACCCGTCCAGAATCCAACCTCAGTCGCAGCGAAAGACAACGATAGCAGTAGTGAAGAAGATGGTGAGATAAGACCTCTCAAGCGCATGAAGCTGACCTCGTCCACATCAGGCGATTACCATGGTCCCGCAAAGAACAACATCAGAGGCCTGAAGAACACCAGAAGTCTGTCCTACGCCGAAGGCAGCCACCGCGGCAATCGCTCCTTCGCGAAGTTGAAGAGCAACAGAAGTCTTTCATACTCGCAGGTCCAGCACACTCGCGCAGTCGCTCCACGGCATCATAGCTCTGCCAGACCGATACTCAGCGGAATGGAACCCGCAGATCTACACAACCTGGTTCAGGCCTACAAAGCGGCGGAAGAAGCACAAAAGCTAGAGGCTCAGCGTCAGGTGGTCGATCGTGCCCTGCGCAAGATCGAGAAGTGGGCGGATATGTGGCTCGAGGGAAAGCTAAGCGGCGACGAGGACTGGGCGACACTTGGACTGGCTTGGATGATGCCCGACAACTAAATGGCACGGGACGGAGATTGTGGCGGTTGTGTGTTTGATATCTCTTGGATGTCCGTGATGGACGCGATGAGATGCTGCATACTACGTGGATGTGCTTCGGGTTTCGAGCCTCTGAGATGGCATGCTAGGCGTCTTGAATACTGTACATCATGTATGGCTTCTCCCATAGATCGACTGAATGGATTGAGACACCGGACAGGTAGGCTCACGGTCTCATTGTCGGAAGTGACATTAAACATGGATATTTGCTCACCTGCCGATCTACCACTACCGAAAACTGGGACCCAGCGCGACGACAGCACGGTGAAGACCTTTTCCAGATTCCGCGGCACGCGAGAAGAGGATCGCGCGGAGTCTGCGACACTGCGATCCCAAGACACAGTCGAGGCTACGAGGATCGAGGTCAATTCACAGTTTCTCCTTTGGCACAACGCCAGAGCTTATGTAGCGTACTCTTAGGCAAACAAGGGCAAGATACACAACGGTCTGGGCGGTACGCCGCCTATCACACCGCCGGCTTCATCAGCTCCAGCTCCGCAGGGATTAGGCTTAAAAGGCCGAGGACTACGACTATAGCGGCGACGAGAATGGTTGTAGCGGCGACGAGTCTGAGCGCATTGGGATGAAGCAAAGAGGACTTCTCCGGGTCAGAGCTGGTGTTGATCCACGAGGAGCTCGTGTCCTTGCTTCCACTGCCATGGATCCTCTTGTGTCGTGTGATTCCCAAATACTGCACGGACAGACTACATCTCCACGTGCTTCACTGTGAGACGCGAGATTGTTGTTCTGGCACTCAAACTGGCAGAAAGCACAAGAGGTAAGGTCACCTAGGCCATTGGAACAGCAAGCGCAGCATTAGACTGTGATAAGGCGCACTGAGATATGCGATGTAAGTCACTTCTTTCCCACTAAGCTGTATTATTGCCGCCTGGTCTAGTGGCAGCGGCGGCTGCAGTTAATGGTATACAGCTCGAACTTGACCACGTATTTTCTTTCAGCCTTTTGCTACGATATCTGCCATCTCCTCCTGGCTTACCATCACCTTGAAAGGCTCGTATGGCATGCCCATCTTTTCTGCCTGCCTTTTCTCATAATCGGTAAATTGCTGCGAGATGAATCCCCCTCTCAAGCCGCCTCGCACTGCGCCGGCTCGGGTATCCCCATAGAACTCGGAGAACTCCTTAGGTAACTCTGGACTGTTGGGCGTCGCCATCCACAACCGCATCAAATGACGTTTCTGGTCTGGTTCCTCGAAGTCTTCAAAGGACGTCCGCGAATGCCATATGACGAAGTTGTTCAGCAATTGAAGATCACCTCGCTCTAGCTCCATCGAATAGCAGTACTCGTCTGAAGGCATCAACCTGTCGAGAACTGCAGAAGGCACGTCAGTACAGGGGCATATTGCTTTGCCAGAGAGGCACGTACTATCCATGGCCCTGGTCTGCTCCTCCGTCATTCTCGGCACCTCTGGAAAGTCTCTCTGCGCGGCTGTTGTATCTTTGCGGTTTGTACGATGCACGGGATACGAGGTGACATCACCAAAGATCGGACAGCGGTAGTATGCTGGCTGTGACGGATCCTGAGCACCCTGAAAGCTGTGGAAGAAGTTGTTATCCGAGAGAACAGGCACGAGCTCAGGATGCTTCTCCTGCATTGCTTCGCGCATTGCAATCGAGGACACTACCTTGGATGTTCCGCCGGATTTTGCTGTACGGCGGCATAGAAGTGCGACTGTTGTCTAGCGTTAGCAAAAGCCCCGACTTGACCTTTCTCCGGATCGAGGTGATGCGAGAACGAGGCACTGACCAACGTCTGAGTAGTCCTGGTGGAAATCAAGCTGGACATTGGTATTGTATCCTCGCCCACCCTTCACGTAGTAGCTGCCTCCTGTGTCGCGAACGTTATTGATGATCTCACTGGCCTTGTTTTGCGCTCGTCCAACGCCCATGTATAGGCTCATTCCCCAGTACGCAATCCGCATGTCTGCCTCACTCCAATCATCTGTCGGAAAACCTTTCACTAGGACCATACCCCATCGTCCCTGGGTGGCATCGATAGCCCTTTCTATTGCTGCTCGAGACGCATCTGGGAGTGGAAAGTCTGACTGCTCCATGTCCAGCAGGTCCTTGCCCGTCGTTTTGGCATGGTCTAGGGCCTGATTGAATCCTTGCGCTTCCTCGGGCGTAAGGCGCTGGATCCAAGATGAGTTCTGTTCAACATCTTTGGCCTTCCAGGCTTGTGGGGTGTCTACTGGTGCAATCATGGTTTGTTCCTTGCTTGGCAGCGTAAGTGAGGGCGATTGATAGGCTACCCGCGAGCTGATTACCGGTAAGTCGATACTGATGTCGTCGACGAGCACATCTGATGTTGAATTATGTTATACCCGTGCCCGATCGGACTTCGACGACCACGAAAGCCGAGTTGAACGCGCTCCCGATTTTTGCGGGGTAGAACATACTGAAACCATGCTACTTGTTGGCAGTGGCTTGTCCACAAGTGATGGGCAGCCCAATCGTCATGCTCTGGGATCCCACTGAGGTGTCATTGGCGGCAAAGTGGCTCGTGAATGGCTGCTGGAAGAGAAAAGGATAAGAGTCGGCGGTTCCCTTCTTCGACCTTCCCCAAATCTGACCCCACGACGTCCATGAAACGTGCCACTGCTCGCATTGTTTTTCTCCATACCATCGCTCCGATCGGCTTTGGTACTCAGATATCCGAGGCAGTGACTACTCTGGGTTGTGAAAAGGACCACAGCCAAGGGCACCGCGCTCGCGTGCCAACATCATCACGGACCGTCTAACTCGGTAACTGTGGTCGTGATCTCCGAGTTCCTCATCGTATATCAAAGCAGTAAGCATCACTTGAGCTAGTATAGATACCAAGCATTCTCTCCTCCACAGAAGCATATATACTGCACTTCAATCATGTCAACTGCAATCAAGACCAATGGCACTACCAACGGCGTGGGCGACGAGCACATCACTGACGCCTACGTCGACTTCATTGTCGACGCCAAATATGAAGCACTCCCAGAAAAAGCCATCTCAAAGTTAAAGGACCTAATCATTGATCACATCGGCGTTGCTGCTGGCGCTGCTCTTGGCTCTGACTCGAGCGCTCCCATCTTCAAGGGCATACAGGCATTCAGTGCTGGCACAACTGGCTCTTGTACGGTCTACACTAAAGGGCACAATTTTGCTCCTCAATACGCCGCTCTGCTGAACGGTGCTTTCGCTCACTCCTACGATTTCGATGATACATACGCGCCAGGAACTGTCCATCCTGGTGCATCAGTGATTCCTGCAACTCTTGCTCAAGCTCAAGTCACAGGAGCATCTGGCCAGGATGTCCTATTAGCCATTGCGGTAGGCTATGAGATAGTCTGTCGGCTCTCTCGCGCCCTAGGCGCCGGTTCGTATACACGCGGCTTTCACAACACAGCAACCACAGGTATCTTTGGATCAATTGGCGCCATTTGCAAGCTTCGCGGCCTTCCTCGTCAGGTCGTAGTCGATGCCCTTGGCTTGGCTGGCTCGAAGGCGTCTGGCTCAATGCAATTCCTGCACAACGGCAGCTGGAACAAGCGCTTACATCCAGGTTTCGCCGCACACGATGCCATGTTGTGCGTTGCACTGGCTGAGCAGGGCGTGACTGGCGCCACGCGCATCTTCGAGGGCAAAGTCGGTCTGCTGCATGCCTTCAGCGAGTCGTCAGACACTCATGGTCTGACCGAAGCTCTGGGTTCGCACTGGGAGTTCCCACTCACTGCTCTGAAACCATTCAGCGCCTGTCGATACACGCATACTGGCATTGAGATCGTCAATAATGTAGCAAAGGAACTCGGCCGAGACAACATGCCAAAGAAGATGGAGGTCCGACTTGGAAAGGCAGGTTACGGCATTGTTGGAACGCCAGTCCCCGGCAAGCTGTCACCTCAGAATCTTGTCGATGCTCAATTCAGCAACTACTACCAGCTCGCTGTGACATGGTTCCACGGCGCAGGCATCGGCTTCGCAGCGTACGATGATGACAAATTTAACGACAAGCGCGTTCGGGAGCTGTGTGGTCGTATCAGCCACATCGAAGACCCGGAATGTCCTGTATGGGGCACAATCATCGATATCGAAATGGAAGATGGTAAGAAGATACACAAGATGATGGAATGGCCTCTTGGCGAAGAGCAGCATCCGTTCAGCCCGGCCCAGGTCAGAGAAAAGTTCCATGGGCTGGTCACCAAGGTATACGATGACGCTCGGGCTGGAGAGATCGTGAAGGCGGTTGATGGTATCGAAAGCAGCAAAGTTGCAGATATCCTCAAGTTATTGTAGGAATATAGCAAAATGCAACGTGCGCCTCCGTGCCTAACATCACATAAGGCTCGAGCTGGACCAAGGGTGTTCAATTGTAGATGCCGCTGTGTGCCCGGTGACAGTCCTCAGGACGTCGTGTGAGCTTTCCACCACGCATCGCTGTGCCGCAGCACCTCCTCTTCCCACTTCGCTACTGGTCCAATGACCTCGATGTCCTTCTGCCCAGCATCCACCACCGTCCGACAAGGCAATGCCATAGTCATATTCTCCCCATTGTCGTCGCCCGTCAGCCGGCCTAGACTCCCCTCACTGGCCGCATACAAGATACGACCGACCCCAACCCAGTAGGTAGTGCCCGTGCACATTGCGCAGGGTTCCCAAGTCGAGACAAGCGTGCACTTTCCCAAGAACTCCTCTGCATAGTGGATGGCTGCGAGACGCGCGAGTTCACTTTCGGCGTGCTGATAATGCGATATTGAGAAATGCGAGAGCAGTATTGAAGTGTTGTCTGGTCCAAGCAGCACGGCGGCGAAGGGACGTTTGTTGTGGTGAGTTGTTGCCTCATCTTGAACCTTGAGACATGTCTGGAAAGCGGCGTCAATCTGATCTGTGGTTAATGGAAGGCGATGTGACTGCTGCATAGCGAATATGACCTTGGTCTAAATGTCTTCTGACTGTAAACACGTAGGTGTTGTCACAGATCTTTGCCCGGATTGTGCACCTGTTTGATATGCCAAGAGATAAGACCCTTCTCTCTCGGACAACTGCTCAAGTGGGTCATTGCACCTACCTTTCTTCGAATATACACTGCTGCTATTCAGAAACTGACTGTTACCAGCGAACAGCTTGCAGTCATCAAGCATGTCGAGAATTTGCTCAGGTAGTCGATCGTTGCTCTGAATCGGTAGTCAGCATTAAGATTCATAGAATGACACCATTTCTCGATCCTTCCCCACTACTTTCCATTGGTCGGCGATGGACTGCATGATAAAGTAATCCCTAGCATCTTTCCATGTTCTTTTTCGAAGTACAGATAGACCGTGCATGACCTTCATCCATCCACAATGACCAGGAGAACCATCGGCCAGCCGCAAACCAGCACAATGGCGAACAAGAATATCCCAGCGGACGTCAAAGACCTCGCCTTATTCCTGGCCAAGCACGGGCCGAGGAAGGTGCTACCAACGCCACGCCGCGTGCGATTTTCATTCAACGGCGCCTTCGTCGCAGACACGGACTGTGCTCTGCATGTCTGGGAGCATGAGTACTATCCTCAGTTCTATCTACCAAGGGAGGCTTTCAACGTCAAGACTGAGGGCTTCAAGGTTGACCTACAGGAAGGCGAGGTGCTGAAGGATTCACAGGGCCTCGTGGTGGGCCGCCAGTGCAGCTTGACCGTGACGCCTGACGGGGAGCTCCCTGGACGGGCGAAGACGCTTACAGAGATTGTGTGCTTTTCCGAGAGTCTGAAAGGCCCAGCGGAGGCTCTAAGAGGCTACGTCAAAGTAGCATTCGCGGCAGCAGACCAGTGGTTTGAGGAAGACACGCCGATCTTCGTACATCCGAAGGATCCCTTCAAGCGTATCGACACTCTACAGTCCAACAGACCCATCCGAATCTCGCTTGACGGCACAGTCCTCGCTGAGTCCACAACTTCGGTACACCTTCTTGAGACGTCCTTGCCTACTCGGTACTATATTCCCTTGAGCTCTATCAACGCTGCGTTTCTACGTCCTAGTGATACAAGATCGTTGTGTCCGTACAAAGGAGAGGCACAGTATCACGACATAGTCCTACCAGGTGGGAAAGTGTTCAAGGACTTGGTGTGGTACTACACACGGCCGACAAGCGAAAGTGTTGGAGTGGTGAACTTGAGGTGCTTCTACAACGAAAAGGTGGACATCGAGATCACTGACGCAAAGGGGCTCTGGAAGAGATTGGAAAGACCAGTGACTCATTTTGCTTGATTGAGGCTAAGTAGTGCTACAGCTTTCCTGCCATGACGCGTAGTATGCGCCCAGATCGCTTGGTATCGACCATTTGAGCCTCGCTCTTGTCCTCGTTTTTCATGTCGATTGTCACTTATGTTTTGGTGCTGTCGCCGTTGACATAGGCGCAAAGAGCATGGTACCAGCGCTGTTCCTGCTCGTCCAGCGACTGATCATCGGTCGGGATGGGGATGGCGGCGGTAGCGGCTGTGTTCTCGGCAGGGGCAGAATCGATGGTGGCGGTCGCGGTGTGTGTGGCGGTACCGGTGCTGGTGGCGGCTGTGGTGCTGGTGCTGGCAGTACGGCAGGGAAGAATCATTTGCGCAGCGTTGTCACCCAAAACCTCGTTGCGATCTTGCCTAAGCCGCATCACAAGATTATTGTGCGGGTTGGCCATCTTCGATGTGAGTTCGCGCCGAGATTCGTTCGACGGGAATGCGGTCGCAACAGAAAGCCGGACGTAATTTTGGTCGAAAGCGGTGGTGTGCTAAGAATAATTCTGGAGAAGGCAAAGCTGAAGTTCAACAGTAAGAGATTGTGAATTTGAGTGAACACAATTCTCTCGTTTAGACGGAGATTCTGGTTGCTGTGGAGCATCTCTGTTCTTTGCGTTTCTTATGCCTGTTGTGGCATACGCTGAGGTTGCTAACGTAGTGTGCCAACTCTATCCACTGACTTCCAGCACGTGAGACCCAGCACAAAGGCCTATCATTTCTCGACAAAAGGGTCCTCACTGGCAGCGGCATCGTCTCGATCCTCGCGCTGTTGACCTCCGGCTCCAGCATTGCCAGGCACGCCTGTGCGACCTTGCTTGATAGCCGCAGAAGGGGAGGAGGGCTCGCTGGCAGTAGGCATGGGACGAGTCGCGACTGCGGGAGACTTCGGTGATGCTTTCTTGCTCGGAGCAATTGCTGGTAGAATCTTCCTGCCAGGCGATGGCTTCTCGACCGACCTATCGGGGTTGAACAATGGATAGGTGTCTTCTTCGAAGGAGACCGCTGACGTTCGCGGAGAACCACGAGTGCCTGGAGATGAAGTAGCGGCGGCCGAGCCCTTTGAGACGTTGCGTGATCCACTACCATGCGGTGGAGTCGACACTGGTGATGAGGGTGGGCCCATGGAAGTACGTCCGCCACGGGGAGGAGTTGTGGGGGCAGAAGGGGAAGCAGGTTGAACTCGCGGTCGCTTCGCGGTCCCAGGTGCCTCGTCGTCGACCTTCGCAAGGGTTGAAACAGCAGGCGAACTAGCTTCGCCCGACGAAGCAGCGACAAATGACGAGGACTCTTCTGTGTCGAGGGCTCGCTTCGATCGCGATGGGAGAGAGAAAGAGTTCTGGTCAGACATCTTGCTATTGTTGCTTTCTTGGGAGACGTTTGTGAAGGGTGTTCTGTCTGAGCGATGCTTGTGATGGTAGGAACGTCCTTGTGTGTTGAAAGTGCGGAATGGACAGATTACTGCTGCTTGAGTCACGCGTTGACCCACTAAGACTCTTTGCGGACTGGTGAAAGCCCCAGTCCGCCTTTTCAGGCAACTCACGCGAGCCTGATGCTCTTGGCCACGTTGCCTGGGCCAGCTGAATTGGGTGCAGGTGAAGACCTCAGCATCAGGTGATGAATACCTCTCTGGGTTTCGAC
This sequence comes from Cyphellophora attinorum, assembly GCF_001299255.1. Taxonomy (NCBI): domain Eukaryota; kingdom Fungi; phylum Ascomycota; class Eurotiomycetes; order Chaetothyriales; family Cyphellophoraceae; genus Cyphellophora; species Cyphellophora attinorum. The sequence continues at coordinate 301,655 of NW_017253259.1, read as the reverse complement.
ACAGGTATCGATGACTCCGAGCCGCTCGTCGGCCCTTCTCAAGCCTCAGTGCGGCTTGGACTAGCCTCCATCTTCTCTGACCTTGGGCTGAAGCAACGCTGTCAAGGTCAGCAAGGGCATGAGATCAGGGACGATAGCCGTCATCGCTGGCAGCTGACGCATAGCATCCGAGATGCGGTTGTTGCCTTTCTGGCTGGGACTCGAAGATAGCATTTCGAAACACTCGTGGTGTAGGGAATCCTCGTCCTTCCGCTCTCGTTCTCTTCAACAGCTACCTCATATAAGCGCTTTGCGTGTATTTATATAGGTACAAATACCTTGACCTTCCTCTAGAGTCCTTGTCTAGGCTCTCATTAGTAGTGCAGGAAGCAGCTCAGTAAGCGTTGTTGGACCAATTAGTAGCACCGTCAAGCACAAAGAGACACCAAACCACATCAAACACAACGAACGAGTGGGCAAACCAGCACCTGGGAACGAGGCCCATTGTTCTGGACAGCGCCCAGTGCTCCGTGTAACATCGACGCGTCTGTCAGGTCTGAATGGACTTGAGCCTCGTCGACAGACTCGCGGATTCGTCGTTTCGTTGCTGATCGGCTTTAGATCCAGAAGCTTCGCATAGACCCGAAATGGGCAGTCGAAGCTCATTGTCATCAGCGTGAGCGGTCAGCGGCAACGAGATATATCTGCCACTGCACATAGACGGAGCCGGAGTCTCATATAGCTGCCTACGCACTGTCCGACCCTCCCAATTACGCAGATGCAGAAGCTCTCGTGCCGCGACTAGCATGGAGCTCAGGCTGTGAGAGCCTGAGAGAACGCGGAGAGACTAGAAGGTCAGCGCTGTGCCCGGGAACATGTGTAGCCGTCAAATGCGGCGCCGGGAACTTAAAACTAGGCTTTGCGGGTTTTCCACCTGTTCCCCACGCGTCCCGGTGGGACAGGGTCAACCTCAAACAGGTACAAAGGTGCCACGGAAGACAAAAGCGACGTCCATCAAGCCCACCGTTCACTGTCGAGCTGGTGTGTCGATGAACAACGAGGCCTACCTGCACAGACGCTCCGACGTCGTAGGATGAGTCTCCCCAGTGAGACGAATTTCGTTCCGGCGACAAGCTCGATGATTGGCCGCTTGGCTTTTCCGGTGCGACGACGTTTTCCACCCACGACAAATTCGAGAACTCCCATGTCATCCTACGAGAATCGCATCTGCCGGAGTTATGCATCTGCCGGAAAAATACACCGTGTCCATTCATCATGACCTCATGATGATAGTCCGGCGCGTCTAAGCGAACGCGTACGGCGTCATAGTGGTTACAATGCGCCCGCCGGGGGAAGGAGCCGCAAAATAGAAAATGCACGGCCGCCCCTCATTCTGTAAGTATCGAAGGTAAATACCATTCATCAGACCCCGCGCATATCTCGTTGTCGTTCAGGACATAGTATTGCTGCAACATGGCGCTCTCTCAAGCCGCCGCTCTCGTCGAGAAGCTCGTCGGCCATACCGGCGATGCCACGACAGAGCAGAATCTCACCAATCCCTCCCAAGACCCTGGCAAATATGCCGATCCTAGTGGTGAAAAGATGAAGGCCTTAATCTGGAACGGCAAAAACAGTGTCAAAGTTATCGAGACCTTCAAGCCCGCACGCATCGAGGACACGGATGTGATTGTGAAGGTCACTGGGTCCACCGTCTGCGGATCTGATCTGCATTTGCTACATGGTTCTGTGATTGAGTTGCAGAAGGGCGACATCCTCGGTCATGAGTTCTGTGGTGTCATTGACTCAGTCGGTCCCGGCATCAAGAAAGTGAAGCCAGGCCAGCGAGTGGTGTGCAGTTTCCAGATTGCATGTGGATCGTGTATGTACTGTCAAAAGAAATGGAGCAGTCAGTGCGAAAAGACGAATGACAACACCATCGAGAACGCGATGTATGGAGGGAGGACGGCGGGTATGCTGGGCTATTCACATTTCACAGGCGGGTATGCTGGTGGCCAAGCGGAGTATGTGAGAGTTGCGTACGGCGATGTGAACCTCCTGCCCATCCCCGATGGAGTGCCGGACGAGAAGGCACTGTACCTGAGTGACGTGCTGAGCACGAGCTGGAACTGTGTGGTGGATACGGGCGTCAAGAAGGGAGATGTTGTCGCCGTCTGGGGCGCGGGACCGATTGGTCAGATGTGTGTCGACTTCTCATTTATGTGCGGTGCGAGCAGAGTCATCCTAATCGATGGCGGTGCTGGCGCATGGCGACTAGACTACGTCAAGAAGAAGATCCCAAAGACAGAAACACTGGACTTCACCAATCTGCCGAAGGGCGAGAGCGTCACGAGCCAGCTGAAGAAGATGGAGCACGGTGGGCCAGATGTGGCGCTTGAATGCGTTGCAGGAGAGTATGCGAGTAAGCAAATTGTCGTTCTTGATTTCATGTCATATGCTGATCAGTATCACAGAGGGATGGGCACACTACTTCGAGATCCTACTCGGTGCCGAGACAGATACGTCTGAGATTATCAACGAGATGATCACTAGTGTCAAGAACTTTGGTCGTGTCGGTATCACGGGTGTATATGTTGGCTTCGTAAGCATTCCCTTCGTCTCGATCTCGAGTCTGTATTGACAATTACACTTAGATGAACCATTTCAACATTGGCTCGCTCATGGAGCGAGGTATCCGTCTCATCGGTAATGGCCAAGCACCGGTACATCTGTACTGGGAAGAGCTGCTCAAGAAGATCCAAGACGGCTCGATCGAACCATTGAAGATGGTCAGCCACCGAGTACTGCTGGAAGAGCTTGAGGAAGTGTACAAGCGATATGATGCCAGAGAAGAGGGCATGCAGAAGGTGTTCGTCCAGACGAAGTTCTCAGATCCTCCATCAGAGGGTGCACCGAAGTTGACAACTTATGGGACTGCTTCATAAAGAGGATCGTCGTCAGGACCGAGTTGACATTGGTGGCAGCCACTTGCATGCAGCATACAACAGTAGCGTGAAGGCAAAGTAATGACTATACGTACCTTTGCCCGGTCGTGGGTACCTGCAATACGAAAGCAATGAAGTCCCAAGAAGCAGATCTCGAGCATGCGCCGGTTGACGACATTAGCATCTTTCATGTTAGAGAGTAATTATGATAGGAGGGCGGCAATGGAGCTAATGCTTCCAAAGCAGACCGGTTGACAAAGCATTCCAGGCTCGAGCAAAGTTGAATCACGAAGGAACTCTTCTCGATCATTTTACCACCACCATTCGCTGGCACGAGCTTTGCTGGCCGGGCAAGTACATCGACAACTTCTGGAAGATGATGCGGGAACCATATTGTCATTGAAAAGGTTCTGTAGCGTACACGAGCCGCGCTGTACACCAGATACAGGTCGCGCCTGCCTCCTACCTTCCCCCTCTCACTCACCAAATACCAGTCCCGTTGACATGACTTCCAACCCCACCCTTACAATTCGCCGGACTGCTCACAAAGAAGAACGACCACCTCCCCTCCTTCCTACAGATCTGACTCGCCTTCTCCAGATCCAACATTTCCCCGATCGGCACACCCCACAACGCCAGCAGATACTCATGCAACAAGTACTTCTCCGGCGTCGGCCACCGCTCCCATGCCGGATGATCCCCGCCCACCGCCGCAAACCAGCAATCGTGCAGCCAGTCGATCATTTCTTCCGACTGCTCTACGCCGACAAGGTGCTGGTCATTGCCCTCACGAAGGGCAAATTTCTCGTTCTCGCTGGCGGAGCGGGCGTAGTAGTCTTCCGTCCAGCCAGTGCGGAGGAAGAGGATGTCGCCAGGTCGGATGTCGCCGCCTTGGGATTGTGGGAGGATGTTGATGCCTTGGGCTTCGCCGCAGGCGCGGAGTTCTGAGAGAGTGATGGCGTGGGAGGTCGAAGTGTCGTACTTGATGCCTTTTGAGGTGGCGTAGGTGCGGTAGTCGAGCAGGATGGCGCGGCCGGAGAAGCCATGCTCGGACCAGTGGTGGATGCTGTTCTTCAGGTTGTCCTCCGGTGTAGCTTCGCCTTCCTTTGCGGCACGGAAGTCGGTGTATTTGCCGCCGTTGTAGAAGGTCGCTGTCGGTATGTGGGCAACGTGGCGGAAGCCGTCCCATTGTGTGCCGGACTGCGTGTTGAGTTGGTACTCATCATCATAGGCTACGCCTTCGTGAATGGGCTTGATGGTGTGGCTGAACTTGCAGCGGGAGAAGGCTGGCTGGGCGGGGACGTCGAGCGGTAGATCCAGGCGGGCCATTTCGCCGGTCTTGATGCACTCCTTTGCTGCAGCGGCAACGCGTGAAGGGGTGAGGAGATTCAGACGGCCGAGGTTGTCGTTCGGTCCCCATACCCAGGCAGAGTCGGTCGGGGCGCCAGGGATGGTAGGGAGGTCTTTCCGCCGTGGGAAGGTGGTGGCATCAGGGTTAAATGGGATGTCTGGTCCGGCCATGTTGTTGAGATTGAGTCCCGTGATGCTGCTGGCAAGGTTAGACAGACGGCGTGCTGCTTTGTTGAGGGCGTCGCTCATATTATACTTGTTGAACCTCTACCTATCGTGCTGAGCAATCTGGAGAAGCTATACTAGTTGCTCGTTTGTTTCGAATCGAAACTTAGCCTCGAATGGTCCTGGATAGGAAGACTGAAGTTCTCGGTAGAGCCTACACTTGTTATGAGCCGTGGCCGAAACGTACCTCGGGTACATCGACTCCCATAGTGGGAGGCTTGCGAGGGGCGGCCCGTGGTGCGAGGTGTGTCATGAGGATGCATCCCATATATTTCCCCGCAGCCACGTCAATTTGAGTTGATGTGGGATGGTGGGTGTCGCAGCAGTATACTGTACCTAAAAGAAACGCTACCAGCCCGGTACCGAGAAATGACCAATTCGGCCCGGATTAGCTAAGCAAAGCATTTCAATGTCACTGGACCAGGATCTGAGTGGGTGTGAAAGTTGGGCAAGAATTGATCATGACTACCTGCTCATGTTGCGAGCACAGCTAGAACGCCACTCCGGAGGCATCTGCTCAACTTCGCCTTCGGACGATGAATTGTCGAGGTGCCGGTTCGTCTGAACTCATACTACGCTAACAACGCATCTAGTTGGTGTGAATGGTCTCGGTGAACACCTCAGCAAGAGCCTTCGGCTTGCCCTCATCCTTCAGCTTCTGCTGACCAAGCTTGTCCTTCGAAAACTGAGCAGCATAAGGATTGAGACGCAGCATGACCTGTCGGTTGCGGAGAGGATTCTTCTTCTGCACACCAGTGCGCTTGGTGGTGGCGTAGCCTCTGGGCTCCTTGAGCACAGACTGAATCTCGGTGCTGTTGATGAGACGTGTAATATCGGGGTTGGAGACTAGATTCTGGGGAAGGAGGAAGTCTTTCTTGAGCGCTGAGGCCTCAGTAGTTGAGCCGTAGATGTCGTCCAGAGCAGCGAATGCGTTCGAGGTCCAGATGACAAATCGACCGAGGTGGCCACCGGGAGCGAGCTGAAGGAGGTTGAGGGCGAAGACAGATGAAGTCTCGACACCAGGGATGTTGCGGAAAGCCTTGACGAGGTGGGTGCCGTCGGTCTCGGGGTTGTAGACGACCAGAGGACCACGTCTCTGACGGTGACGGCGGCCTCGGAGTTTGCCCTTACCAGCACGCAGCTTTCGTGACTTTTGGACCTTGACGATATCTGGACCTGCGCCGACAGCCTTCAGCAGCTCAGCGGCAAGCTTTGTCTTGACAAGCGCAGCACCCTCGAAGACTGTTGAGGAGATGACGAGGGGAACTTCGGAGACGGTGTTGATGCGGTGGCCACGGGCGAGAAGGAGAGCGGGAACTGCGCTGGCAGCGATCGCAGAAGCAGTAGCGAAGCGCCTGGAAAATGTTAGTTTCAAAATCATTTCTGACGAACTGTAAACTCACTTCTGGTTCTGGTTGATCTTCTGGTGCCACTTCCTCCAGACCTTGGTAGGAGCGAACATGCGACCCGAGCGGCACTGGTTACCGAACGCAGCTTGACCAGCGCGGTGAGTACCACCTCCAGAGACACGAGGAATACGTGCAACAGCGCGACCTGTGACAATTAGCAATTGCTCGATAGCTCGCTTCCAATTCCCGCGTACCGGTACCCCACGACTCAGCAGAGGTCTGCTCGCCGGCCTTCTCGCTCACAGCGTATGGCTGTCTCTTGTTCTTCGCCATGCCGGTGTGTACAGTCTGCACAATATCTGGGCGGATGGCGACGCCAAAGACGGCGGGCAGGGTGTGTGTCTTGCCGTTGGACTTGCCATCGCCGCCAATGATGCCGACTGTCGGTCTTGAAGACATCTTGACGGTTGTGGAGGTAAGTTTACGATTGATGTGAAGCGTGGTGCGGTTGTTGGTGTTTAAGACCGCAGTCGAAAGCGCATTTTCGTGCAGTGGGCTTCGCCAAGAGTTCGAGCTTATGTAATGAGACTACGGCGGACTACAGTGAAATTGAGCTGCACTCCACGTCTTGTACCCTGGGCAGGTTTGGAGCACTTCAACGCCTGCGCTTTCCCAGCTACCTAACGGTGATGACCGTCGCACAGGCGATTATCGCGTCCAGCCTGCGCTATGCCCCTGGCGCAACGTCAGTCGAGCCAAAGCCATGAAGCTCGCTCGACACTTGCTGATTGCAAAGATGGCGCAGGCGGTATCCAGTCAGGTGGCCACAGTGGCATGTGCTAGGCTCAACGCAACGCCAAAACACCCAACCTAGAACTCGCTGATCGCTTTTGGTGCCTGCCAGCCAGCCTGCAGTCCTGATACGGCGATGTCTAAGACGTACAAAAGTGTCTTCTGAACAGCGGGCTAGACCTCGATTAAGTCAGCCAATCATGTGGGCTCAGCCGGCAACACTTAGGTTGCAGTTGAGCCGAACGGTGGAGAGTTGCCCCGTTATTTACCCTATGCCGTGTCCGCGTTGATGAGTATTCTAGTATCTTACCACCGGAAGTTCGGCCCCCTACAGACGAACGCCGCGTGCACGCTATCATGAAGCCCACCTCTGCCGTGTATATAAGGTCGCCAGAGCGGTGTCCAAGGTAAAGGTTGACCAAATTTCCTCTATCATCACTGCGAGCACCGGTAGCATCTGATTTGAGGTGAACTCCCGAGCATCTTCTGTCGGTACTGATAGCACGCAACATAATGGCTAACGCAGAGTGTACGGACTGTATCAAAGTGTGTTTCTCACCGACACCTTCCCAGTCAGACACTAATCTTCTCGTGATAGGGAACAATTCATCGCGGATCACCCCAAGGCACAATCGAAGAGCTCCATGGCCTGCAAACATACATCGTCGGCAACCGCACTAACCCACGTGCAACAATCGTCATGTACCCAGACGTCTTCTCACACCAATTGGTCAACAACAAACTCATCGCCGACGCCTACGCCAAGTCAGGAGAGTACCTCGTCTACATGCCCGATTTCTTCAAAGGCGAGCCCGTGCCGCTCCGCCAAGTCGATCTGCTCATCCCAGTCGATCAATCCAAACAGTCTAAACTCAGCCTCTACACCGGTCTGCTCGCGTTCGCGCCTTCGTTCATCATGTGGATGACCCGCCACAAATTCGAGGAGATGAGCGCCATCTGCAACAACTTCCTTACGTCGCTGAGACGCGCCACGCCCAAGGATCGCAAGATCGGCATGGTCGGCTTCTGCTGGGGTGGTAGATATGCGCTTCGAGCTGGCCTTGAAGGCGCTATGATCCCTTCTGACCCAAGCAACAAGGACAGTGGCAAGATCCCATTGGTGGATGCGGTCGTCGCTCTGCATCCCTCAAATCTTGCACTTCCAGCCGACGCAAGCAAGCCAGTCGTTCCGATGAGTGTGGGCTGGGGTCTTGAAGATACCAACACGCCGATCAAGTGGCGAGACCAGATCCAGGAGGAGCACAAGAAGAATCAGGCAGAGGGGTTGAAGCTGCCGGAGATCGAACATAAGGTGTACAAACCAGGCAGGCATGGATTTGCGGTTCGAGGCAATCCAGACGATCCGGAGGAGAAGAAGTGCTTGGAGGACTCGGTACAGCAGGTCCTCGATTGGTTCAAACGCTTTTTGTAGTCGGATATGGATCAAGTAATGGACGTGGGCTCAGGGGAGTACAGGATGGTGCAGGCATGGATGCTGGAAGGAGCAAATGATGAAGGACACTGGCAGCAAGGTGAAGGCCCAGCCAACAGACTATCATGCGAGCTGAGGTTGGAGATGTCTCCGAAGGAGGGCGATTTTCTGGTCAGTGAATCATTGCTATCGTATTCTTGGATGCGCTCCCTGATGCTCGACCTGTCTCTGTTCCTGGCTCTCAAGGGCCTCCGCACCCGAGAACGGGCTTAGCGACCAGCGACGCAAGCGGATATATTCCTTCCGCTAAAGCTGAACCGCGATTGCGATGTGGGCTATGCGCCAGTCCGGACGAGCGCTACATGATATGAACGCCAACCGAGGCGGCTTCTGCATGAAATGCGCGCTCGTCATCGTCATTCAGCAGATCGTTGACTTCAGGGGTCAACGGGCGCGTCAAGAGCAAACATCATTCGCAGGCACTAGTTGTGTCGAAGGGGAAAAGGGCGAAAGCTTCAAAGATGCAAATCTGTTCAATCTTTTGTTCATTGTCATGCTATGAGCTGTCGCAGCACGACCCAGGCCAGTCCTCGACCTAGCCGTCGACTGCTATTCTATCATTCTGGCATCTCTCCGCCATCTTCGCATCCAACTATCTCTCGGCCTAAACTCCTCAAGTCATGAAGATCGTCTGGTTCGTGATATGAAAATGCTTTCGTGGGTGTGTAGATGGCACATCCCAGATCAGAAGAAGATGCGTGCAAAGTCGTGTCAGTGTGGGGAGGTCGTCCTCGATACCCTTATGTGCAAGTGAAAATGCAGACCATCATCGTCCAACATAGCGCCTATCTGCGAACTCCACCAGCTGCCACACGGCTCATCGACAAAGTTGCCGACTCACCAGGTGTGCATGACATGCCGCCAGCCATCTTCATGGTCTGGGACCACTGACCGGACGCACAACGCTGGAACGAACTGCCATCTGAGCTGCAGGACCATACGCCTTCGTTCGAACAGGCACTGCCGGGTGCTTGGCTGCCAGCCACCGCGCCAGATGAGCCGCTAGTAGGAGGCGTGGCCGGAGTTCCAGACGTGCTTGAAGAAGCAGCAGGTGCCGGAGCTGGGTTGCTGGGACTGGAGCCGCCTGCGGGAGGAGCGCTGTCGGTCGGTGGGGAGCTGTTGGTAGGAGGAGTGCTGCCAGTCGCGGGGCTTGAGCTGCCACCAGGAACGGAGTTGACGCCAGAGGGCAAAGGGGCTGAGCCCGAGGCGAATGAGCCAGGAACGCCAGTTTGAGTGCCGGGAGTGTTCTGGCCGGGGTCGCCGTTGCTGCCAGAACCTTGAGGACTATCTGAAGGAGTGGTCGGGCTGCCAGAGGGCGTGCTAGAACTGCCGCTCGGTGCGGCAGATGGTGAATCACCAGAGGTGGGTTGCCCAACAGGAGCGCCGTTCGAGAAGTCTTCATCGCACACTAGTGGTCGAAAGGCCCTTCGCCGATCTTCTGCACATTGGGCCCCGGAGCAGGGTAGAGGTAGTCGAAGCCTTCCTTCGTGACGCACTTGTTCTTGCTCGCAATGTTGGCGACAAAGAGGTCGGGATATGAGTCTGCGCGAGGAGCCAGCACCGCACCGAGCGGAGCATAACGCTTCTGTTGACCAGCTGTGATCTCGACCGGGGCACAGTTCATGTAGAACTCCCGGTTGCCGACCTTGTTCAGCCATGACCAAGCCCAAACATACTTTCCGGTGGGAAGATCAGGGATCTGGACCTGGAAAGTGGAAGCACTAGTGCCTTCGGGATCAGCAGGGAAGTTACCAGCTATCGAGGCTGGACAACCGCCTTCAATTGATTTGATAACCATCCACTTGGTGCTGGCTGTGGGCGCAAGATCTGTCGTAAGAGCAACTTGGCACGATCCACCTCCATGAACAGCGCTACCAGTGAATGACAGAGTCTGGCTCGAGCCGATAGGCATGACAGTTGGGTTCGAGAAGTCGTAGCCCGAGCCACCTTTACAGGGGAAGTTGGAGCCAGATGGATCGAGAGGAGAACTGTCAGGGCTGCCAAATGGCTTGGGGGTGCGCATGATCATGTGAGATTGACCGAGCGTGAAGAATGCCAGCAGCACCACGAAGATGCGCTGGAAGTTGAGGGTGAATGACATCGTGGATGTGTTTGTTGTGTTTTTGGGTGTGACGATTGAAAAGATCTTTTGGACCTGCCGAAAGATTCTGAATATGGTTTTCTGAGGTCAGTCTTTGCGCCTGGAAATTGCGTAGATTTCGATATAGAGTGCTGTGGAAGAAGCCAGCAGGGTCTGTGCTTATTTGAAACCGTAGAAACCGGAGAAGAAAGAAAGTGGGTGACGAAGGTGACAAAGAGCACAATGGCCGTAACAAACGAACAACTCAATGCCTGTGACCACAAAGTCACCTGTGACAAAGAGCCGCCCGTTGCTAGGTGATGCCAGAAAACTTGTCGAGGTGCCTCGTCTCGTCGTTGAACAATAGACTTATGAAACAATGGAGATGAGGAGAATTGAAAGGCTTGTGCACACACCTTTATCGTTGACGGAAAGACGGCGAACGGCTTTCTATCACAGTTTGTTCAGAATGAATGTGTCGTCGCGGTTGGGTAACCTTGCGATTGCGTAATGATCGTAGTGGTGAGTGATCGCGGTGATCAGATGGTTTTCGAGGGAATGGAATTTGTCTGCCTCAAGCAGGACTGTGGAAATGAATGTGAGCAGAAAGGAGGGACTGGCCCTTGGGCGCAAGCACTTAAGCAAGCAAACGAAAGAATGAACGTTGGTGATGAAGGAGGAGGCATTTCGTGGCATTCCGCCGGCAGGTCGACTGTACTATATAGAATCCATTGGCTCCGTGAAGCTCCTTCAAGTGACAATAGCATGCATCGCTTAACCGCATAAATGTGGGTAAAGGGCGAGATCCATTGTGATCCACATTCGGCGATCGGCTGGCAGTGGCATGCTTGACTAGTATGCCTTACGAAGGGGATGGCTCATCGAAAAGAAGGAGAACAGCTGGGATGTCGTTGAAGTTCTGCGACAGTCACTGTTTCGGGATCGGAGCTTCCCCAGCCAGTCATGTCAAAGGACGTAGTTACGGTCCGGGGACCCGCCTTAAATTCTACCTTGACCGCTCTTTCCTATTGGCAGCGCCTACCTCTGAAAAGGAGGCCGACATTCCTGAACTCCAGCGTAACTGTAGCCCCTCGTTGCCTTGCGATCTCGTTCATGCACACAATTGCGAGAGCTTGATATTTTCCAAGCGGCTGTACCTGCATTAGAACGCTCGCTCAGGGGCCTGCCTTCCCACTACCGCCAAGGATCATGGTCTGTGTCATGCCGGGTACCTGACAGCTTGCAGATGCGAGCCTGCTGTTTGCTACTGCGGCTGCGCCTACACCGTTAGGCTTTCTGCGCCTGGTCGAATCACTGTCTACGGAAGCTCGATGCAGTATAGACATCACAGGTCATCATACGCTTCTGGAATCCCAGTGGTTGAGCCATGTCGCCACGTTTGCTATAGCGACTGTCATCGAGAATGTTCCAATGTTTCACAGCCCCTTACTCGGTCAAATGCTGGTGTACGCGGCGCATTGTTGCTCTGTGCACGCCCAAAGGTCTCAAGAGCACGCAAGAGCCGACGTTGCATTCATGGTGCGTCGTGCGAGATGGCAAGCGGGGTGCGCAGCATGATCCAGCCGCAGTACAGGCATCAAGCTTCGCAAATTCCAGCTGTGGACTTTTGGCATCTAGCCTCTCGCTGATCGGCAGCCTCGTGGCTCTAGACCAATTTGATTGGGGCGAAGACAGTAAGTCCTGCGACACGGGACGTTTCAACCCGACCAAGACCTTTTCTGTTTGTCAATCAGTTGAGCTTCCAGCTCTGCGACCTGGCGGTATCCCCGTCCCCAAGGGCGCCGGGGCTGCGCATTCCACAGCGCAAACCTACACTATCACATTGCACCTAGCCTCCCGAGAACAGGACACCGCCACAAGAAGTGGCTTTGCGCGGTATGCTAAGTCCTAGCCCTGTCGGCCGGTGACCAGCCGTGCCAGCGTTGCCCCGTTCTCCGCAGCAGACCGCTTCATAGCCTTGGAGTGAGGTCGTCGACCACGTAGGAATCGAGGATTCCCATTTCGATTGCGGAGTTGCACGATGTCTCGCGCAAGTAGCTATGAGCTCAAAAAGCCTCGCAGACCCTGGTATGGATCGAATGGCAGAGCAAGCCATCCTCGTAAACTAAGAGGTAAGGAGAAACGTGATCCGAAGCTATCGAAAGTGACATCCACGGAGATGGTTCCATTCGCCTAGCTCTCGGGTGCCAATAATGTGATTTACAGAAGGAAAGCAGCTGGAGCCGGACCGTCACTCCAATATTGTCGAAAGCTGGGGCTGGGAGGACTTTGAAACACGTCTTGGCTTGTGGGTTGATCTCATACTGTTTCTCGGCAGACATCGAAGTTGTTGAACAGTCCTTGCTAAATCACTGTCGAAGGTCAGCGACAGGCGACGAGCACGAGTGTTGTGCCTGCTCTCACGACTCCGTCCCGCCGTGGCCGTGAACGAGACCCAGCCAGAAATGCTACGGCTAATGCAATCTCTCGGAATCGCAGCCCAGAGTATCGGTACATCGCAGCAGGTGGCGCAGACATTTCTCACGCAATGGCGCAAGTGGTCCGCGGTCTCAACAACATTGTGTCCGGCGCAGACCAACAACGCGCATTGCCAACGTCGCCAGAATGACGCTGCTGTCGTGAACAGCCAGTACAGCAAGGATGATGCCATAATGTGTGGCGCTCGCAGCACATGCCATGTCGAGCTGAGTCGTGGCAGCCGAGCGGGATGGCCATTGCGAGGCTCAGTCCTTGGTACTACTAGTTCTGGCAAGCAAAATCGTCGTTGTGGAAGTGTATGCCCTTGATTGCACGATGCGCAAAGACTCCCGGTGAAGCACGCACAAATGGCACTGCTCACGTCCAAAGCAGATCATATTATGCTTGACGAATGCGCATGCTCATCCTTCAGATTCCCGTCCAGCGCAAGCCACGCTTCTGCCAGCTTCAACCCACGTAGACGCTCTTGCTCAATGCGCTGCCAATCCCATCCTCCGGGACTTGGCTCTTCTGGAGTCCTTGCCGCTGAGATGATCGGGTCGCTCGCCGGCTCCTGACCCCTCGACAATACCTTCTCCAGCTTCTCCTTGACCTCGTCTGCCGCCACAACCGCACTTGCGCTCGCGCTCGTCACAGGTTGACTACTCTCCAGCGGCGTTCCTTCAGTGCCCGTTTCCGTGACGCTCGGCGGCTGTGGCACAAGCACTCCTGACTCATCCACCGTCTGCTCAGGCTTTGGCGGCAGCCAGCCCGCGACTCTCAGAGAGTGCTCCGGACTGACCGTGAACCTTCCTTTTTTGATCACGTACTTGGACAGCGCACTAGCCAGAAGCACCTCCTCCTTCTTCCTTTCGCGGGCAAGACGAAGAAGCTCACAATGACCAACCACTTCCGATCCCAGCCCAACACTCGACTCCGGACTTCAAAGGATTGGTATGGCTTGATTTCTCGATGGAACGTGCAATGCACAGCGCCCAGATACACCCCTATCTTTCCCTTTATGCCTTGCTGCTCGAGCGACCGATCTTTACTCCAGAGTCCTGGGATGAGGATGCGTGTGCAGAGACCCATACGGGACTCGTCGAGGTCGGAGAAGTAGGTGCTGTTGGACTTGTGGATGTTGTAGTCTGTTTCATACAGAGGCGAGAAGGAGGTGTGGGTGTGAAAAGTGAAGAGTGGGTGAGTTGTTGCTGGTGCAGAAGCAGAGGAGCTTGCATTGGCGTGCTTTTGTATGGCGCGACGCACATCGGGCACGCGGGTGATGTTAGCCCAGAATCGTCGGAGGAGGCGGTAGTGCCACGCTAAAGGCAGCGATTTGAGGTTCAAGAAGGCGAGGATGAAGAAGAACGTCCGCCAGGTGAGGATTGCGGACCGAGCAGGCAGTGATGCCCGCAGGCGCTGAATAGTGTCTGCCGCCATACGTACGGTGTCGTGGTCGCCGGAAATGATTGAACAGGATGGATTGATGGATAGGCTGCTAGAGATTGATGCTATCGCAGCACAATGACTGTTACAATCATGGTTATAGAATATATTCGACGACACTGATGATTCTGACAGGTTGCCTGATGGGCAGTCTCGCTACCTAGGTACTTGCAACTTGTTGAAGACTGATAAGTACCTAGATATAATCATCATAAGCGACTCTCATGGGCTACGTTTTCGCGCGTTCTGATTACATTTCTAGAAAAGTCGCGTCTGGGCGTCATCAAATGCCGAGGCACGCTTAAACTGCACCTCGAAATCTCAGCACATGTTTCTTCGTCCTTCCCACCTGTCTTTGAGCTAGAATGGACCATCGATTTAGCATTAATTTCATCAGTCTGCTATGCTAGGCGGCATGTGCTCTGTTTGTGGCTTTACAGACTGCCTCTGAGCCTGATACTGTGGTCAGCGATGAGCGATCCGTATTAGCAGGTGCCCCTTCCCAAATTCTCGACCTGTTGCAAATACTCATTGAGTCATTGAGGACTCGAGGCAGTCACATCATGCAATTGAGCGACCACACCATCGAGTCATCGGCTTGGATTGCGCTCATCACTAGTCTTTGGATCCGGTCCACCCTCGTCATTGCCTAGGTACAGCAGCTATAATCGTGCCGCCGTGCCCGTAGCCGTTAATCATTGTTGAAATCGGCGTGGCATTTTCTGCTAACTTATGTAGCGACATTTGTCACAAAGCACTCCGGAGCTGTTGGTAACGACGACGACGTCTAGGAAATGAACCAACACTCAAGCTGGTCTCGGGTCTAAAAAGCCCCAGCAGTCCACATGCCGCCATCAACGACGATATGACACGAACTCCTGCACCGCGCCGCTACCAGTGCCCGGTGGCTCCAGTCCAACTATGTATGCAATGCCTTAACGCCATTTTCAATGCCACTGGTCGCCAGTGCCTTCTCCCCCCCTCAGGAATCGACGAACAGTTCCGGTCTACCTCGTCACAGCGGCCATACATGCAGCAACGAGGATCTGTTGTAGCTCTTCCAGCATGTCGTCAGATCCTCTGCGCCTCCATAACTCGACAGCATCCCCATACTGCATCACCTCTAAGCCAGTCGTCGTGCGAGCTTCTCGCCACGCTTGTTCATCTTTAGCCGCCCACAGCGCTCCCGAGACAGTAATTGGCAGCAGCGCCATCTGCAATCACTCGGTCAGCCTGGATCAAGAATCTCTTGCACTGATGCACGTGCGGAAACTTACAAATCCGACCGTTGTGCACACACCCTCTGTTGCGGCAAGGAAGATTGACTCTGCAAATGTGGAAACAAGAATGGTACGACGCACACTCTCGACACGTATCCATTCCGAGTATGACCGATCAACATCGTTTCCCGTCGGGCTCGGTTCGGCTTGCCTCTGTAAACGCAGAATTCTCAGGCGAAGCTTGTCGATCCCTTGTCTTGCCTCCGCCATAAGAGCTTGATCGGGGCCAAACAGCTGGACGATGTGCAACAACAACAGTGCTTGAGTGTGCTCTAATTCTGACTGGAAATCTGAATATGGAGCTGCTGATAGTAGGTGCCGATACTTGTCGATGACTGTGCTCCTGTCATCTTGGGTGGCGTCTCTGGAATGGTAAGTTGAAATCGCAGACGAAGCTACACCCAGGGCACCTGAAAGCTCGTCTGGCGGTCGTTCCGATCTCACGAACAATGTTCGACCGCTCCGGACGATATCGAAAGCGCATTCCGAGAGTCTCCGAGAACAATATGTGACCAGGCTTCTGGGCAGATACACCGTCTGTGTGATAGTTCGCGGAGTGGTAAATCGTGCCGTCAATCTACTGGAGATCGATCCGGCCCTTTCAGCGGCGCTTATGCTAGCAGGCCAGTTGTGCACAATAACGGCGCCCGCAACCGAGTCAGGGTTCGACTGATCACCAGCAGTGCGGACATAGATGCAGGAAAGACCCACTCGAGTACAACGGCTGCATTTGGGTTTCTGCGCATCGCATCGTCGTTTGCCTTTAACGCAACGCACGCAGGCTGTCCGGCGACTCGGTACGGACGCCATTGCTCCTCAATACAGGGGTCTTCGCGAGTTTTATCGACTAGGACTCTTCCAAGTAGTCAACTTTACTTCGGAATGCGGGATCATTGCGCGAAATGGTCGCCTTTACATCAGAAGGCGCCAAGATCACTGCTTACAAAATCAACAAAATCACGCTTGCTTTCCCCAAACTAATGCAGGTGCGGAGACCCACAAAAGCGACGGTCACATATCGGTCGAGAGGCTGCCAAGTGGTATGCTGGTGCCGACATACTAAACCAGGGCGATCGAAAAGAAGTCTCGCGGAAGCTGGATCGCATATATAGCAGAGCCATCATGATGTCGGTCACCGTTGTTGCCAGCAGTATACTACCATACGACCTGACACACTATCACAACGCCCTTCACAATGTCAGGACTATTCGCCGTCCTCGGAGCCACAGGAACGCAAGGCTCTTCAGTCATCAGATACGTTCGACAGCAGCATCCAGACCTTTCCATACGAGCCCTCACTAGTAGCACGTCGTCTTCATCCGCCAAGCTTTGCGCGATCAAGGCATCGAGGTGGTCCAGGCCGACGTGGACGATGAACAATCACTGGCTATTGCATTCAAGGTGAGCAAGGCAACCCTCCCATGGGGCTACATCCTGCAACTTGAGCTAATCGCGAGCCCGAACAAAGTCTGCCACCATCATCTTCGTCGTCACCGACTTCTGGAACCCTGGGCCAAATACTTCTCCACAGGACACGCAGATCCTTGGAAGGCAGCACTAGACGATGAGGTTCGCCGTGGAAAGAACATTATAAGCGCTGCAGAACGGACTCTCGACACTCTCAAACACTTCATCTTCTCGTCCCTTCCCAGTCCCGAGGCTGTCAGTAGCGGCAAGTTTGCCAACATGCCTCACTACGATGGCAAAGTCCAGCTAGCACAACAGATCCACGCTTCGGCATCCCAGGCCAGCGGCCAGAAGACTCTGGGCGACATCACAACAGAAATATGGGCGACATACTACATGGAGAACTTCATCAGATTCGAGCTTAATGCATACTTACGACCTCGCAAGGTAAACGCCGCCGTGCTCGAATCTCACCATTTCCAGTCTCTGCAGGTAGCTTCTTGCTGCACTACCCTTGCCCGGTCATGTATTGTTACCAGAAGGCGACTAATATACTGTTCTCTCAGCAGACCTCCTCGTCCGATTCGCCGCACTATATTCTCAGCACGCCTCAGCTGCCCTCGACGCAGCTCGCGCTTTTAGCCTCCGAAGCCGACTTTGGAGCCTTTGTTGCGCCTCTGATCTCCCGCAAGCCCTCTCCGAAGACACCCGTCCTAGCTGTCTCACAGCGTCTCACCTTCCCAGAGATCTGTGCCGTGCTGTCTAAGCAGATCGGCGTTGAGATCAAGTACCAGCAAGCTGCCGACCGCGACTATGAAGCGAAGTACGGAAGCTTTGGCGTGGAGTTCGAGAGAATGTATCATTTCTATGATGAATTTGGTTATTGTGGTGACACGCCTACTGTCGGGCTTGATGAGGTATGTCTTCCTCGTGGACTGCTCGCTTGTGCTGTAGCCACAATCATGTGGTCTTCCCACGAAACAGATGCTGAGACATGCTCCGGTGTTGTTGCCTTCTTATTTGTTTGAGGGAACCCGGTGCTAACATGTCCGATGATAGCTGAACATCAAGACCGTCTCGCTCACCCCCTTCAAAGATTTCGTAGCGAAGCAGAAGTGGGACGGATTCCTAGTTGAGTGAGCCCGCGCGTGGAAATGCTACTTCAGGGACGACAGTGGTCGATTTTGTCGACCACGCATTAGGCCTTAGGAAAATGTACCAACAATGACATACAATGACAACTGCACTTCTCGCTCGTCAGCCTCCTCTTTATTGTTCTCGCTCAAGCAGTGTCTTTCAACTCAATGGCTTTCCGTACCACCATGTCTGCAACATGTCGAATCGACTGGTCCACGCTATCAGGCTCCCAGCCAGTCTAGCAAGACATGTATTGGCGGTGGAGCTCAATGCTAGTGAGTCCAATGTCGTCCAAGAAATGCCACCTTCCAGGTCAGAAGGTGCATCCTGCTTCGCGGAGCACCAGACCGGCTGACTAGAATCCAACTGGTCTTATCTGTCGCCGGTTGACTAGTAGTGCTAGCTAGCTGAGACCGGTTGACTAGACTTTGTCAGGTACAACTCTGGCCACAAGTGTGGCTGTTGGCCAAGTATTGGCGCAACGGAAGCAAGAAAATAGTGCAGCGAGATGAAGGAGCCGTATTTCCAGCGTCATTTGCGGCGACGGTGACCTAAGTTGGACTTTGGTTCAAGGGAAAAGGACTGTCGAGAAAGAGGTGGAATATACATTCGAAACCACCTCGACCTCGTCCCTGGCCTGAGCGCATATATAATATCTACGTGTCAACCGGCTTCGTTTAATGTCTGTACGCCCCTCGTGGATCTGTCCGGCCACTGTTGTGACGGTCACCCTTCTTCTAATCGAGTACCGCCGATGTAGACGTCCTTCACGAAGCAGGTGACAGCAGCAGATATGGTATTCAACAAGAAAGGGGCATTCGATCTTGCACAAATTCGCTGCAACGCCTGCATTACATACCTCTCGGGGACCAAACATGCCCAAATGTCGGCGACGCTGCACAAACCATGCAATGTGGATGTGTCAGGAGCCCGCTTGGCCTCCCATCACCCTTCGCTGTCGACCTCCACTGACGATATCGTTCACTTCTTTTTGTCGTCCTTCTTCTCCTCCTTCTTATCATCCTTCTTGTCGTCCTTTTTGCTATCCTTCTTCGCATCTTTCTTATCGTCCTTTTTGTCATCCTTTCCCTCGTCCTCGTCCTCACTCTCGTCATCCTTCTTCTTGTCCTCCTTTTCCTCCTTCTTCCCACCCTTCTTATGCTTCTCATGTCCATTCCCTCTCAATCGCTTCTCATCCTTTTCCCGCGCCTTGATCCTCTCCTCTTCCGACTCCACCATATCCTTCCACAGATCCCTCCCTTGTCTGTCCTCCCTCTGACCTCCATACGCACTCCCACTTCCCTTTCCACCAACCTCAACCTGCTTCTCCAGCACCCTCTTATGCTCGGGATCGTTGGGGTCGACGTATTTGACCGTCTCATACCGTCCTTGCTGCTTCCTCTGATCCGAAATCTCAAACGCCGCCGAGGCCACCAACACACCCAACGTCAAAAACTGCGCGTACACCCTAGCTTGCACGATCTTCTGCGCCCCCGTGAGGTACTTATCGCGATTAACAATCGCAAACGCCGTGACCATACTCAAAATCCAGCTCCCGCCCACAATCTTATACCTCTCAGCTCTCGCCCACTCCAGCCCCCTCTCAGCAAACGTCTTTCCCGCCTCCTGCTCAGCATGCAATTCCCGGTTCCGCTCCGCATATTCGACGTTCTTGGGGTTTCGTTTGAACTCATAAGCGCGAGAGAAGTGGTCGGCGGTGACAATCCCGGCGAAAGTGCCGGAGGAGGTTACGAGGAAGGCTTTGAGGGGTAGGGTGAGGGTGCGGATGAAGTGGTAGCGTTGGGAGGCGAGCGCGACGCCTGCGAAGCCGACGCCTAGGCCGAGAACGCCGCCGAGGGAGCCGCCTTTGAGGGTTTCGCGGTAGTGCTCTGCTTCTTCCTCTTTGGTGAGGATCTTCATTGTGGTGGATATGTGAAGTTGAGGTTTTGAGGTCTGTAGAGGCGGTTCGTGAGGAAGAGGAAGTGGCTAGTGGTGTGGTGTGATCAGCGAGCTTATAGCTGTGCTCGTGCGCGCTCGCTGAACGTCGAGGTTGCAACGCTGGTGCAGAGGACAATGAGCTGTGTTCGACCGCCGGAGCTTGATGAAATAAGGAATGTTGTGACGCTCGCACGCTCGAGCGGAGAGGATTGCAAGACGGAAGAAGCTCGCTTGCTCTCCCAGCCGTATATCGTCACAGCACGAATCGACGATATCGCATATGTTATCCGGTACCTCTTGCCGCGGACTTGTGCTCGAAGTTCACCGGTGATGTCAGGATGCGATTTTGCTTGAAGATCAGTGCTTTTCTCCAACTTCTGCTGCCTCGATCAAAATGCTTCTGAACTTTCTTAGAGCACACTCAATTGTTTAGGGTTGATGGGTTGAAGATGTATAAGTGTCGTCTAGTGAACCTTTTGTCCGTTGCGATTGATTAGTCCTCGGCCGCTCGTCTAGTGGATCTGAAATGTCAGCGATACTTGACCACTGAAGGAGAAGGTACTGGGGCACCAGGGGCAACGACATTACTTAATCACGCCTATCGTCAGCAAGCGCTGTTCCCTAATGCGGGATTCCAGGTACGAAAGGCTACTTGTTCGTCCCCACACAGTGCGTCAAAGGGTGGCGCCGCTGCGTCCGAGAATAAGTCGAGATTGATGGTGATAGAGATGGCAGTGATATTGTGCAAGCACGACAGGAAACCTGAAGAAGAACTTTGGCAGCCATGGTGGCACCTGCTTTCAAGGTGCAGTTGACCGCTAGATTGTCCACAGCAGGTGCCAACGGACGGTCGCACATGCCCCGAAGAATTCCTGTCTTCACAAGGACATCACACCACCGTAACCATGTAATCGATGAGCGTGCCCGATGCGGACCTAGACAGGGAAAGGGAGGTCGTGCTACTCGCTTTGAGGTATATTCTGAAGTCCCTGCAGCTGTCCATCTGGAAATGCAGAGTATCTGGTATGCTTCCTTCGAAATATACCTTTCAGATATGCTCTTTGACAGCAGCGGTAACGACTTCCCGCAGACCACCTCTGTCAACGCCAGCATCGAAAACTTGCTCTGCGTGCGGTGTGTGCACGAAGAGCCTCGAGCTACTTTTCCGACATCGCGTCCATTTTGAACCACATCGGTGCCATGTCTTGTCTCGTAACCCACAGAGCAACTCAGCGCGTGGCTACGCCAGAGGCGTTCATGAGACAGGCAACTGCCGACCACCAACTCCTATAATGCTGCAAAACGTCCGAAACTCCTCTGCAATGCTTACCGTGACCGATCCCAATAGCTGAAGCGCGACTCCAGCGTTTCCTCATCTCGTCCGACTCTGCACATGATGCACCTGCGGCACGATGGTGTAGCTTGCCGTACCCATGATCGGCCGTGCACGATTCGTGTCCTTCTTTCCAGGACCCACCATATTGGTAGCCTTCTTCTGGACGGACGGCACCGCTTTGAGCTCCTCCAAACGACTCGCATCGAAACTGACGGTCTGGAACTGCTTCTTCTGGAAGTTGTCACTCCTCTGCAGCAGAGGCCGGGACCACTCCTCCATCAGCTTCGTTGCCATTCGCTTAATGGCCGGTTCCGCTCGCTTTGATTTCTTGTAGAAGAAAATCACCTTGCCAATTCCGGAAGCGATGAGGGCGTCTTTCGTCATCGGCAGGTCGTTGAGTACGGTGAACAATTCGCGCTGAATGTTGTAGGCTGGCAAAGACCCGTCCGACAGGGGCTCCAGGAAAAAGCGGACGGATTCAAGTATGTTGGTGTCGGGATCGAGGATGCCAGCTCGTAGTGTGGTGCGACTGAGGAGAGCAACGACTTGGTTGAGCATGGAAAGCTTATGGGACGCGGGCTGACCGCGCTCGACAAGATCCTGATCCAATCTGGCAGCCTCGTTCATGCGCTCGCGTATTTCAGCGATTTCTGTGTCCGCCATTGCCTCCAGATCCTGCAGAATGTTAGCGGCTTCCATACCATCGAATCTCAATACTCACAATCTCGCCTCGCTTCAGCCGTCGAGTGCTGGTCTTCTTGATTGCAGCGTCCATGGCTCGGTCGAGCGCTCTTCGTCTCCGCTCCTCTGGTGTGAGTGTGCTCTCGTCGATTTCCTCTCTCGGAGCCCGCGGCTTTCGCTCGCCGTTGGTTCCAGACTTTGATTTTCGTGGCCGCTTGCCATCGATCTCTTCGCCTCCACTGAAGCCATCATCGCTATCTGCTTGCCGCCGCTTGTTCTTCTTGACCTTTTCTCTCCTGCCTTCCTTGCTCCTCTGTGGCGCTTCCTCACCGGGCGCTCGCTGTCGTCTTGACGCTTTGATTGTCTTGAGACTGTCGTAATCTGGTGCAACCTGAACGGCCGAAGGGTCGAAGTCGGCGAATTGTGCTTCGTCTACTTCTGAGAGGAGGGATTCGTCGTCATCGTCATCATCTGCTGGTGCCGGAGCGGGCTCTGGATCATCAAATTCTGGGCTCACGTCGTTGAGCTGGTCTTCATTGTCGGATGGTCTGTCGTCGCCCATGGCGTCCGGAGGGGGCATGTTTGGGTCATCGTACTCGGACATTGTGACGGTTGTGCTAGCAGTTTCCCTATAACTAACCACGGTCTCCGGTATTGAGCAGCGAGCGGGACAACTAAGGCGATCGAATTTCCTGTCACTGCGTTGGTGAGTGAGTGGTTGCAATTGCTTTATCCATAAGTGAAAGCCAGAGGTAGTCGCCGTCTTTGTCCAGAAAGGGAAGGTGTAGCGAACCCGGTTTCTGTTGTGACGACTCGGAACTGCGAAGTTCTTCGAATACTCCCCGAAGATACCTTACACAGATCGACGACCACGACCGCGATTCTTCAGTACTAGAATCTTCGTCACTCTCAAGAAGCAATCATGTTTGGCGGACGTACGTGAAGGCATCCTGATGCATTGCAGTCACCTACTAATGCGAAGCAGCACCGGAGCAAGTGAGCGAAGCCGAGCTTCAGGAAGCCAACCGTGTTGCAATTGGCAACGTTCAGATATTTGGTGCCGCATGCGCAGCGCTATGGTTCGGTGTGTCTCGAGCTCCCAGGATTTGAAGCCTTGAAGATGTGTGGCAAGGCTAACACCATCCGCAGCGCCTCATGTTGTTGACTGGGCACGAAATCTCTTCTAAGAGCCCTCACCAAACTCCTCATCTCGAGTCGCCGCCCAGGCCCGTCGCGCCGCCTGTTGTACAATATCTTCAATCGCCCTGGGCCTCCAGTAGACCAACATCTTTCATGATACCCAAACCATGATCACGCCCTTCTGGGCAGGAAATGCACATTACTTTTCTCTTCCACGAATGGCTTCACCTCCGCCGTAACAGATCGGCGTCCTTGCCTTTCGAAAGCTTCTCCCAATCACCATACTCCTGTTGAACCAATTGTAGCTCTTTGTGCAAATGTCTAAGCTGTGTCTCATAAGCTTCGAGAATCTGCAGGTTGAGTCAGTAGTGTGATTGAAATTAGGAAGAAAAGGCATACCTCTTTCGCCTGCTTGACGGTGTTCTCGTCCAGCACTGGTTCTTCGTTGGCCGCCTCTGGTGTGATCTTGTCCATCTCGGCCTTCAATCGCTTTGCTCTTTCCCGGATGCCGAGCATTCGAGCCCAGATCTCTTGCTCTCTGGCATCGAGGCCAGGATCCAGAACATCACGCTCGAGCTTGTCTAGTCGTGATCTGAGCTCTTCTTCGGCATTGTCCATAACGTAGCCCTTGTTCCGCAAAATCTGTACCTTCGCCGCTAACGCCAGTGTGCGCTTGCTTGTAGCTTGCTGTCTTCGCTTGCACTCGGCTAACCTCGCCGCAACTTTCTGATTATGTGTATCGATCTGAAGTTCGAGAGACGTGTTGATTTCGCGCAGTAGCATGTTACACTTTCCAATCGTTTCCACCTGTCGCTGAGCTTTCAGTCCCATCTCTTTGAACCCTCTCACCAAAAGTGGCACCCACGTAGGTCCAGGTCTCTTCGCCACAGCTTCTTCCCATTTGTTCTCATCTTCGTAGTTGGGATCTGGGCGATACTGTAGAGCCTCCTTCTCGTCACCAACATGCTGATAGAGATATGTACGCAGCGGCGATTGCACGGTTGCAGCGTCCCACTTGTCTTTGATGATCTCCATCTGCGCGGGTATTGAGCGATAGACGCCCAGTCCTCGTCCTTCTTCCCATAGCGACTGCGCCGCTTGCTGACTGTTTATTGAGGCATTGCCAAAGCGGAGTGTTTGGTCTAGGGGTCGCTGTGGTTGCTGATTTGCATCATTTTGTTGCTGGCTGGCGCCGAAAGTAAACGTTCCGGGTTTCGTCGCTTGGGTGTTGTTCTGCGCTGGTTGCGACGTGCCAAATATCGAAGAGCCTTGTGTCTGGTTCTGGGTTGTACTCAGTCCAAAGGGGTTCGGTTTCGCTTGACTTGCACCAAAGAGGCCTCCGCCACCGCCCGTCGATTGTGTGGATGTGTTCAGCTGAAAAAGTGGTTTAGCGGCGGTGTTTGTTGATGTGTTGCCAAAGAGAGACATTGCTGTGAGGCCCGGCGCGTGACTTTTGGTGTATGAATACTTCAGATGGACATTCCTAGTAATGCGACGCTCTTAGGAAGATGCTCAGGGCAAGAAGAGAACAACAGGAACTGCCAGAACGCGCCTGCATGAAGATGTAGAAAAGTACAAAGGCAAACACGCGCTTCGGTTTGGCGATCTTTCCCTCCGCATCTTCAATGCTTGGCGTTCCGGAGCTTCAACGTCAAGTTCCATCTGCCTCTCTACCTCACGACTTCGTTGAGCGAGCACGGACTCGCCGCAAACCCGCTCAAGATGGCGAATCGCGAGGCTAGGTATGCTGTCGAAGCTATGGAATGGCCCGACTCGCACTGACGAGAGGTATAGGTTCAACAAGGATGTACTCATCGACACAACCCCCATGCCCGATGACATACCAAAGGTCGCGGAAATCGGAAGCACATCAGCGCCTCTGCTGAGCGCGGCATACTTCATAGGTGCCAGGTGTCGGGCCTACAACGACGACTACATGCAATGCAAGACCGAGTCATATGGCAGAGGAGAGTTGGACTGCTTGAAGGAAGGTCGCAAGGTTACTCGGTGCGCCGCGAGCGTGTAAGCATACGGACGCAGAAAATGCGATATGTGCGACTGATCGAATGAATAGGCTGTCAGATATCAACAAACACTGCTTGGAGGAGTTTCGCGCACATTGGTCTTGCCTGGAGAACTACAACCATTCCCTATTTCAGTGCCGGAGGCCAGAGAGGGTCCTCAATCGATGTGTCTTCAACAAGATTGTAGGTTTGAAGGTGGTGCGATGCATGGCGCTGGTACTGACGATCTGCAGGGACTCGAGAAGACTATCCCAGATACGCCCAAAGGCCAAACACCAGTACATCTCAGAGACTATCAGTATATGGCTGACAGACGGAACGTGTTGCGGTCAGGAGAAAAGGATGTCGGCATCTTGAAGGACGGTACCATCACAGGGAAGGACTATGCGTCGTCATAGCGCGGAAGTTCCTGCTAGCATCATTTACCGAGTGTGCTCGACCACGGCTGAGATCGGGGCATGGGCATCTGTACAGCAGCGAAATGGGCTATTCAACAATTTCTGAAAGCAATGAAATGCTCCAAAGGTTTCGCATCTCCTGTGTCGCGATGAAGAGTCTGCTGATCGTCGGGACACACTCAGCACCTGGCAAGATTGCTAGACACGTTCTGTTCGCTGGACCTCCCTCGTTCGTGTGCGTGATTCCCCGGCTCTCGTGCCTTCCGCGGCCCATGATCGTTTGTCACGAGCGACTCCTGCCTTCTGCTATGATCAGGAAGCTGCGGTCCGTTTCAGCCTCTGTCTGCGAATCGAGCAACGTCCAGAGGAAGAGTGCTTGTAACGCTTGCTTGTTGTATATCACTCGAGACAACTTTGAGTCGCAAACGGAGCCTGGCATGCAACGCACAATTCAAACAGTGCCCGAGCTTCGCTTGTCGAATAGATAGACAGTGTATGAGATAGATCCTCCCAATGTCAGAAGGACTGTAATCCTTCTCCAAGCACGGAGGCAAGAGTCTTCCCACGACGCGGGACCACACCCTAGATTAAGTTCGCAATTGAGACTTGTACCTGGCTGTCAGTACGCTTGTGCGATGCCACCCAGCTCACGGAACTTGTTGCGGTCTGTATGACCGGAAGATGTGTGCTATGGAAGATAAAATGAAATCGTCGAAACTCTCACTTCACGAAACGAGGCGGCCGTTCACCCCACGGTGGGACTGTGGCACATGCCGCAGCGCCAATAGGGGCCAGCCACGCCTAGACCGTTGAGATCGCTTCCGCAGCCACTCGCAGCAGCGAACATTGACCACACCACATCACACTCCCGCCTTCACCCTGTTCGCTGGCTCTGTGCTCAGGTGACGAGCCGTTTGAGCTCGTGCTTGTCAGCAGGGATCATACGAAAATCCGTCGTCATGGCGTCCTCAACTTTGGCGCCGCCTTTGTCTCCGGTGACATCTGGTAATGGCACTCGTCCACCAGGAGTCAATCGTGCGCTCACCGCTCCCACCAATATGCCTGTAAACGGTCACTTTGCCTCTGTCGGCCAGAATGGCACGGCAAATTTCGAGCACGGCGTACAGGTCATTGATGAAGAGAAAGAGTTCAAGTACGCATACAGGCCCCGTCAGCGACGGTAAGACTGACAGATCTAGTTCTGATCTAGCCAAATACCTACAGTTTACTAAAGTCGCCCACTCCGGCTTCAACTACCATGTCATATCCGTCTTCGGCTCCCAGTCTACCGGCAAGTCGACGCTCCTCAATGCGCTGTTCAAGACCGACTTCGGTGTTATGCACGAGGCGGAGCGGAAGCAGACGACAAAGGGCATCTGGCTTTCTAAGAACAAGTCCACCACGGGCAAGATGTCCGACAATATTCTCGTGATGGATGTGGAGGGTACAGACGGTCGTGAGCGAGGAGAGGACCAGGACTTCGAAAGAAAGAGTTCGTTATTTGCGCTTGCAACAAGTGAGGTTCTGATGGTCAACATCTGGGAACATCAGGTCGGACTATACCAGGGAGCGAACATGGGCTTGCTCAAGACAGTCTTCGAAGTCAATCTGCAACTCTTCTTGAAGGACAAGAAGTCGACATCCAGAAGTCTGCTTTACTTCGTCGTCCGCGATTTCCTGGGCACGACGCCTCTACAGAACCTCCGAAACACGCTGATGCAGGACATGGCCAAGATCTGGCAGAGCCTGTCGAAGCCAAAGGGTCTCGAGAACAGTAGCATCGATGATTACTTCGATTTCGCGTTCACCGCTTTACCGCACAAGCTGTATCAGCCAGAGCAATTCACCCGAGAAGTTGAGAAAATGGCCACCCGTTTCCGAGATGGACACCGCGACGCACGAAGAGATCCACTAAAGAGCGAGTTTGAGAACGGCGTCTTCCTACCCGAGTACCACCGAAGGATCCCGGCCGACGGGTTCTCCCACTACGCAGAGGGCGTGTGGGACCAGATCGTTGAGAACAAGGATCTGGACCTGCCAACACAACAAGAGCTTCTTGCGCAGTTCCGGTGCGATGAAATTTCGCGTGAAGTCATGGTCGCCTTCGATGCTCTAGTTCTGCCACTGGAAACCGCACAAGCAAACACGGCTAGAACTGGAGAGTTTACTTTACTGGCGGATCTGGGCAAAGTGATGACAACGGCGAGATCCGATGCCGTCACAGCCTTCGAAACTGAGGCTGGGCGATATCACAAGGGAGTCTACCAGCGGAAGAGGACGGAATTAGAAACGAAGATGGACGCCCGACTGAAGGCGCTATTTACCGGCCAACTCACAGCAGCACATAAGCTCGGAGTAGAAGGCTTCAGCAATGCTGTCAGTTCCGAGGTGAAGGCCGGTCAGAAGAAGGGGGCCTCGTACGACTTTGCCGAGATTGTGAAGACACAGAAGAAAGTTGCTCTACAGAAATTCGATTCTGCTGCCAAGGCCTCCGCCATTGCTGGGCTTTCCTGGTCTACATACACCCAAGAACTTACACTATACCAGAAAGAGCTGGACAAAGTGTCGGCACAACTCAGAAAAGACGAAATGCGTCGACTGGCAACACGAGTCGAGAGATGGGTACGAAGCAAGTTGACCGACAGTGTCGGACTGGAGTTCAATGCGCTTGGATCTGGTCGAGGCGGAACCGGAGCTCCAGAGAAGGGCGCGCAGCCTGTTGAGAAAGGCATTTGGGACCGGATATGGGTGCTCTTCACCAAAACAGTTCAAGAGGCAGAAACCCGATTCGCTGCTCGCGCTCAATCTTTCGATGCGAGCCCAGAGGAAGTCGAAGTTGGCATCTGGCGTCTGCGCAGAAAAGCGTGGGGCGTGCTTCGCGCTAAAGTTGATGAAGAGATGATGGAGGGCAACCTCCTCTTGAAGCTGCGCGAGAACTTCGAAGATAAATTCCGCTACGACGAAGAAGGTGTCCCACGGATATGGCGGCCAACAGACGACATTGAGGGCTTGTACACAAAAGCCCGTGAGAGCACACTGCAGCTGATACCCCTGCTGTCAAAATTCAGACACTCGGAAACAGGCAGTCCTCCACCACTAGACAAATGGATAGGCCACCAGCCAGCTGCAGCAACTGCCGCGGACGAAGAAGACCTTACGCCTATAGGAGGCGTCGACGAAGAAGAAGGCAAGAGCCTGGAAGAGGAAACAACGATCCTCAACGAAGCCAAACGCCAAGATCTAACCGTACGCTTCAAGAAGGCCGCCGATGGCGTCTATGTTGAGGCTAAGCGCAGCGCGATTGGAGGCATGACGCAGGTCCCATTGTACTTTTATGGTCTGCTTCTTGCGCTGGGGTGGAATGAGATCGTTGCTGGTAAGTTCTTTCTCCACTCTCAACCTCACTCGACTCCCACAATCCATCTGCATGAGACCAATTCTAACATGCGATCCACAGTCCTCCGCAACCCTCTCTACTTCGTCTTCCTCATCCTGCTCGGTGCAGGCGCCTACGTCACATATCAGCTCAACCTCTGGGGCCCTATGCTCAACATGGCGAACGCCGCCTCGGCGCAGGCACTCGAGGAGGGCAAGAAGCGTCTGCGAGAGTTCCTGGAGAGTTCGGAGACGGGCAGGGCGGCGTTGGCAATGCCTGCTGCTCAAGGAATGGGAGGCGAGAGCTATGAGATGCGAAACAGGACTACGTCGAGGAAACAAGAGGAGGACGGTGCGGGAGGTGATGAGGAGATTTAGTGATGTCGGAGCAGAATAGATCAGCACAGCCTAGGGTAGCATACCTCCGCCCTTTTCGCTCAGCGGCGGGCTGGGCTTGGACTCAAAAGCCTCGTCGTTGGAGGAGCCTGGCCATGACATGGACGACTTGCATAGCGATACTGGTATTGCTCATCACATCCATACCCAAATACAGTACCAACCCTATGGTAGACCTGCGGTCAAATTGTGGTTGAAATTAAGGTCGAGGTACCAAAGTCACGTGCTGCCCGAAACTTCAAGTTCTCAGCGATCACTGGAGACCTTTCTTTCCCTTCGGGTACAGGTCACCCTGAGCATATTCATGTCTCTCAGCCCGGAAGACTTCATTTCGGGGCATCCAGCACGTCTTTTAATTGCTATACATTGAGCAAACCAGACAGACAGACCGCTGTTAATTCATAAAAGCCACCATCTTCGTCCAAAGCTCGATCGCATTAGACGTAATCGGATCCAAGTATGAAAATTCGTTACATCATTCACTCATGGGCAACAAGTACGCAACCAAATACTAACTAAAGCTACGCCTTGCGCTGCCTTCAAGCCCTACCTTGTCATGCCGGGCTGTGTTGGAGCAAACACTGCTTCCAGCTAAGCACAACCTGCCAGATCAGAACCTTTCGCTACAGAAGGAAGCTTAATGACAGAACCAATCTGGAGCTTGTCCCAAGCGACGCCAGGATTGAGAATCAACACCGAAGTCAGAGTAATGTCATGGGCTTGAGCAATCGCCCAGCCCGAATCTCCTTGCTTGACTGTGTAGGTTTTCAAACACAACGAAGGAATGGGTGATGTGGTAGGTGCGACAGTCGGCGTGGCGGTCGTCGTCGACTGAAGAGACGCAGTCTTCTTGTCTGCGGGCGTGTCACTCTGGGATTTCGGAGCATATGGGTTGGGTATGTATTGAAGCTGCATGCCTAGGAAGCCACCGAAGGGAAGTTCCTTCTCCTGGCAGACACCTACGTCAAGGGCGTACATGTGGCCTTGACTTCTCCAGGTATACGCGGGATCGTTACAGTTGGTTTCTGCGACAGCGACTACTCCCTAGAACATTGTCAGCATGCGATTCGAAGAGGACCGGTAGGGGACACTGGAGTGATGAGCTTGCCATATCGTACATGCCGCGTCCGTTGGCAGCGCAGGAGGCATCTCTCACCTTGAACAACTGGTACTTCAGTCCACCGCTGGGGCTAGTCGGCGCCCTGCAGTTGGCCGCAGGGACGAAGCCCTTAGGGATTTGTGACGGGATATCTCTGCCCCCGTCGCTGCCACCGCCCATGGTGACGGTATCTTGCGGACTCGACTGAAAGTTCTTGCATGATTTCGAGGACAGCTCGATGACACAAGATTTCAAATCAGCTACTGCTCTTGAAGTCAAATTCCGTACGTCGCAACTCATATCATTCTGTGAAAATAAGTTTCCAGAAGGATGTGCGCTCGCGTGTGTGGCCTGGAGTAATACTGTCAAGGCGGTTGCTAGGTCGTGTATTATCATGATGAAATGGACTGTGTTTCTCTTGAGATCAAAAAATGCTTGTTGGAATTTCGGGACCGAAAGAAGTGACCATCTCATCGTCTCCGCAATTCCTTGTTAACCTATCTTGCACCAGCATGGACAAAGAACGAACGTGGCATTGTTCAAGACCCCTTGTGTACAGACCGATGACCTTTGATTTGAAGCGCATCACAATGGAGCTGTGACCATACCGCGCAGACATTCGTCTGATCTCCAACTGGCAGTCTACAACAATGTCAGCTATGATCGGTCCTCATCAAACGACGGCGCGAGTCCAGTGTCCGGATCAGGCGATCGTCAATACACTCTCAGGTATGCGGAGGGAAGATCTGTACGCGGCCAACAGCTTCAAATGAAAATCCCTTTTGTTTGGGTGCTCCTACTGATGTACTGAAAATGGTGTACTGTTTTGTCCAGCTTCGCTACTATCAAAAACCTTCTCTTTCAAGATGTTTCTCCTGTGTCCCGTTGCCTATTGACCATCGCATTGGCAACCGCCCTTTGGTCGCAGCCTTTCTCAAAGTCGTCGCGCGGGACAAGCACCGGCGTCAAGACAACGACTCAACCAATTCGCCGCGCATTGATGAAGGGGACATAAATGCTGAGGACGCCTAAGCGCCATCGCAGAAAATCATATGGTGAAGCCAATAACACGCTACAGCAGGAGATTCGCTATCCTCATGCCCCTTGTACCGTTGGCACGATTGTACTCCAGAGGTTCCCGGTCGCTTGGATCCTCCTCCCCGTTATCAGCCTCGATTATATCGTTGTTGGAGTATGATACTGGTTGATGTGGCTGATCTGGTCGAGTGCCCCGCTTCATAGCGTAGTCATCGTTGAATGACTTGCTTGAGGTCCGCTTCGTCGCGGTGGGTTCGGGAAGATGGTAGAGGTGTCTTGACGCCGGCGAAGGCGGGACTGGTGCATGAGTCTGTATGGGCGCTAGTGTTGGGCCTGTCTCCTGGAAGCTGTTACGGGCTGGTGAAGGAAGCTGCTCGTACTTCACACTTGCTGAACCCTGCGAAAGATAGTTGGGATACTGAGACTGATATGGAGCAGGCGGCGGAGCCGATTGCTCATAACCACGATATGGAGGTGGCATGGAGTGCATGTGAGGTGTTGTAGGCGTTATCGGACTTGCGTGCGAAATGCTGCCCATAGTAGTGGCCAGAGAAGGAACCCGACCCTGCACCTGCTGCGCCTGATACATGCTCTCATTCGATGGTCGCCGCATAAGATCATGTGGGCTTTGGGGGCCACGATTGCTATTCCTGCTCGTTGCCCGGCTATGTCCGGGGAAGGTGAATTCTGGAGTCTGATTCCTTGGCTCGGGTTTGACATGGTCATCACTGGTACGTTTACGCTGCCTGATCTCGCGCCTTATGCGAACACGGCAACCTTGAGAGGCCAGAACCTGCGATGTTTCTGTGCTTTGGTCCAGACCAGGAAACTTCTTGGCACTGAAGACTTGGAAGGGCTTCGAGACGACTTCCATGCGGTTGGCCATGGCCTCGTGTGGAAGCGGTCCAGTGGACGCGCGGTCGTCGACGAATTCCCTACCGCGGTCGGCATCGAGCGGGTTCTTAACTTGCTCGAAAAGCGAGAACTTGAGACGGTACCAGCCCTCGTGTCTCACACTGAGATCTGGGAAAATGAAATAGGCCGCCTTCGATGGCTTATCAAGATAAGCGGCACTCGCAACGCAGACGCCGCTCAGAACAGGCAGGTTGGCAGAGACGGGGGCCATTTTGCCGTTGGCAATGGGGGCGAGCGGCTTCAAGTGAAGCATACAACATGAATCCCGCGTCATACGACATGGTGATGTCCTCGTCAGTTGCAAGGTCTGCGATGTTGAGTGCAATCACAGGAGGAGGGTCGACTGGTCGACGGTCGGAGGCGGCTATAGGCTATTAGTATGTCGTAAACCGCGTAGAGTTTGCGGACTCACATCTTGGGCCATTGCCGCACGCGCGGGCTTTCTTTGGCTCTTGAATCACATCGAGCCTGTATCCCAGTCGACGTCCTCCAATGGTTTCCCGATCATAAGCCACCAAGGTCTCGTTGGCAGGCTTTTCCATGATGTACTTCTCTTGCAGAATTTTGTATAGTGCAACAGGCCGGCGTCGTAATCTTCGGGGAGTCCCGCTAATTGAAGCAGCTGATCCTGGCTGACAGTCGGTCGAGGTGCGATTGGGACAAGATGCCTCGGACTAGGATTGACAAGCACGGTGATTGGTGGAAGACGCTGATGGGTCGAGGATCTGTGGTCATGCTCGTTAGGACGATTGTTCCGGTCTGCAGAGCTTGTATCAGGCAGATGATGATCTTCAGCGCATTGAATTTGACGTGATGGTTGAGGCCGGCCTCTGTCCGCCTCGCCCTGCTGTTCTGCGTCTTTCCACATTGGATTGGGGAGACCATGGCTTCTTGGACTCGGACCAGGGGACGGGCCCTCGTCCATAGCGGCGATATTCGTCTTGGGCGACATAAGATATGCGAGGGAGTGATGATAAGAGCTTGCAAAATGCAGCGTGCAGCAATGGAATATGCAAGTGGTGTATAGAAGGGGTTTAGACAGAAATAATGCCCGTGAGCCGGCAAGTACAGTACCAGACGGTTGGAAAGTGCGAGCGAGCGTGCATATAACGTAGGGGCAACACTGACCTGGGACAAAACGCGTACTTTGGCCTCGAGAACTGCGGTACTGGACCGTTGCTTGAACCCCTCTCTGTTCCTACTGATGTGACGCTGGCGTCTGTTGGTCGCTATGTTTTGGTGCCAGCGCAACTCAATTGCGAGCAAGATTTATGCCTGAGGTAGTCTGCATCAACTTCTTGGAGGCTGACAAGTAGAAGGTCGATGTCTGTTGTCGAACGCTGGTGGTTGGTGAGAGAGACCCGGGAGACTGGTAACACTTCGTCACAGCTGTGCGGAGATTGAGGTAGAGTTCAGGTTGACGTTGCAATCCGATCGCTCCCTGAGACGTCCGGCAGTAGAGGCGATGATACGATTGAACAGGTCACGGACAACACACAGATATATGCTGCGTCTGTGGCAAAATATTCAGATGCAAGAGAGACGACGACGAGAAGGGAAGATGATGGAGGTGGAGGTCAGGAAACTCTGTGGGACGGGAGAGAAGAGAGAGTTCAAGTCCAACCGGGTGGATTCAGAGCGCTCACAGGCTTAGAAACGCCTCCCCGGTGCCTTGTCTCTGACAGGCCATAGCGCTCGGGACGCCCAGAGATTTTCAGGGAGCTTTCCAGGCTTGCTAAGTCCATTCAGAGCTTAGCCCAAGCCACTCCCCACCAGCCAGATTCCTGGGTCTGAACATGGTACTTAGGCACGAGTCATGCACGACCATCAGCACAAAGGTCTTTCCTACATCTGACGTTCGTGATTATAAGATGGTGTGAGCACCAGTTCGGTGAACCCGAAGTACTGGGTAGAGTGCTGACTCTCGCATACAGTCCTGGAACTCTGACAGAGCGAATCCGAGAATAAACAATTCCAGAATCTCACCGTGCGTAAACCGAACAGGAACCAACGCCGTGGAATGGACCTTCAATCCCCTGTCGAAACGTAAAATGCCTCCGAGAATCCTCAATACTGGGACTACTTGTTTCGATCTGCCGCAAGACTGGCAATCCCAAGGGAAAGACAGATCTGCTCTGTGCTTGGTATCACAGCATCTTTTTCTGAAGACAGCACACCATCTTCTTCGAGCAATGCAGTACTACCTATCATCTGTCAATTCTTCCGCTCTCCGCGGTCGTAACATGCATATACCCTTCCTCTTGTGTGCCACTGCAGGTCATCCGGGATGACAATTCTTGTCCAGGTTGAAGATTCTTTAGGTCGAGCAGCCATAACCTAGTATCGTGCTGCCGAGCTTGTCGTGGGCACATGGCAAAGGTTGATTAGTGCTTATAGAGGCCTCCTTACATGGACCATTGCTCATGTGAGCGTTCGACCGTTGAACGGTATGCAAGAGTCAGCCATAAGTCAGTCGCACCAATATAAGCTCGAAAACTGACAGTCCAATGGATGACAGCGTCATGTCTGCAATCGATGATTTGTTGCATCAATACAGCTTGAGTCAGTAGCGTCTTGCACGATTCAGGTGCGGGCCACCTCCTCAGTGCGACCTCCACACTCTAGGGTGCGATGATGCGTATTTCCTCGTATCTCACGCCAGTTGATCGCTCATCTCGTCTACCAGAAAGGGCTCTTCGGTTGCAGACTTGCATCGTTAGGCCGCTTTGGTGCTCAAATACCATTCATTGATCAGACGCCGGCCACGAGAGACCAATGCAGGAACCATATGATCGCTTCTGCGGGCTATAGGTTTCTCTAACAACGACACAAAGTGTCTCGAACTGTTTGGAAATCCGACAATCGATGGAAAGTTTCTGATCATCGATCTCTTCAAAGTTTCGTGTCATGTTCCAAAGTGGTTGGGCAGCCCGCAAGCGACATCAGCATCCCGGTGCCCATCAGCTCGCTTCGGGCGACCGATCCGCCGCCCAAAAAAAAACGTCCGGAGTCTGTGCGACAACCCTCGCTCCAATCAGCTTGTCGGTACAAGCCCTCTATAACATCAATCTCTTCCAGAACACGAATTCCGGCCTGCATGCATCTTCAGTCCGACAATATTGTTTGCGACCGGAACACGCACATGGCCGTCAGGGATTGCTTTTGTCGATTTAAGATCTGAATCCTCCGTTGAGACACATACATGGACGTCGGACCTGGAATGGGCGTCATGCACCACCCTAACGACCAGCCTGGGATCCGGCAGTTGTGATTGAAATCCCATCGTCAAAGTTCTGGATCACCTTCAATAACACACACCTTCTCCCAAAACCCGTTGCAACTTTAGCCTTTCGCCGTTGCCAATTCAGATGATAGGAAAGTCCCGTGTAGCTCGTCAATGCAGAAACCAGTACGAAGCGCAAATCGACTTCACCCATCATTGGCCACAATTACTACTTTCGGGCCTGCATCTCACTGAAGTGCCCTTCAGTGCAACCCAGGATCGTATCTGGTGGCCACACTGCAGCCGCGCCTACTTGATGATGCGACCAGTGACTGCATGGTTAACAGCCTAGGTAGGTCACCATCATTAATATCTGCAGCAAGTACTGTCGAATGTGGACTTGTCATTAGTCACCGCATTCCCAAACCAAATGTGTCACTGACGTTCTCCACCTTGCCTCCAGCTGGAATCTTCCATGTTGCCAGCAGCTACAAGATCACGAAGGTTCAAGCACATCATATAGCCTGAATCGCGGAACGAGTGTCCGGTGCCTGTCGAGGTTGAGGCTCTGCTCTGGTAAAGTCAAATGGCAATATCTTTTCAGCTTCATCCACACCAATACAAAAGTACTCCGATCAGCTGAAGAGCTGACAAACTGGAGAGGTGGAGACTCATGGCCCATTTGGCTACTCATACTGGTGGCATACTTAAGTTTTCAATGACAGGCACAGCAGGCCGCAGGGAGGCATCCTTTCTGGAATTCAAGGCTGAGAAGTACCGAGAATCTGCTCGAAGTCTAATTGTCCCCGCCACGCCGATCAGTGATGCGCGCCCAACTTGCTTCCTAGGGATGCGCTGTTGACCCTTCGATTGGCATGGGAAGAGTTATGAGGCCACGACGTCCACAGTGTGTAGGGCTGCAGGTCTGCAGAGCCCTGGCACGGAGTACGCACAGGCGCCTTGATCACATAACCAGAAAATGCACGCCAGTAGACACCGCGTGCATTCAATATCTATCTTGTGCGATTTGAGGCGCATGTACTTGCATCGACTTTGTTGAGACGGGTCCTGGTGGTAAGCTGTCCAGGTCAGGACGCTTGCTGGCACTGACAAAGGCGCCAGATACGTATGAATGAGAGCCTAAGGCAAGTCGTGATGTTGGTTGGGATGATGCTTGCGCGATGATAAGGCCAGCGGTTACACCGGCGCTTTGCTGAAACCCAATGCTCGAGACAAAGTTTCCAGACACATACTACCAGATGTTGTTGTTCGGCGCGACTCGAATGGGAAAGTGCCAAGTCGTAAGAAGGGTAGTCTCGCATCCCACTTACCACCGATCGTTGCCTGCTGCAAGGCGCTGGCGATATGCAGGAGATCACGAAGGGATTGATTCGTAGTCGGCATTTACGATGTGCAAGGAAGTCGAAGACATTGCGTCACCCGGTCGCTGCATTCGCAGTGACGAATCGCCGAGAACTAAGGCGAAGTGTGCCTCAGAGTGCAGCCTTTGTCTCGAGGGAGTTTGTCGAACGCTTTTGGCCGTCATTCAGCAGAGATCGAGCGGCCGGTCGCACGCAACGCCGCCGCGTGCACCCAAGCCATGTGAGTCATGACTTGCCAGATGATGCCGTCACAGAAGCCAACACCGAGTCATTCAAGCTGTAGAAGCCCCTTGAGGTGGTCCAGATCCACGGCGGTGGGATACCCTATCCCATGGATGCGTGGTGCCATGAACCAAGAATCCGGCCTCTGAAGATTCTAGGCCTGATGCAGTGGTCGGAACTACACCTCGACGTGATATGACTCCGTGTCCGTGCGAACGTGAAGTTGAGCCATACTGGACTTAGCAGACTTATTCCCGTGCGGGGGTCGAGTAGTTGTCTCCAATTACGATATTCGACACGAGTTCGCATGTGCGATCCTGCTGTGGCGCCGACGTGCTATCCTGAGCTGGACCAGGTTTCGCGTTGTAATATTTACTACCGCTGCAGGCTTGGACTTCATCCAAAAGCAATTCTCGATCCTCTAGGCAGATCAAAATGTTCAAGAAGAAGCCTCAGATCAAGAATCTGTCGCCTCTCCGGTCCTCAGATCGTCGCAAGTTGGCCGACCAAATAATCGCGGATTATCAGGTCATCGTACCCTCTGACCAGGAGCAAGAGAATGCGAGTGATGCTTCACCAGCGCCGACGTTGTCTTCGATACGTTCGTCACTCCTGCCAGACAATCTACAAAGCGCACGCTTCACAACACTTGCCGGAGCGACAGCCACGTTGGTGTCGGGAACAGTATACGTAGGATCACACCCCGGCCTCGAAGAACGAATCCTCTGGATACAGTATGGGAAAGAGGTGAGATTATATCCTACGGTCTACACACTGTGGCAGAACCCTGGTTTAGTCCCATTATTGCACACACCAGACTTCGTGATCGAGAAGTTGCAGACGGGTGCAGACCTGATGACTCCTGGCCTGTTCGGTGGTCCACCATGGCCTGAAAGAGCCAGTCCTGGCGCTGTGGTTGCCGTTGCTGGGATGCAGAATGATACGGTACCAGTTTGGGTTGGAACGTGCAAAATAGATGTCAGTGCATTAGGTCGAGTGCAAGGTATGAAAGGCGCCGCGGTCGAGGGCATACACTGGAAGGGAGACGAACTGTGGACTTGGAGCCAAAGTGGTGTCGGAGGCCGCGCTGCCCCGACGGCGATCGAAGGCTGGTCAGGCTTGGCCTCGAGGCTGGCCACAGGCATTGAGGACGCTGATCTTGACGATGATGAGGAGGACGCTGCCCAGGAAGAGGGCGGAGTCTCGCTCGTGGCCCCTCTAGAGGAAGAGCACACAGAAAATGAGACACAGCAGCCTAATGGCGACACAGAGCATGTGCCAACGACACCCGAGGTTGACGCAGCATTCAAAGAAGCATTCCTATTCTCTGTGGTAAGTGCGAAGAAATCAGGGAGTCCACCTCCCAGGTATGGTATCGACTTTCCAATTGGACAGGCCGGTGTTATCGACAAAATGATCAAGCCATTCTTGCGGTACGACTCGCCTCACTACACTATCAAGAACACATCGTGGAAGAACGTGAAGAAATTCTTGAAGGCGCTGGATAAGGAGGTCCTGATCAAAACCAAAGATCAAGCGGCGAGACAAGGATATATGATATCGACTTCGACGATCAACAAGTGCTTGTCTTCACGCCATACTCCCTGCCGACTCCCAAAACGGCAGCTGCGAAACCACCCAACGACAGTAAGACCAGTAATGGCACACACGCTTCCGACGTCCGGCTTGTAACGCTGTTCCGTCCATCACCAAAGCTCTATCCAGATCTCTTCCCGTCCAAACATGGCTTCTACTCCGGCGCACAGGTCTCGCAGACACTGAAGACTTACATAACTGCCAATCCTGAGCTGTCACAAGGTACATCCTCAAAACGACATATCAAGTTGAATCCTTTCATCGCCAACACCATCCTCAACGGTTCCTCCTCAGAAGACAATGCCATACTTGCTGCTGGCGAGATAGGCCGCGATGTCCTCTCCCGTCGGATCTCCGACGACACAATACTCATGGCTCCGCATTGGGTTCTACTACAGCCTCCAGCGTCCAAGGAGTACAATCCTGCAGATCCCGCCGCTACACTCTCGGCACACAATATCAAGCCGAAGCCGTACCCGCCACCTAGTGTTCTCATCACGATCGAGAAACGGACAGGCACGAAGACAGTGACACGAATCTCCGGTTTCGAGACATTTGGTCTCAACCCACAGACCTTAGCGCCCGAGCTACAGAAAAAGTGCGCAGGTTCTGCTTCTATTGGCCAGCTCATGGGCGGCAAGCCTGGTACGATGGAGATCACTGTGCAGGGAGACCAGACCGATATTGTCAGATCAGAGCTGGTCAAGCGAGGCGTCCATACGGAGTGGGTCCAGGTCGATGACAAAACAAAGAAGAAGAAGAAGGGCGCGCAGCCTGGTCGGTAGTCACGATGAGCGCCGCTACGACATCATAGACCTTCGTCGACTGTTGAAGCTCTGCTCGATTCGTATCAATCGGCCGACTGAGCCTACGCACGCTGGGCGGGACCAGCTCAGCTGGGGTGGCCCTGGCCGACAGATTCTGCACCTCTCTCCCTGAGAATCTCTTACTGCGTAGCGTAAACACCTCTCCCTCCATCTTCCGCCTCCTTCCACCACGAATCCGCACCCTCCGCAACCTCAATCTTCCTAAAATCACCATACTCTTTCTCCCTCATCTCCCTCTTCCCCTTCGTACTCACCCCAAACTCCCGATCCCTCCCGTCCATCAACTGATCCACATCCGCCTGCCTCTTATCCGTCAGACTCCCCATCAGAACCGGCTCGCCCCAGGGAAAACCTCCCGCCTCGCCTTCCCTATCGACCTCCCAAAAATGCCAAATCTTCCCATACCACCCCCTCACCTCATCCAACGCCTGCGTCTCCAATCGATCCCACTCCTCCCGACCATGACCCTCCGGGTATGGCAGCACCAGCATCCCGCTCTCGACCTCGTGGACGTGGCTGTGCCAGTACTTCTTCTCCTCGGCGGGAAGTTTGACGAAGCGCTCGTAGGGAATCATGTACTCAACACCGATAAGGCGAGCGTTGCGGGCGTTGGAGTCGTAGATGAGGCATTGCCGGAAGTCTTTGGAGAGGTGGGAGCAGTAGTGGTGGGCCTCCACGGAGCGGGTTTTGCCTGGCGGGCGGGGGTCGTGTAGATATGGACAGCGTGGAGATGTTCGCCAATGTTGTGGAGGGGGGCGAGGTGTGGGAGGATGGTGGGGCGAACGTGTAGGAGGGTGCCGATGTACTGTTCCGGGAGGTTAGTTTGGTTCCAGGAGGATGATGATGAAGGCGAGTGGTCATAGACTCGAGGTCATGGGTCTGTCTGCCGCAATGGCCTTTTGTCCGTTGGCTGTTCAAGGTGCCAACTCAGAGATCCTTGGTGCCGCTTCGAGTCACAGGCCTCTGACGTGTTGCAATCGACACTGATGCCAAAGCAGATTGAGACTTACCAAGATCCATGATTTGGCCCAAGCCGTCGGGCTCCAGCGTAGCGCTGTGGCGGCGACACCGGAGACGGTGGTGCTCAACGCTGTAGATCGAGGGTTCTGGCCTTCGGACATTTCGTCTACTGCCCGTCTTTGAATTGACAAGTCTCGTCAACGTCTGCACTCAGAACAGATCGACCTACTCTTCTGTCGTTGCTCAGACACAACCTACGTGAAGGACGATGCTATGATGTCAGTAGGTCTTGATGCGATGGATATCTCTTCCGTATTGCGTGATGAGGCAGATCGAACAAGTGGGGGTCTGCGTTCGCGGTGCATTGCACCTATCTCGACCGCGTCGCATCGCAGAATGGTCCGGGAGAGCTTTGTTGCTCATTTCCTCATTGTAGGACAGTGTCTGTAACTATGCCAGAATGTCGGGAACTTGCAGGCAGCAGGAGGTAAGGACGATTCAATTGAACGCTTGGGTAACCTGTTCATTTCCCCAACTGCCGTTAGGCCTTGGCAACGGCTTCCCAATTCGAAGAAATCCAAACAAACGTTCATTGGATACATCCTTGACTTCAAACCCATTGCTGCATTGCCATTCGCCTACAACCTCGCTAGAGACATGCGCTCGGGTCGATTATAGCTGAGCGGCCGCGATGAATCGCAACGAGTTGGCCGCGTTGCTGGCGGCGACACATTCGAACAAGTCACCACGCACAGATCCGCAGCATTCCTCAGCCGCACCTCTTTCTCCGAGACAACTCTTCCAGTCCCGCGTACGAAACCTCGGCAGCCATAATGACATTGTCTCGCCTCAGTCGTCTGCACAATACCCGGAGCGCACTTCCAGTCTGTCGCCCACCAAACCCACACAGCGTCGTTCGTCACGATTGCGCCAAGCAGCCGTGACCCGCAAGCCCTTGCCGGCAAAGCCATCGACTGCACCAGATTTCGTGCTTGAGGAGCGTGCGGCATGGGAAGGAAGCAAAGGTCAAGACTACACACAACACAACGACGATGACTTCATCTTGATACCTGCCTCAAACGATTCATCTGACTCACTAGATCAGCAAAAGCTGGTGCCGTTTGCCCGCACTTCAAACGACAATGCCCAGATCCAACGCCCCAAGACGAGTCGAGGTAGACCTCAGACACGCGATGTTGAGGAGACGAAGTCCGGCAAGACTCCAGTCCGCCCTTCGAAATTCTTGGAAGGCAGCATGAATACTAGATCAGTTGGGGTATCATCTACGTGGGACGAGCATGGTGACCGACTCAGTCTCGACCTAGCTTCTGAGGACTCTGACGCTACGCCGAGAGCCGCCCGACCTTCTACAGACTCGCTTAGCTCCTCAGACTTGTCAGACTTCCGACCACAATGCACAACGCCTGCCACGATCAGACAACGACTGTCAAAGTTCGCCAGCAGCTTGAAGCCAGTGGCTGAGGCAGAGAAGACCGATGTGACCGATCACAAGACACCCAAGCGAAAGGGCTTGCGCAAGAGCATATCAACATGGAGCATGCACAAGTTGTTCGGCGCATCCGGTAGTGACGCAGATTCATCAGATAGTGCGAAAGTCCAGCAACTCGACGCGCTTAACGAGCGAAAGAGGAAAGCTGAAGAAGCCTATGAGCAGCAATTCGGTACAAAGAAGCAGAAATCCAACGGTGGCGGTACAGTCCATGATCCACACGCTACAATTCGTGGTCCGCAACGGACCTTGAAGAAAAAGCGCAGCACATCTCAGACCAGCACAATCACCCCCGCGACTAAGCGTCGACGAGGGCCTGCTACAAGCACAGCTCTACCTGCTGATCCAGTAGAGATCAGTGAAGAAGATCGCACTACGGATCACCGAAAGCGACCTAGCCGACGAGAGCTAGAAAAGGAAAACCACCAGCTACGAGCTCTTCTGCGTGAGCAACAAGCTCAGTCGCGCGCAAATCTGCAAGTGGCTGCGTCACGCTCCATGTACCACCTGCCATTGGAAGACAAGAACCCCGGTCAACATCGCCAAGCTCCCGCCACACGAAAGTCAACAAGGAGCCATATGATGGCAGACATTCCCCCAGTCCCACCACTACCTGGGCGTGGAGCTCTCACCAACAAGACTAACACCAACACCAATGTGTACTCGCCGCCTGCCGATACTGGAACGATGAAGCGCATTCGCGCTATGCCATCTCCAGGTCGTTCGCAGCAAGAGGATACGGAGAACAATGTACCAGCTGGATCCAGGAATTCATGGAACTGGCCGGACGACGTCTTTTGAAGACGGGATTTTTAGCGGGAGCAACACACGCAAACCCCTCGTTCATGAGCACGGATACCTGCTGAAGGGCCCCTCAGATTCGATCGGGTACACCAATCGCCGGTGCGAGCGGCCCACTACCTGCTCGTTCTTGGACACGAGCAATGGTAGCGACGCTTGATGTCTACTGATGTTCACTGCGCGAAACAACAAAAGTATAGCACGAATACCAACACGCGAGCATGAAGTGAGTAATGAAGTTGATGTTTGAATGGAAGCAGGATGCATGAATGCCTGAATGCATGGAAGGAGGTTGACGCGGCGTATGTGGTACTATGTACAACAGGATAATCTTGCTGGGGTCTGGGTGGTGTTTATGTCAAGTAATGTATCATGTCTAATGCGCGCATTGAATGCTAATGATACGATGTTTCTCGAAGACTCATTCGCCTGTCTCCAGCT
This sequence comes from Cyphellophora attinorum, assembly GCF_001299255.1. Classification (NCBI taxonomy): domain Eukaryota; kingdom Fungi; phylum Ascomycota; class Eurotiomycetes; order Chaetothyriales; family Cyphellophoraceae; genus Cyphellophora; species Cyphellophora attinorum. The sequence continues at coordinate 258,396 of NW_017253259.1, read as the reverse complement.
GTATGTTCTAGCCTTGTAGATCCCTTGCCCGGCGCTCTTGCGAATGAATGGTCCTTCATCGTCGGCAGCTGTGAGCATTCCGAAACAGGCAAACCACCTTCCCCCTGATGGGACTTCTATCGTTTTATTCCAGCGGCTCAAAACACACGATCCGATTCCCTCACCGTTGATCTGCCTCCCCGACTTTCAAAGCTGATTATCCGAATATTTGTCGTATCTCCCCCGCTTTTGTCCCAGGGTAAGCTCGGGCCAGTGAAGGGGACGTGGATCATCGCGAACCGAACCTTTGGTGCAGATAATATGCCAAGGCCGCCCCAGGCCTATGGTAGTGAGCCCATCGTACGTCGCACGCCCAACGAGTATAGCAATCGGTCACTATCCCCCGCCTGCCTCGGCCGTACGTTCCATCCCCGCAGGAGGACTCAGATCGCCAGTTGCAGCTCCACTGAATGATGGAGGAAGGGGCACGACAACAGGACCACCCGACGACGGCTCAACGGGCACGACGATAGGACCGGCCTGTGACTGAGGTTGTGACTGTGGCGTGAAGAACGGGTCGTGATAGGTGGTGGTGAGCGTTGTGGTGTGGGTGTATGATGCTGGTGGGAAGGAGAGCGGTGGGTGCGGTGGCTCAAGGGTTGGAGGTGTGGTTGAAGACGCGGAGTCGAATGTGGAAGCGGGAATAGTATGGACGTCTGACGTTGGAGGGAAGGAGGGTGGAAGTAGAGGCTGCTCGGTGGGTGCGCTTGTGGGTGTGGGTGTTGTCGGAGAAGTGGTCGACGGATCTGATGGGGTCGCGGACGAAGCTGTGGATGGCGGAGGAGAGGGAGACACAAATGAGGTGGACGAGACGGCGGTGGAGGACTGGCTGGAAACCGAGGCCGAGGTGTCTGTTACCGTCGTGTGAGTGAAGTCTGTACTCGGAAAACTGATGGGTGGGATCGGCATGATTGTAGCTGTGGCCGATGTAGTCGTGGATGTTATCCCCACGGAAGACAGCGGGGACATCGATGAGGCGTCCGTCGACGTTGTCACTCTGGAACCACCTGGCGCGGATACGGTGGCAGCAGAACTAGCTGACAAGCTTGATGACCCAGTACTGTCGGTGACGTTCAAATTGCTGCTGCTGGTACCGCTCGAGGTGGGCGTCGTACTGGTGGTGAACGTCGTTGGTCCATCAAGAGTCGTCGTGCTCACGCCTGTCTTGTTACTAGCCCCATCTTCGCCGTTGGGCCATTTCCGCACCGAAACACCGACTTCCGCTTTCTCAAAGTCGAAGTCCAGCAACACGTTACGAAGGAACGGCCAGCCCAGCCTTCTCAATGTCACGTCCCCATCGGTTCCATTGTGTCGACGGACTGGGCCGGTCCCATCCGAAACAGAAAGCTGCCAGTCACCGCTCTGAAAAGCACTCATACATGAGTTCGTAAATTCGCCGTTGTCGGTGTTTCGTAGGCGCATGGGTACAATCAAATCGCTTGGATACATCGGCACCGAGACATATCGCTTTCCGTCAGTAAGCATGATCGCAACTGAGGATGGTGGCGTAGCATCGCAAGGGATACGGTATGTGCCGGGCTGCTGCATAGCGCTGGCTGTTGGCCCATCGATCCAACCAGGAGGATCGAACAGATTTGCCACGAACGCTGCCACGGCGTCCGTGGTCCAAATGACGGGCAAAGCGGTATCGATAAAGTACCGCTCGCCGCCTTGGAGATCGCGTCGATGATGCTTTAGCTCATCGCCATCGAGCTCGGATGCGACCTTCAGTCTTCTGGCGGAGTCGAGAGACCTTCTCAATGCCACTGGCTGCGTCTCGTTCGCGGCGACACTTACGCTCACGCTTGGGAAGCTCCATTGTAAGTGCCTGAGATCATCCTTCAGGGTCCAGGAGTTGACAGCTCGGAAGGCAGGTCCAGACCCAGCAGGCAGCATGCTGATGACACCTCCGTCCGCGATATCGTTTGCATTCGTAGTATTGCGCACCGACGCCCCAACAGTGAAGCTTCCGACATCACCGTCTCTGGGCAGTGCCAATCCGACTATGGCTCGAGACGAGTTGTCCGCCTGCCAGGCTGGAGTAGACAGTATATCTCCCAAGAAGTCCCTATTGCTCGACTGGACGTGCGACTTTGAGCCTCGAAAGGACACCGGGGCCGACCTATTACCAGCCTGAAGCTGATCTGTCCCAAGCCCAAGCACACCGCTACCTGCACCATAGTAGTGCTGGAAGTCAATGAAGCCCAACGGGGAGGGCGCCGAAAAGGTCCTGGCGAGGATCATGTCGACAGCCAATGCCGACATTTCTTTCTCGAGCTCGTCGCCCGCATTTGAGTCGATACTTACGGGAGAAATTTGCAAGGCCGAATCCAGCTGCAGCGCCACACTCTTGACCGAGCCCGTCACGTCGCCCGAAAGATAGTGCGTACACTTCTGCTCCTGGCCGCTGCCATCCGTTGCATTGACGTCCCTGAGGATCGCTGCGACATAATCTGAAGTGTATCCTGGTCCGCGCAAGCAATTGTCCAATGGTGTAGTATCATTATCTGGCGCATCGCTTGTGCTGGACGTATTCGCCAGTTCAGGCGCAGCGGGGTCAATGCACACCATATCCGTGGCAGCGAGCCAGGAGCAGTCCGACAACACATCCAACAGCACCGGGATCGTGCTGCCATTATGCAGCGCCTCCGGCAGGAAAGGGCTGAGATCCAATGTCGCAGTAGTGGAGATGTTGAAGAGCAGGTGCGTAGGTGCCCTTTGCTCCTCGAATCTCCTCACCGGACACACTCCATGGACGATCGTGTTGGGCGTCCGCAATTCGTGTCCATCGTACATGCCATGACGCTTGCGCAGATGGCCGTGAGGTGGTCGACGGGTCCGGTGGACTGTAGATTTCGAATCTGGCTGGGCCCAAGATGGAGGTAGGCCTGTCTTGTATGCGGCAACTATAAGAGACAGAAGTCCGGTTAGTACGGCCAGCATCGTAGTCCTGCAGGGTCTCTGCATTTTGGTCGTCTGTCAGAAGGGTGAACTAGTGGCACAAGGAGTTACTGGTACGGGAGTACGAGCACGATGATATGCATTTGGGCACATCGCAAACCAGATTCCAAGCAAACGGGCCATTCGAGTGGCACAGCCGATGCATCGCGACCTAGATCCCGCGCGACCGAGGCCGCTTGTTCAGCGCCTGAGGCGGTGCAAACGGTACCTTGATCGCAGGACTCCTTGCGTATGTCGTCGTCGACCATGGCTTAAGCTCCGGCTGTAGAGTCCCAATCCCAGAACCAGGTCGGAGGAGAACGCGTATGTCTCTGGGAATGCTTCGCACGACCCATGAGCAGTGTTGTGATGACAGGTCTGGATGATCCCCGGAAGTCTTGGCAATCGCGTCTATGGTCATATCAAGTTCTAAATTTCGAAACGCCCAATTCCGCCTCCCCAGCATCGCAAGTATCTTAGGAAGACGGGGCCAGGTAGGTAGGGCGCATGAGTGGTGTGGGGATCCCGATCTGAGCCAGTCCCCATCCGTGCCAGCGAAATCCCCAGAATTTTTGAAATGGTTCCCGGGAGGACTTAATTTCGACTTCTGTGAATCTGCATTTGAGTCAATAAAACCTATGTCCCCATGATGATCAGTCTCATACGAGCTCCATCCGTTAGGGGAAGCACGGGGCAGTGCTTGTGGGACATGTAGCAAGCCTGAGAAGTGCTGGTAGTGAGTTCTTGGCATTGCTATCTGCTGAGCCAGTCAGTGATCACGTAGTCGCCAACGAAAGTCTTACTTACCACTAGAAGTCACCAGATCTCAAAAGTGCTGGTCTTGAAGCACTCACAGCTTCCCCTCATTACCCGTCTGCTCCGCGATCGCTCTTGCGACCAAGGTTTCCAGACTCTCCATATCCTTCTCCTTCACACCGATCCTCTCATTATCGTGGCCAGTTTCCGGGTACATCGTCCCTCCATCTGCCCAGATCTTCCGCAGTGTGTGACCTGTCCCCTGCGGTATGCCTACCTCGTACGCTTCCTTCTCCTTCTTCAGAAGTGTATCCCGATTAGTGAACTCGACCTGCCACTTTTCGCCGCCTGTCTGCTTCTCAAACTCGGCGAGCACGTCAAGTGGCGTAGTTGTGAAGGAGCAAACCTTCAGAGCACGATTGTGTGATTCTTCCGGGTGAAGGACCGATGCAACTAATAGCTTGCCCACGCTGAGGAAAGGAATTAGCTCGCGCAGAAAGACAGTAAACGCGAATGCGACTCACTCTGGCATTGAAGTAAACGCAATCTCGCTCTTTCCGTCATAAAGTAACACGGCCTTCTTGGCTTTGACATCGAAACCGCCCGTCCATGGGTACGGTGGCGTTTGTCTGAACCAGAATTCCGGGTAGGGTCCGGTGACCAGATAGGTGACACTCAAGCGCTTGATGTTCTCCCGGACATAGGCCCTAACCTTTAGTTTCAGCTGATGCGGTGGCTCTTTGTCATTGGTGACTGGATGCTCGATGTCCGTGCCGAACTCTGATGGGTAGAAACGCTTGACAGTCTCAACTTGTTCCGCAACCTCGAGGATGGGGATCTGGCTGAGGATGGCAGGGCGACCGGCGGCAGAGACTATGGTGTCGAATGCAGCGTCAGATTTGCCGGAATTCAGGGCCTTGGCTTGGCCGCTGATGACAGACCTCAGGGTGTCCTTGTTGGCAATGTCACCGACGAAGACCTCGACGCCGCGAGACTTGAGGTCGTTGATAATGGTGGACTTGTTGTCGACTGTGGATTGGGATGTGAAGATGGCGAGACGTGAGAAAGTGCCGGCTTGGTGGGCCTTGGAAAGCTCGTTTATGATGAATTTGCCGATGTTGCCTGTCGCGCCAAAGGCTAGGATGCTTCGCGTTGCGGCTGCCATGTTGTCGGGGTTTGGGGCTCGGGCTGAGTGGTTGTTCGGCGAATGAATGGTTCAAGACTAATAATAGTGATCAACATGAAGCTCAGGAGGTTATGGGCGGCTGGATCGTGTTCTCCACGGCAATACGGCAATTCGCCGAGTCACCCAAGATTGCACCATGTTACTTTAGTCAGCGAAGGAGGCAACCAGGCGGACAGGACCGTCGGCATCACTTCAGGACATGGAGGGCGCCCACTGTCATACCTACCTACGAGACGGGATCTGGCCTGTAGGGGAAAGTGTCGTGCGGGCTTTGGCAAGCCGGATGACAGGCAACCTCAGCCGAGACCGGATGACAAGGTGGTACAGCGGAGTGTCGGGAGACCGGATGACAAGGAAAAAACAGACACTGGCTGACTGGCTACCCATCAGGTCTCTACCAATCATGCCATTCGGCTTCCGATGTCCAACGCCTCTATCAGCCTACGAGGCACTTATCGCGTCGACAAAAGGTAGGTAGGTCTTATAAGTCCGAGTAGCATTCCAGACACTGCAGGAAAAGTGAATATGATTGTCCTCTCTAATGCTCACCTAACGAGCGATCAGTGAATGATTAAGAAGACCATATTCGATGAAGTTTTTCCTCACTACGCCTTGCCCATGCCAGACCACTAATAGCTCCCTTACCACCATATTCGTCCTAACCCTTCACCGAGAACCTCGACCCATCACCAGGCAGCCGCTACTCAACCAAAGTCCAGCAGCTAGTTGTCACAAAGTTGAGTGTAGTCGTCGGAGTCGACCACGGCGGAAACACAGGCGCAATGAAAGCCCCAGCCGTGGGATCCGGGGAGCAGATTGTCTTCGTTGTTGAAGGGTGAGCTGGAGGCGGGTTATTGGCCGAGGGAGGCCATGCTGGGAGGGGCATTGTTACACCCGGTGGGAGGGAGAATGTTGAGGAGGTAGACGACGTGGTTGAGGGCGTGCTGATGGTAGATGGCGAGGTGGCGTCGGCGTAGGCACCTTTTGAAATGGTGTAGAGTGCTCCGACAGAGGTTGCGAGGAAGGTGAGTGTGGTAAGGAGGGTGGCGAGCAAGTTGACGGTCCTCATGGTGGGCGGTTCTATGGAGGTTCGCGGTTTTGCTGGTGTCTTCAGTCGAGCGAGGTCGAACAGTGAGAGTCGGATATAAGTATCTCATGAGACATCTGATCACGCTGCCAGAGTGCGGCAACAACGAACAATGTCAAACGCTAGTGAGTGCTCCGCCTCGACTTCCATACGACAGCCGATGCTTCACTTCAACCCGAGCAAAACAACAGACTTGACGGGCTGTAGCCGGTTTTCTCTAGCCAGGTCAAGGCGAGCATAGCCTTATTGAACACAAAAGCTTACTTATTGGCTCTTGACCGTCGTCGATTCGGAAGACCTTTCGGCGGACAGGGTACGGGGCAGCGATAATGCGAGATGTACCTGAAATTCAGCATATCTATGAGGTCCCCTGCTACGAGATGTATAAAGGTATTAGTAACACCAGTCCAGGCGCTGAACAGCGATCGCCACTATACTATATCAGTTGTGGACCCCTCGAATGACCAGTGCTAAGCAGTCAATCTTTGAACGCAATTGCAAACCTCCCTTCGTCCAAATACACGTCCTGCGCCATGAAGACCCTCACGTAGATCTCCAGTCCTCGCCAACGCCAGTGGGTATTCTGTTAAGAACGGACGACCGAATTCTCAATCATCAGACGCAGTACTATCAACTCACACAGCACTACTCGTCGTGCTCGTGACGGATGTCGGGGTAGGCGCGGAAGTGCCGCCACTCGTGGTATCGATCGTAGAAGGCGATGTGCCAGTGGCGGAGGAGCTTGCGGTGTCTAGAGATCCCTCAGCCGTCGAGGTGGTCACGACGTAGCCACTGCCGGTTGCATTCGCAGTCTGAGTGCGATTGCTGATTGTGTAGTAGGACCATGATTTCAACGACGAGATGTAAGTAGGAAATACACTCCACTGACTTGTAGGTAGACATCCTTGAACAATAGGCGAGCCGGTGCAGTGTGCTGAGGGTAATGAGGTCACTGGCTGGTATGTCGTGGTAACATTGCTTGAGCCTGGTTCGAACGCGAAAGTACCAGTACCAGTTGCCACGGCCGTCATCGCCTGAGCCGCATTGCTAGACTCTGCTGGGGTTGTGGGGGCAGTTGAAGCAGTGGCGGAACTTGCTGGAGTAGAGGGAATGCTTGACACAGTGGTAGACGTGGTTGATGTCGTTGTAGGAGTGCTTGATACAGTGGCGGGACTGGTCGCTATAGTAGTAGGAGATGTCGACGCCGTGTTGAGCGTTGTTTGTGTCCCGCTGCGGATGCCCGTCGGAGACCCAGCAGGAGCTGTTGAAACTGTGGGTGTGGTGGACACAGTAGTAGGCACAACTTTTACTCCACTACCCGCGTCCGCTGCACTGTCAGTCGCTGTCGGACCACCAACCTCCTGGCTCAAAACATGATCATAAGCCGACCGTGCACAATTCTGATACGCGCCGCCCTTTTTGCAAAAGTCTGACGTATAGACCAATGTCGCCGCCACCCACAGGTCAGAATCTCCGCTCATGTACACATCGCGGGCGGTGATCAATCGTTCCTCGGTGATAGTGGTGGCCCGTGAACGAACAAATGTCGTAGCTGCCCTGGAGAGAGTGGTGTCTTGGTAGGTATAAGTGGTCGGTGGCAAAGTTTTCGTCGTCGCCGGCAAAGTGGTAGTGGAGAACTTCGTGCTGACAATGCTGGGCATAACTCTGCCAGTAACAGTGGTAGGTCCCCAGGTGAATGTAGTGGCTGGCCTGGTAGTAGCAAAGCCCGCGTGGGTGATGATCAATTGTGGGCGAGTAACGGTGGTGAGTGGGTAGGTAACCGTGGTGAGTTCGGCGTTGATTTGGGCAGGTAGGATAATCAGCAGCAGGAGGAGCCAAGAGTAGAGGCTCAATGCCAGATGCATATTGGAGGTTCGCATTTCACGCTTAGGCTTTGAGATGTTCGTAGTATTGCTCGTGGCTCTTTGCTTCGTTGCGAAGGGTCTTTCTAGGGCTTGAGTTTGATTCTTTCGATGCCTGATGCGAAGCGATGTAGTCTGCGGTAAGTAATAAGTACTTCATGGTGCAGGGCTGCTGCCATGACGTGCCTTCATTAGCAAACAGCACCGTCGACATCGGCCACAAAGATGTATTGTTAGCTGCGGTTGTTCTGTTGGATGGCTGTAGTCATGATACGGACGTAACGCTCATGACTCGAAGCCTGTCTACTGCACAGCGCGGGCACCTTGTAAGCTCGAATGTGACGAATGTGGTCAACGCCTTCGGAGAAGTATCTGCATGGTAAGATCGTATGAAACGAGGCCGCCATTAATTTGTAGGATCAACGGTACCTATGCTGTCCGTCCCAATCATGCTGCTTTGTCCAAATGTCCTCAAACATGAACGACCGAAAGCATAATTACTGGCGCAAGACACACCTTCGCAGACTGGTCGTACTCGATTTCCTCAATTTTGCCTTCCCTACCACGCCATTGTCGACGATCTTCCCGAGTGCTTCACTACGACGCCCCATTGGCTCCTCCCACAAGCGGAGCGGGCGAGTCGGCGCCGGTCTTTGGTTTCTTGAGTGTAAGTGGGAAGGCATACTCGTCGGGCTCTTCTTCCTCCTAGCAGCTGGTCAGTAACGCCTCTGTAGCACCGAAAGTGACTTACGGAAGCTTCCAAGCAATGTAATCCTCGGTGTTCAGTCCCTCCATGCCCTCTTGCAGAGAAGCAAAGTCACCAGGTGTCATCATCCACTGCGATCCCGTGGCGAGCCCGGCACAGATAGTGGTCTTGAGATCTTTTGTTCTGTTCCGCCGATGATATCGTCGAACTCAGCCTCTTCTTGGAACGAGGCAGGATATGCGCGGCGCAGAGCAAGCTGTCGGGCCTTGACGTACTCCATGCCCATTCTTTTCCAGTCGAGAAGATCACTAAGCCTTTCTGTCCTATTCCTCTGGTTGATTCTTTGCCGGCGAGACTTCTGAGCAAAGTCGAACATGAAGTCGGTCAGTTGATTGACGGAGTCGTCGACGCCCTTCGTCCGTCTGTCGACGATGTAGATACCATAGTCGGACGAGTTCTCTATAAGCTCCTCCATATAGCATCCGAAACCAGACAGGTTCGTCGTGATCGATGGAACACCCATCACGGTACATTCCGCGGGTGTATAGCCCCAGGCTCGTAGTATGATGAGAACACGCCGAGATGTGTACCGCGCACGAAATCGTCATAGTCGAGTGACAAGACCGGATTGGCGGAGTTCAAGAATTCTGGGTGGAAGATGACCTTGACGCGATCGGAGGATTGATTGAATAGATGAACCCTCCGAAGTTGGTTCAAGACAGGGTCTTCGGCGTCGTTTACCATGTTGTGTGTGACAATAGGCGGCAACCCGGAGCGTTTCATAGCGAATAGTCTCCTTCGGAGGACAACTCGGTCTGCTGGTGTTATCAGCTCCTTCTCGTCAGGCATGGGGTCGCCCTCCTTCCAGTGTACAGCGCGCTCGAAGAGTCTTCGTCCAATACCACGCTCGATGTTGCCGACAGTATCGGCTAACGATTTGGTGACGGCCTGACCCTTAAGTGACTCGACTGATAGTGAAGAAGTCTGCGCAGGCATAATCATGAATGCGATGACGGTTGTCTTTGTACCAGATGTCTTGAGCCTGTGGTTCAGGCGAGCAAGGGATTCGATGAACATATCGACGCCTTTGTTGCGATACTCGTAGCGCCCGGCCGTGAAGAAGTAGAGCGTGTTCTCGAGGTCGAAATCCAAGTGGCCGTAGAAATGGCCTCGCACAAACTCGTGGATCTTCTCTTTCTGTACGGAATGCAAGTTTTGGAATTCGTGAACAGCGGAGAACTTCTTGACGTTAAGACCGTTCGGGAGGACGCCATCGGGCTTGCGTTTCAGGAGATGCTCGCTCTCGAAGGCAGTAATGTGAGAGACGGTTGTGAAGACATCACAGCTGTGAGCGCCAGCTCTCTCGATGCAATATCTGTGGTAAATACCACGTTTGCCAGCTTCAGAATCGACGTCGAAATACTGGAGATTGTTGTAAAAGTCGACTGAGCCTGCGCACAAGTAGCGGCCGAGGAGCGTGGCGTGAGTGGTAAATATAGTGGTGAGGTCCATCTGCCGTTTCTTGGTCAGTGGTATCGCAACAGCTGCGAGCCATTCATGGAAATGGGCGATGACAGCCCGGGTTTGTTCTCTCGATACGAACTACACAATGTCAGCACATGCCCAGAAGACCACAGGGTCAGCATACTTCTCCCAAGAACCACGCTACAAGATAGCCAAACACGATGGCTTCGTTGGTCTCGTGGTCACTAGCCGGAGACGGAATACCAGCCTGTGTCCACAGGTCACCTTTCCACTCGTCGAGCCACCGGTAGCCGGTACCGGTATTGATGAGAAGAACTCGTGGTGCGCCCTCGATCAGCCAACGTCCATACATTATCTCGATACCTCTCTCTTGCATGGCAGCTATTGTGTCGCGAAGGTGCCCTTGTGGCGGCTCGATTTGTTCGACTTCGACCGCAGCCTGGGATTGATCAGTGTGTGGCCTCGCATAGCTTCTCAGCACCTACCGAAGCTTTGTTGAGAGGCCCGATGAGGACATAGCGATCGCCATATTCTGCAGTCGAGACAGGAGCTTTGGACTTGAGAACAGAGTAAATCCCACCCACTGTGAACGAGATCAGTCAGCCAGTATAGATCAGATGGAGATCGATTCTGTACGCACCTCGATTGGCAACCTCAGTAGCTATTTCGAACAGCAGGTGGTTCTTGACATCGCGCTTGCCTGAGTCGCCGTTCATTTTGGCGGCTTCTGACGTCGAAGTTGAAGGGATCAAGGACGAATCGGGGCTTTGTAGGAGCGTCGAGCTGCTGTTGCACAGACGCGGAATTTGGTAAGGAAGGGAGAGCTTCTAGCTTTCTTCCCCACACTCTCGTCGGTCGAATGTGCCGCTTCCAGGTCCGTGCGTTACGACACTTCGACTTGAAGCACTGACGGTGAGGTGTCTGTGCAAGTGCTGATGCAAAGCCAACAGCGAGCTACTTGTACACGGCCAGCGACGGAAAGTACAATAGCTTTTCAAGGAAAGGTATGCCGAGCAGAGTGTGCTCGCTGAGTCTCGCTCAAACAATGGGCGGGAGCTATTATGAATTAGGCCTGATGCCGCCTGGAAGTGGAGATCCGCGTTGGTGAGGGCAACCGGCGGGAATGTTCTTTTCAGAGTTCAATAGATCAGAAGCTCATAGTGATCAGTGTGACGGGTAGGTGATGACGATGACAAGAATGTGTCGAGCGTGTGTGAATGTGTGGGAGAGATCCAAAAGATCGAGGAAGACATTTGAGCATGCTGTATTTCTCAAGCGAGGGAAGCGACGTGAAAGGTACTCTCGATGCATGGTGACGCTATAGCTTGGGACGACGTCAACTTGTTAGGGATTACCTTAACTAAAACTTTCCCCAGGCCTTCAAGTTCAAGTTGCCCCGCTCCGTGAGGAAGCCCCCGCTCAAAGCTGTCGGACCGATACGCACGTGCATTTGCACCTTCAGGCTATGTCTGAGGCATTTCAGCTTCCTCTCTTGTATATTTTGGCGAGAAATGTCTCGAAAACGCCTTGCTTCAGTCCTGACGACTCGTCCACTTTCGAGATCAATTGCCGCAGCTCCCCAACGCGCTTCTCTTCATAATCCTTGTATCTCTGGTTCAAATTCAACTCGTTGTACAGCTCTTTAACCTTGGCCTCTTTGGCGTCGTCCTTCTGGCCGTAGTTCTCGTCCAGCAATCGTCGCTGCTCAGGCGTCACAATTTGTAGGGCTTGGTTGATCAACCACCCGCACTTGTTGTCCTTGATATCTGTCCCAATCTTGCCAATGACTGCGGGGTCTCCGAACGCATCCAACCAGTCGTCCTGGATCTGGAAGTACTCACCCATCGGGATGAGGATATCGTGCGCCTGCTTGAGATTCTCCGGTGTGGCAAGCTGAAGGTAGTGTAGGGCCAGGGCAACAGGTAGGTAGAAGGAGTAGTATGCGGTCTTGTATATTACAATGAAAGTGTACTTGTCCATACTGAAGTTGTTCAAGTCGACATTGTCTTCTGGTGCCGTGATGAGATCGCACAGCTGGCCGAGCTCGGTCTGCCATGTCACCTCGTGGAACAACTCGATTAGGTCGAGATATGCTGGGTGCGAACGGAAGTGCTTCTTGAGGATCAGGAATATCGAGGACTCGAGCATGAACGCATCGTTAATCGCAATCATGCCGACACCTGTCTGTCGATACCAGCACGGCTCTCCTCTTCTTGTGATGCTGCCGTCCATGATATCGTCGCTGACGAGGAAGAATGCCTGTAGGAGTTCTGTGAGCCAGCCAAGAGTGGCAGACAAACGGAATTCGTCGTCGCTTAGAGGACGACCGAGGAGTTGTGAGACAGAGTCCGGTACCGACATGCCTCTATTGAGCTTTCCGGTCGGAGTGTTGGCATTGACCGACTAGATCTTGTTAGAACAGTAATCTACGCTCGTACACATGCCCACCTTCTCGAGCCAGTCCAGCGCATTCTGTGGCACATTGTACCGTGTAGCTGACTGCTTGATGTCCTCGACTAGGGACGGAAAGATCTTCAGGAAGGCCTCGCGTGAGTGCTTCTGTGGTCCAGACATATTGAGCAACCCAGCAAAGTGTCAGCCTGGGATCACTCGGTGCTCAGAATACTGTTGAGAAATTGTTGTCGGAGGACCGCAGCTTCGGTGAACTCTGCTCCGGCGTCGCGTGGTACCTGCAGCGCCAAGCCTGCGGCGTTGATACCGCCGATCTCCATAACCCCCGCCCGTAGCTGTCCGCGGAGGGCATCATCAACACTCTGGCATAATCAGCACTCGAATGTCATGGGCGCCCTCACCGAGTCGCAGTAGGCTTTCCTGTGCTGGTTCGAGGTGTAGCAGCAGGTTTACCCGTGGCTGTCCATTCACGAGCTACAGGAGAACGTCTGCATGCATACGCCGTGAGCTCAAGTACATCTCGTCCGCGTGATCTATTGAATGCTAACCATGCTTGAAATGCTCCTGCTGTTGATGCTGCAGATGCTCTGACGAAGATGCTTGATGGTTGACTGCTTCTGTGCTGACCTCTGCATGGCCTTCGGGTCTCTCAGTGACCGGCAAATCACTCATCTCTCGCGGACTTTCAGAGCCCGACACTGGCACCTTCTTTCGGCCGCTCGAGCACCAAGCATGAATTTCATCACAGTGCCGATCACCATTCCCAGCAGAGACAGATCAGACATACTGCCAGACAACACGAAGTGGGTGTTGTCCTCGTTGGGATGATCTTCTTCGTACCATTCCAGCATCAGCTGCCGAACCGTGTTAACCATCGACACAAGACCGATCACAAAGGGGATGAGCTGTGAAGTCGATTTAATGACGAATGCACCCTGTATGTTGTTGATCTGTATTGTCATCTCGATGAACGTGATGAACAAAGCCATGAGCGTGAGCAGGAAAACATGCCATCCCAAGACCAGGACCATAGAATGCCGATATCCTTGATCGTGGTGCCCATGCGGATGAACGTGTGGAGCGTGACCGGGAGCTGGCTTCTGAGCCGATAGGGCGAACAGAGCGCTGCGAACGTGCAGGTAGGTAATCGATTGGGTGGGCACAATGCCATGATGGTTCGCTAGTTGGAGGCGGCGATGGATCAGATCTAGAAGCCAATTCTTGAGAGCGCCCAGGCGTAGAACATCGAAAATCGGACCCAGGACGCATTTGACGACTAGAAAGTAGACGACCGAGAGCATTTGAAGCAGAAGCTGCAAGATGATAGTTCCGAAAATGATGAGGACCGCGATGAAGAAGTAGCGGAGCCCGGAAGTAATATGCTGACTCCCGAAGAAGTAGATGGTAGGTCGACAGTTGGGGTCGGAGTCTTCGATATCGGGATCGTAAGTGAACCAAAGGAAGAGATTGAGGGACAACACAAAGAGAGCGATGAGTGAGCGCCATACAGCACCCGCCCAGGAAAGACCCGTGGGCTTGACGCTGCCACCCTGAGACAGCGGCATCTGTCGCGGAGCGAGGTAATGGTTGGCCATGGCATTAAGTGTATTACCCCCGGGAAGCTTAGAAAACCTAGTATTGCGAACACGATTGTCGATCCTGTTGCCATGCCAGAACATAGGAGAAACATGGACTGGTCCAGGTCGGAGAAGGTGCAGTCGTATGCCCCATGTGGAGAGCACAATCGCAAAATAGCCTGTACAGATCAACATCAGGATATATGCCTCAGAGACTTTCAGCTCGTCGCTTTTGAAGGCCAGGACGAGTGCGATAGCTATTGCCAAGACGAAGATCGAGTTCTCCTCATGGTTCTCGCTCGCATTGTCAGGGTCCAGTGTGTTCGCGATCCAGCTTGAGAACCACTGAAGGTAGACTCCCAGTCGAATGCCAAAGCCGTAAAAGTCAGCGTTGGCATCGAAGTCGGTCAATTGACAGGCATTGTCCTGTCTGGTCAGCAAGTCTGGCGACATCAGATGCCTTCGCAGGAAGAAATGTCTAGACCAGAAAAAAAAGTGTGAGACAAGAAGCACATGGCAAGAGGAAAAGAAGCGGCAACGTGGTGGTCGTGCGGGCAGAGTTCGAGAAGGTATGTGAACAGCCGCACCCACCATAACGGAAAGCGAGATGCGGGACGCGGGAAGTCTGAGCTACTAAATTCAGCTCATCAGAACTTGCATCGGGCTTATTGTCGAGCAGCTGTGTCTTGTCAGTCCGCGAGGCTGGAGATAGTTATCATGATATTGTCCTAGCCAGGACTGCTGGCGCTGCTTCGATTATGTTGTTGGGTGACGCCTTGTGCAATGTCTGGTGATTTCGCGGCTTGCAGTCTGTGAGCATCGGATCAGGCAAAAGTACCATTCATGATGGCCCGAGACGAGACCACATGACGCTTGGGACGCTGAGGATGCCGCGGCTACCGCGACAGCCCATACAGATCGCAGACACCGCTCCCACATCATGCTGATATTCAGAAGGATGTGAGAAAAGTCGGGAACGAATTGTTTCGACAAACTCAGGCTGACGCTCTAGGTCGCAAAAGTCTGCCGTAGCAATGCTGCAAGTGGCTCATGAGAACCGCCTTACATGCGCCGCCTTCACATCAAGGAATCGCCACATTGAACACATCTCACCCTCTACGCAGTGAACCTGTCGCATTGACGCGCGCACACAAGATGGCAACTCGCCCATCGACGCCGCCGCCGGCGCCCAATGGCCAAGGATCTGCCAGATCACCCATCACGCCAGAGCAGGTGCGGCGAATGGAGATCAATCGACTAAAGGCCAAAGCCAGAGGGAACAGCGCGAGGCGGAAGCCGCCTCAAAGCCGGCACCGGCGTCGGCGGGAACGAAACGTACACATGCAATGTTCTCACAACAGTCGCCAGCCTCACACAGGGATGCACGCGTGGTGGACAGTAGGCCACTTGACTCGATTCGTCCGGCACGAATGGCCAAGTACATTGACTATGACTTCAGTAAGATGACTGACAGCAAGGGCGGCTTTCTGACAGCCGAGGACGATCCACACAACAAGGCAATGCATGTCCAAGAGAAGGACAATAAACCGGCGGGACTTACACAGAAGGAGTGGGAGCGGCAACAATTGATGAAGTCTTTGAGGAGCCAGAAGGCTGGGCCATTCGAGCCTGGCATCAGTGCAATGCAAGACGATGCGACACCATCATGCCGAGAATGCGGCGCGCGTGAGGTGGATTGGAAATGGCTCGATATCTTTAGCCTTGCTGTCTGCCAGACCTGCAAAGACAAACTGCCGGACAAGTACAGTCTGCTGACCAAGACCGAAGTCAAGGAAGACTATCTACTCACCGACTCAGAACTTAAGGACGAGTCTCTGCTGCCACATCTTGAACGACCAAACCCTCACAAAGCCACCTGGCATAACATGTTTCTGTATCTGCGGTGTCAGATTGAGGATTATGCGTTCTCTGACAAGCGTTGGGGTTCTGCTGAGGCATTGGACGCGGAATTTGAGAGGCGGCAGACGGACAATAAGAAGCGGAAGGAGACCAAATTCAAGAACAAGTTGGCCGAACTCAAGAAGCGCACCAAGTACGAAGCGCACAAGCGTAGCCAGAGGGGACAGTCGGGCAAATTTGGCGACGACATGGGCGATGGGCGGCATGTGCATGAGTTTGGCAGAGCTGTCGACAATCCTGCGACGGGCGTGCCGGTCAAGACATGCCTGTCGTGCGGGCTCGAGGTCGAGGAGCTCGAGTTCTAAGGTTTAGCGACGGCGTGTATTACCACGATCCAAATGATACCCCATGTGATTTCATGTGTAACTATACGCAACATCATGATTCATAATTCCTTTGGTGTATCCTGCGTTGGTACCTGGCATAGAGGCAACGGAGGATGGCAGTAGAATGCAGAGCACAGGACCTCACGATCTCCAAATCTGCACTACCTGGTAGGGCATTTAGCGGCGAGCTCCTTTTCAAATTCCCATTGGCATACCCGGGAACACTGCGGTTGGCTGCAGCGGCGCTAGCTTCAGTCTCGCTTGCTTGACTTGCACCCTCCGTACACCTCACGCGCGACCTTGTCGGCTAGCACACGCTCTCTAAACTTGCATGCTTGTCCTTTCTTGCTACATATTTCTTTCATCTTCTCATCTAGACAGCAAGCCTGATCTCAACACTGGACAGAAGCAGATCCACCATTGGGTTCTACCGGCAAAAGTGCAACACCGAGACCCTTATTCTACGTCCGCGGTCGAGAAAGCAGTGACCGGACAACTTCACACATATCTATTGATTGGGGATGGACAGATAGCCGGCGTGACTGCCGCTCGATTGGCGCCTCGACGCGCAGTATGGCGTGGCAGTCAGGAGCTGGAGGCAACGGTGGAAATGGTCTCCCCGGCGCTGAGCCTGGCGGCGTTCAAGCCTACACTCTGCAAGGTATGCTTACTGCGTCCAGTTACATCAACAGGGTACTGATCTCTCGATAGGGTCATGCGCTTCCTCCAAACGGAATGGCATCGTCACGAGCGAGACCGCAATGCCTGGGAGATTGAACGGGAAGAAATGAAGAAGAGGATAGCCACACTCGAGGGCGAGAGTAGAACCGCTCGCGGCATCCGCATGAATCTGGAGAAGCATGTCAAGATTCTGGAGATGGCTCTACGTAAAGAGCGAGAGAAGATAAGAGCTCTGAACAAGGGCGAAGAGACGGACCTATCACGAGACCCTCGAGATGTCGCGAGGGAAGAACTAAAAGCGGCTGGAAAAGGTACGTGTTGGCCGCAGTCTCTCGGCTCCCAACTGATCCATAGCAGAGATTCCAGTCGTAAAAGGCATAAGTCGCCTCGAGACCGACATCAATGCCGACAACCATCTCATCAAGGGCATTCGACAGGAGCGCGAGCGCGATAAGTCTAAGAGCTATCTGGCAAAGTGCGGTTCCGAGATATCGTACCACGTCCTTCCAGGATCACAGCAGTTACCCGAGATGTCAGATTCGTTACCGGCTAACAGTATGACTCAATACGGTCAACCGACGCAACAGGAACTTCAAGATGCCTACATCCAGCTTAAGCGGCAGAATCAGGTCTACAACCGTGATAGAGACATGGCAATGGTCCGAGAGAATGCTGCACAACATGAGCAGCAACAAGAGATGCCTCCACATCAACCAGCACCGTTGTCCAGGACCAATACGCAGATCAATCACGCGGAGCTGGCCATTCGAGATCAGCAGCGCAGTGCCCTCGATCGTTCTCCGCAGCCAATGACCGCGGCTGACCTACGCCGGCCTCCGCAATACGACGAGGCAATGTCCTCAGAAGAGCAGGTTGAGTCAGTCTCGCACAGCTATGATTCATATGGCCGACTTCAGCAGGATGACGGAGCTCCTTCTCCACGAGATATTGGTGAACCAAAGGTTGATGTGATCGACGGCTGGGACTTTGACGACAGTCCACCTCAGCATGACATTCCGGAACCTCCTCCACACCGTCCAGACATGGAGGTCTTCCCAAGTGCCAACCAGATACCTTCAAAATCGCCACCTCGCGGACCCGGATCTCGAAGAAAGAGCTCAGGAGCAAGACGACGGAGTGAAGGTCAGAACGAGATCCGTGATCTGGCGGCAAATCCGAGAACAGACAACACTCAATTCAAAGTGAGGTTTGCGATGCGAGGACACCTTGATGTCGTTCGTGCTGTCATCTTCACCGGCGGTGGCAGCCCACAGGAGCCGGAATTCTGTACAGCAAGCGACGATGGAGGTGTCAAACGATGGCATATCCCGGCGTCATACGCAAGCAACAGTGTGACGATGGGCGAGGACTTGGACCGAATAGCTCACTTCACACATCGAGGGCATGTTGGTGCAGTCACCTCACTCGCCGCATGTCCAGCGTCACCTAACTTTTCCAACGGAGGACGAGCAAGTGGTGATGGCTGGATCTTCTCTGGTGGCGAGGACGGCTCCGTTCGCGTGTGGGAAAGGGGCCGAGTCGACTCCAAAGCTGTTCTTGATGGACACAAGGATGCTGTCTGGGCGTTGTGTGTGCTACCCGGCACATCGGGCTCGATCCTTGGTGAACGTTGTTCATCTTTTGGCGGTCCCGATCGAGTTCTGCTGGCAGCTGGAGGCGCAGACGGCACGATCTTGATCTGGGCCGTGAGCCAACCTCCTCAGCTCTCATCGCCACACACTGGCTCTAACCGTGGTACACGAGGAAGCAGACGAGCCAACTCGATCTCCGCGGGCTCGAACTTCCCCAGCTCCCCGCAGCCTAGCGTTGCGAGCAACACATCATTCCACTACACACTTGTACACAGAATCGAGCGGGTCAAGAGTCCGGCACCAACCTCGATCTCAGCCCTCAGTCCGAATGGACAACATTTCGTGGTTAGCTACACGGATGCCAGCATTCTGGTCTTCGACACTAGGACAGGAGAAGAGATGGTCGGCATGGCGAGCCAAGAGACCTACGACGGGACACCGGATACAGGTGTTAACACTGTCGTTGCATCTGCCCTTGGCTTCGACACAACAGCTTCAGTCTCGCCTGGACGGAGAGGCAGTATAGGAGAAGACGACGTGGTGCATGGTGCCACCGGAGGCGAGGGCGGCGTTGAAGGTGTCGTAATTGCTGGCTATGAAGACAAGTACATTCGGTTCTTCGACGCTAACAGCGGTAAGTTTTGCTTCCCCGGACTCCCCGTGTAACGCTGCCCATCAGAATACTGATGTCCAAAATCAGGCCAATGCACATACACCATGCTCGCCCACCCCTCGGCCATCTCTTCGCTGTCGCTGTCGCACGACGGGAGGGAACTTGTCAGTGGAGGCCACGACGCCAGTCTAAGATTCTGGAATCTGGAGAAGAGGAGTTGTACACAAGAGATCCAGAGCCATCGCGTTATGCGAGGCGAGGGCGTATGTAGCGTGGCTTGGAGTCCCGATGGTCGGTGGGTCGTTAGTGCGGCTGGAGATGGTGCGGTCAAGGTGTTTAGTCGGTAGAGTGGTGTAGCGTCCAAAGCATAACACTATCATCAACCGTTTGGGTTGGTTGGCTTGTAAGCGAATTGGAGATGCTTCAGCTTCCTACGAGGTACTTGGCGCCACCGCTTTGACAGGCGGTACAAATCCAAGGATCAGCTAGGAACATCTCGCTACCACCGTTGTACACTCTCACGGGGGTTTCTTTTCTCATCGCGATTGGCGCCACGCGCCACGGTTGGGCTGCATTCTCAGCGAACCAAACCGCAGGAAAGGACCCGATCTGCCGGCAGCAAAGCAGGCGCACAAGACGTTAAAGATTCTCACTAGCAACGAGCGTGCGAGAGGATTGGCTCCGGCACGCTGCGCCGCTGCAGTGGCTGGCAGGTCGGGACGAAGCTATTCGCGGCTGATGAGAGAGGCTGGGTGGGAGGGCAGCGAGGATGAACGGTGCGACCGCTGGTGTTGATGGGTTGGTCAGCAGGAACGCAACGCGGCAGATATTCACGTTGTGGCTCTGGCTGGGGCGATCTGAGGTGGTTGAGAACGGGGAGAGATGGTTTTGCTGCCAAGGGAGGAAGTGATGGCACACAAGGGAGCGAGGAGATCGTGTCGTGATAGATTAGGAGACATGCTCAGTGATGCGAGGGATGTCATCTGATGGAAGATTGTCCAGAGGCAAAGAGTCAGCGCATACTTGTTGTCACCTGGACGATTCAGTAGCATACATCTCCGTTTCAAGGTCACAGGAGATTGAGCATTTGTCCAAGCTTTTTCAGAAACGGAGAATATTGGCCAGCAGGAACATTTCTTCTGTGCCAACTAGTGACTATAGCAGGCCGTTCTTGCACGCGGTCTGTTGAAAAGGCGTTTTGCATTGTGGGCAGCGAGACAACCACGTTTGTAGTGTATCAGTGTCTTCTTGTGTTGTCTTGAGGAGATATATTCGCAAGACCGGAAGGCGAGATTCTGTCTCCTGTCAACCGGTCTCGATCGATTCGAAACATCATCTTGCCCTCGTTCATTGTCCCTTCTGCGATCCCTGACTACGTGCGTCCTTTCAAACAAGGTTCGAGAGCCCAAATCACATTGACATTGCACGATGTGAGACAGGCCTGCGTAATGTGTACTGTTGATCCAACGCGAGAATCGACACCCCAGACCTTTGTGCACTGACTTCGCTCGAGTGAACAGTGATAAAAGACTGTTGTCGGTAATATGATGTGCCCTAAGATCCAGTCATGTGGGTCATCGCGAACACATCATCTGATGCTCGTTGAACACTCTTGAAGCTTCGCCCTTGCGCCCCTGCCCCGAGGATGACGTGTCCAACACAGAGGCCAGCTGAAGCCTATCGTTCCAGGTGATGCGACTTCTTCCATGAGCATGTCTGTGTGGACAATTCGATCCTGCGGAGCAATTCGAGGGATCTCGTACTCCGCTCTCTGTTGTCGTTTCTTCTGAAGTCGTCGAGATGCCGGTCTAGTCTGGAGGGATGGTCCTTCTTACTACTTGACGTACCTGTCGGCGCACAACCAGAGCCAACTGCGAGCAGGTATCTTAATCATGTCGCTGAGCTGGCAGCCCGAAATGTTCTTGCTAGAGTCTTCGCCTTCCCAGGAGACTTGAGCCTTTGTTCCAGGAACGACTCCAGGTCCGACCAAAATCCATCGTCGAGCTCATCCGTTTGCGAGCCTCCAGTAGCGGCCTCTACAGCAGCCTTCTCAGACTCTGGACCGGACGATGTCGCCGGCGCCGCTGACGGAGTCTCTGTAGCCGCACCCTGAGGAGGCGGATCCGGTGCTCCGCCCATGACCATAACACTGAGCGTCACATCACTCTGCCCTTCCGTTTCCGTACCCGCAAATGCATCGCCTAATGTGACTTTAGAGCTCGGTATAGGCTTCTTGTTATGTAGTATCTTGATCTTGGACACGTCTGGCAGGACAGAGGGCCCGCCTAGGTGCTTCTGTATAGAGGACTTGATCTCTGAGATTGGTGTACTGGAGGAAAGGGAAGAGAGCGTCAAGGTCATGTTCGGGTTGCGGCTCGACTTCAGCGTGAGGTTGATAGAGGCCTGCTCTGTGTCGGTGGTGCGAGTTGAGCCTGGTGCGGGCTCTGCTGCAGTAGAGGTCTTGGGTGGCTCTGGGTATGGTGGATGTGGGAACTTGGGCAGTGTGTACTGGAAGCAGGTTAGGTCATATCCCAGTCGGAAGCAGGCATGCACTCACGGGTACTCGCGTCTCGAAAGTCTTGGGATCGAAGACATGGTCTGGCTGGTACTTCGTAGCCTTCGCGTCGAGCGTGGTGAGGTACTGTTTGGCGAATTGTAGTTCGCTCATGTTGGCGTCGGCCTGTCGCTTGTTCTCGAGGCGACGGGCGGCGTGGTAGAGTGCAAATGCGGCCAGGTTGGGTAAAAGGCGGGGAGATGCTGGAGTGAGGTGGGCTGCAGTGGCTGGTGGACCGTGCAAGCTCCGACTGCTACTCAGATCTCACCTACTTGGAACTGTCGACGTGCACTGCTGTTTCAAGTTGAATTGAGGTTGCGAATCGGGCAAGTCAGCAACCTGAAATGGTGAGGGAAATCATAAGGCCCTGATTCAGGGCTTGCCAGGTCGTCATCATGCATGTGCTTGGCTGAAGCTCATCACATAAAACCATCTACCGAGACGCTTCAATTTTGACCACCTCACTTCTACTATCTCACTTCAAGAAAACCAGCAAGACGAGAGGACGTGATAAATTGCAATTCAGCAGTACTCCGAGTTCGTAAGGTCATCTAATACTGAAAAGATATACTCTTAGTACGCCGAAATGGTCCCCCCTTCTCCTTGGTACGCATCAATCGCCATATCGTTTCTCTCCCAAGCCTTACTGATACTTCCCAACCTCTTCAGACTCCCTGACCGACTCACAGTACTAGCCGCCCTCGAGACACCGCTCCTCAAGCTCTTGAACCGCGTAAGCTGTGGTCTGTTGTCACCCCCTTGCTCCGGAATTGCCAGCATCAAATCTCCTTCGCGCGCACTCGATGTCGATCTATACACCTCCGGCCGCGTAACTGTAAGTGTTTCGCCTCCTACCGGGGATTTGATCGAAGGCGATCGCGTGCCGTCGCTGCCGTTACCATCAACATTGAATTCTTTCTCCTTGCCGGTCATCGGGCGCATCTCGAATGCGTCATCGTTGGGCGCCTCCATGAACGAGAATGGTGAAGCCGGCCGGGAATGCGGCTCTTCGGCACCCAATTTGGTGTAGTCGCGCGTGCTTTGCTTGCGGATCAAGCCCATGAAGCCGCTGCCACCGCTGGACGACTGCTCGCCCTTGTCTGAGCCAGGTGTGGGTGGGCCGGATCTCGATTTGCTGCTGCGCTTTGACAGAGACCGAATCAGCGAGCCAGCTCGGAATGGCTTGTATTCTGGTTTCGGTTGCTGGATACCCTTGATCAGCGGTGCGGCGTCGTTCATGGTGCTGATTGTCGAGTCTCGTGGTCGGTAGGTGGAAGCGCTAGGTGGGATGATGTCCAGTACAGGCACACTGGGGCGAGGCAGATTGTCACCCGCCAGAATTGACAGCTGTGGCTGCTGCGGCCGCGCTGAAGATGGGACGATTGTGGACTGCGAGGAGAATCGGTGTTGAGCACCGAAAGTTGGCTGTGGGAGCGCTGGAGCGATGACTGGCCTCTTGCTCTTCCCGCACTTATGGCATTTCTTGATCGGCTGCGTCGACGGCCCCGCAACAGTCGAGGATTGGGACATTGGGCGCGAGAAGTGTGGTGGGTTACGCGTGGAAGGAGGTGATGTTTGTTCAGCCACTACCGTCTTTCGTTTCCCGCATTTGTTGCAATTGGGCTTCGAGCAGCCATCAGCTTTCTCTGGAGCCACCACTGCTGGTGCGCCGTGGTAAGCTGGAGGAACCGCTCCTGCGTGCATGTCCTTCGCAACCTTGACCGGTTTCTCGCCTGATGGGTAGGGAGTTCCATCAAGTCTTCGAACGTCGGCCGACGCTCTTGAGCTGGTAGGTCTCTGGGGCTCAGGCTGCGCCATCTGTGTCATGATCGTCGGTTGCATGGGCGTGATAGGCGAGACTGGGGAGAAGTTGGAGTATGGTGTCTGTTGTACCCAAGGATTGTTGCTCATAAGAGCTCCTGATGACACCGCTACTTCTCCAGGCGTCACTGGGATCGGCTGCCTCGTGTTCTGCGGAAAGCTTTCATATCGCGGGCCACCATCAAGAGACGCAGAGGGAGTCCGAGGAGTCGAACTTGACCGCTTCTGCAGTTTGGGCATAGTCACTGGTCTTGGTACTTGATAGTGTGGGGACTATTGAAATTGCGATGGGACTATCACCCGCGTTTTAGTCGGTATCAGATCTGAGATCGCGTCGCTGCTAAAAAATCAAGGAAAACGAGGGGCACGTTAAAATGTTCGAAAGAATGTGTACACGTTGCGATGAAGGAGAGAGAATGTAGGTACGTAGTTTGTGCAGAGAAGAGTAATGGAAGATTTTGGGTTCAAGAGTGACATGGGATATGCCAGGAAAGACATCCGCCCTGTCCTTGCTGGAGGGGAAGCCGTGGCGGTGCACGTTTATTGACCACAATCCAAAAACAGGTGTTCGACAAGCAACCGAAGTGTCGGCTCTCTGCCATGTTTGCTGTTCGTGTTCCGGTCAGAGACCAGGCAGAATACGCCAGGCAAAGCGTGAGACACGAGCCACCCGATCGCTTCGACCACTGCCCCTGATACCTCCATGATGAGTCCATGAGCCATGGCAGCTTTGGCAGCGCTGCGGGAAGGCGAGGCGCATGAAAGTGTATAATTTGGTCAGGGGGGCAAGTTTCACCATGCAAAGAAAACAAGGACGCGGAACGAATCGTGAACTGGGGTCTCGATTGCGAGTTCTGTCAAAAGGGAGCACAAGCTTCGCGCTTCTGTTGAAATTTGACAGGTTCTCCTTTTTCTTGACGGTCTGTCGAGAACTCGGATTGGGCCTTCTTTGGGGCGATGTCCCACGCAGAACGCAGAGAAGGACTGCTCGCAGTTCGTGACCTTCTAGTTGCGCAACTGACTCAGACGGACTGCGAGCATCTTTGCACATCTCAGAACTGGTAAGTAGTCAGACACGGACAATGGCAGACGCAGTAACGATATTGGGGTAACCAAAATCCTAGCTCGGCCCCATTTGGAAACCCTCCAGCTATTTTCAGATGGCTTGGCTCGACAAGCATTTTGGCGATCTCGAAGCCTCGGTTTCCGATGCGCTGTGGCCTGGGCAGAGAGCACAGCCTGAGCCGCGGTAACCGTAGCATGATCAAGTCCCATCGTATGACACGGGTGCGACTCGTAGGCCTTTGCACGCTGTCCGAAGGAAGTACGCCCCTGACGACAAGCAACAGGTGTCGAAAGCCAGCGGGGCGGTTTGCGGAACTTTGTGAGGACTATTCCTTGGCTTGATCGTAGAAGCAAGACGATCCCGAACTCGGGGGCAGACTGTATCGCATCATTGCGACCTACCTAGGTAATAAGGGATTCCTTCTGCATCAAGCGCAGCGCGATATTGTACCTACGATAACGGAGCTTGCGTACAAAGCATACGGACTGGACTGCGCGCGGTATGGACCTCTCGGGTCTTATGGTGACGGAAATGCGTCTCAGTGACGGGACAGAATTCCAAAAGTTGTTGATGCGTTTTGTAGATGCGGAGTACTCACCTCGTGGCCGTCATGTTTTCTTGGAAACCTCCAGCTGAGTGTTTTCGATCGCACGCGTCTGCCACGCCTGGGCTGTGGAGAAAGTGTAGTTCAGTTTGTTATCAATTGTGCAATTCGCTTCGGCATATCAAGATTTAATTTCATCATGGATATGCAACGGCCTTGGCATTCCTTCGCTCGAGGTGGGTCACAAGTTCCGCCACAGGCAGATGATAACTTACCTGCTATGTAACCGTCATTATTGTGAGGCCGTATGCTTGGCGAGTTCTGCTACCGTCCACGGGTGGAAGTCTGACAGGCTTCTGGACAAACTGTGCAGAGCACAGTGGAACGCAGCTGCTAGTAAGTCCTGCAGTCTACAGTGTAGCACATTCCACACCATCGTCCCCGATCTAGCAAGAACTCATTGCTACTCAATCCGCGCAGGGCCCTCCACAAGCTGTCAGGGAGTCCGACATGCCTCTCCAAATCTGAGACTGTCCGCTACCTAGGCGATGACATATACAGGATCTTGTGCTAGGATGATACTGAGCAACGTCCTTCCGAACGAACTACACAGCGCAGCGCACTGTTGTGTCGATATTGCGTGAAATTCATTGCTGTGGCTGTCTGATGGGGCTGTCAGCTCCAACGCGTACGCATCTTGTTCCCAAATAGACCTCAAGGATGTGGTGTGCCACACGACCGTTAAAAAGTGTACTTTATATACCTGTATACATCTGTATACAGCAAGGTGGACATCAGGGCCACACGAATGGCCTGCCACCCATCGGTGGCAGTGATTCAGAAGACACCAGCTCTTCGCAACGAGCTTCAGAGCTTTGCAAGTACTAGGAGACCTCGAGAATACTCGAGCATCGCGATTCGGTAACGGCCCTCGTACTTTGGCTTCGTCACGGTTGCTTGATTGGTCACTTCGACGAGGCAGAATTGCCGAAGACTTCAACGAGGACCGTATGGAAAGCACTGACCTGGCTGCCTTATTATCGTTGTGGTCTGATCAGTACTTGATGGACTAGCAGCTCGCTAGATACGGAGCAGAGGGTTTTAACATGATCAGTTTCAAACGAGGTGACGAAACGAGGCAGTACAGCCTGCAAGGTTGTTAACGTCTTAATTATAGTACGCGGGCTAGCCGAAGCGAGTTTGGCGGCAAAAAGAACTCCGGATACTTACCCACTCCCCTGATGCTCTCCGCCGCACCTTGAAATTGGGCTTGGAGGTGTGTCACCAAGGCGTCGCCTTTGCCGTCCTACCCACTGACGTGCCTATCGTCAGAACCTGCAGATAGGCAAAGCGGAAGGATATGGCATAGTAGCGAAAACAAACCAATATACGCCCACACCGATGAGGGTCGTCTTGCGGTGTTGTCATGGCGAAAGCGCATCGTGGCAGGAATGTCGCAGGAGACGACTTGAATTCCTCTTCAATGTGTATTACAACTTGACTCTGAGATGGAGTCAAACTTTGCTCCTGCTTTAACGTGATTGACATCTACGGTGGATCTGAAGGAACTCCCAATCTGGCTTCGAGATAGTCTTTACAAAATCATATCTGGTATCGCTCTGCCAACCTCATCCCAGCAGTTTGCTCTGCTGTACAACCTCATACTCTCACTCCAACATGTCCGTGGAAGACCGATGCGTTCGA
Source organism: Cyphellophora attinorum (assembly GCF_001299255.1). Classification (NCBI taxonomy): domain Eukaryota; kingdom Fungi; phylum Ascomycota; class Eurotiomycetes; order Chaetothyriales; family Cyphellophoraceae; genus Cyphellophora; species Cyphellophora attinorum. Next base: position 231,525 of record NW_017253259.1, on the reverse strand, counting down.
CTGCTCGTCCGTGGCAGTAATCGACATACCGAGCCAGCTATAGTCATGGTCGCTGCAGTCAGAGATTTGTATCAGAAGGAGAGATACCAGGACAAGGGTTAGCGCTACCGGAGTTCGAACAAGAGGTCCACTTTTACCCGCGCCCCTGAGCCTTGCCTTCGTATCGGTTTCTCCTATCAGCCCAGCCTCAATCTTCTCGCCTGGTCTTGAAATAATACTCGAGCTGAACGAAATCAATGCAGGGAATACAGTCCGCTAGCCGCCGCAGTCTGGTTATCGAGGCCTGTTCCAGTATCGATCATACAGAATGACCAGCATTTCTGTAAAACTCTCGGTCTCCGAAGTATACATCGACGTATGGCCTTACAAAACACAGTGATCGATGTGGACCATCCTCATACCCGCTACATTGCCAATGGGGCTCCTAGACAAAGCCTCTCCAGATTTGGATATTTGCCAGGGCCTTCATTTCCTATGCAGATCTCGAGCGTGCTGGCTGGATCCACCCTCGACCTCTCCTCCTTTCCCTGTGCCCTGGGTCTATTTTGAATTGGCCTCTTTCTAGCCCGTATCCTTATATGATAGCCGGAACTTCCACCCCCTTCTCTATCTGTTCTTCACAAACACCCTGACACTCGTTGTACCCTCCGTCATCCGTCAGCATGGAGGAAGTATACGTGTTTGGGGACCAAACGGCGGATGCCCGGGCCTTTTTCAGTAAGGTCTTCACCAGGAAGGATAATGTGCTGCTACAAAGCTTCCTGGAGAGAGCTGGCGAAGCTGTGAAGTTTGAAAATAAACACAGGTCACATCCCTCGAAAGCCGTACCGAATTTCACAACCATCCAAGAACTCGTCGACCGTTACTACAGGAGCGAGCTGAAGGATCCCGCAATAGACAGCGTTTTGATTTGTATTTCTCAATTTTGCCATTTTATCGGGTATGAGCATGAACCACGTTTTTGAAGGTTAAGAGACTAATCAGAACGCAGAGCATTTGAAGAGCGTTCAGTATCATACATTTCTCCTAATGCCGATGCGAGAATAGTCGGTCTTTGTACCGGGCTTCTCGCGGCTTCGACCGTTGCTTCGGTCGATTCCCTTACCGCACTGATACCCCTGGCTATCGAGGCCGTTCGACTCGCATTCCGCGCTGGCGCACATGTTGGAAGGATTGGATTGCAGATCCAGGGTGAGGGAAAGACTCCTTCGTGGTCTACCATTGTTGCTGCAGATGAGAAGTCGGCTCAATCTGCCCTCGATGCTTTCCACAAGGAACACAACACGCCCCCTTCCAACAGACTGTGGATCGGTGGCTCCTCGGCTACTTCAGTCACGATCTCTGGACCTCCGGAGACGAAGAACTTGGCCTTTGAGAACTCAGAGTTTTTCAGAACACACAAGAACGCCCCAGTGGGGATTTACGCACCATACCACGCATCTCACCTCAGTTCCGCCTCGGACATCCAGAAAGTATTGCGCCCGCAGACGAAAGAGATTTTCGGTGCGGTTGTCCCAAGATACGCTGTCTGCTCCAGTGTGACTGGCAAGCCGATTCCGGCAAAGACCGGGTTCGACTTGATTGAGCAATCATTAAAAGAGATCCTCATTGAGCCTCTGAGATGGGACAGGGTGCTCAAGTACACAGCTACTGGCAAGTTCGATGAGGCCAAGGTCTTCGCTGTTGGCCCTACGAATCTGGCCAGTAGCGTAGTCTCTGCGCTGAAAGCTTCAGCTGCAAAGGTCACCCTCGAGGACCAGTCAACCTGGGCACAAGTTGCAGCAGCAGGCACGCAGAAGTCTCGCAAAGAATCGGATATCGCCATTGTCGGCTTCGCTGGTCGCTTCCCAGACGCTGCGGATCACGAGAAGTTCTGGGAGCTGCTGGAAAAGGGTCTGGATGTGCACAGGCCCGTCCCACCCGACAGGTTCCCCGTCGACTCACACACCGATCCCACATCGAAAAAGAAGAACACATCACACACACCTTTCGGAAACTTCATCGAAAATCCTGGTCTGTTCGATGCTCGATTCTTTAACATGTCTCCTCGTGAGGCTGCGCAGACGGATCCCATGCAGCGTCTGATGCTCTCAACTGGCTATGAACCATGGAAATGGCTGGTATCGTGCCAGGCAGAACACCCTCCACCAAGCACGATAGGATCGGTACCTTCTATGGTCAAACTTCTGACGATTGGCGTGAAGTGAATGCTGCCCAGGACATTGATACATACTTCATCTCGGGTGGTGTACGCGCCTTCGGCCCTGGTCGTCTGAACTACTTCTTCAAGTTCAGCGGACCATCTTTCTCCGTCGATACTGCTTGCTCGTCAAGTTTCGCTGCCATGAACGTTGCGATCACCTCGCTGCGAGCTGGCGAGTGTGACACCGCTTTCTGCGGTGGAGCCAACGTTCTCACCAACTCAGATATTTTCTCAGGTCTTTCTCGCGGTCACTTCTTGTCAAGGACCGGCTCGTGCAAGACCTGGGATAATGATGCTGATGGCTACTGCCGAGGCGATGGTGTTTGCTCTGTCATCTTCAAGCGTATGGACGATGCGCTGAGCGACCGGGATCCGATCCTTGGCGTTATTCGCGGTGTCGGTACCAACCACTCTGCCGAAGCCGTTTCCATCACTCATCCTTGCGCCGAGAATCAGTCTTTCCTGTTCGATAAGGTGCTCAAAGAATGCAACGTGCCCTGCAACGATGTCAACTACGTTGAGATGCACGGAACTGGCACACAGGCTGGCGACGGCATTGAGATGGAGTCTGTCTCATCAGTCTTCGCTCCGAGACAGGGCAAGAGAAGACCAGACCAGCCACTCTACGTCGGCGCTGTCAAGTCCAACATTGGTCACGGCGAGGCCGTCTCTGGTGTGTGCGCTCTGATCAAAGTTCTGCTTATGCTTCAAAAGAGTAAGATTCCACCTCACACAGGTATTAAGAAGCAGATCAACAAGAACTTCGCACCAGATCTCAAGGAGCGCAACGTCAACATTGCTATGGAGACGACACCATTCCCGCGCCCTGCTGGAGGCAAGCGTATCACCTTCATCAACAACTTCAGCGCGGCTGGTGGAAACACTGCTATGCTGATGGAGGATGGTCCTGAGGTCCCTTCCACTCCTACCTCAGACGCCCGCGGTACTCAGGTCGTGACTGTATCGGCCAAGTCACTCGGTGCCTTCAAGAAGACGCTCGCCAAGTTTGAGAACTGGGTCAACACCAACCCCAATGCTGGCCTGCCCGATCTTGCATACACCACCACAGCCCGTCGCGCTCATTACACCTACCGCGCTGCCATGCCGGTGACCTCAGTCGCTCAGCTATCAACTGCTCTCAAGACGGTTCAACAGCAGGCGCACAACCCTATTCCTCTGGCTACACCTCAAATCGCCATGGCCTTCACTGGTCAGGGCTCACAATACACGGCTATGGGAAAGCGCATGTTCGAGACCTCGAAGCAGTTCCGCGGTGACATCGAGGAGTTCAACGAGATTGCTCTCCGTCAGGGCCTGCCTTCGATCATGCCCTTGATTGACGGCTCGGTCGAGGTCCAGAACTTGCCTCCATCTGTCGTTCAACTTGGCATGTGCTGCATCCAAATGGCTCTCACTCGTTTGTGGGCAACTTGGGGCATCACTCCTAGTGTCGTCATTGGCCATTCGCTGGGTGAATATGCTGCCCTTCAAGCTGCTGGCGTTCTCTCCGTTGCCGACACCATCTACCTGGTCGGCAAGCGAGCGTCTTTGCTGGAGCAGAAGTGCACCGCTGGCACCCACGCAATGCTTGCCGTCCGCTCTCCCGTCGCTGGTCTGCAGGATGTCGTTGCTAACAGCAATGGCAAGATCGAAATCGCTTGCATCAACGGCGTCTCTGACACCGTTCTGTCTGGCACGATGGCCGACATCGATACTGTCGCTCAGAAACTGGCTGATGCTGGGCAGAAGTGCACCAAGCTCAAGTTGCCGTTCGCATTCCACTCTTCCCAAGTCGACCCCATTTTGGCCGATTTCGAGAAGCTTGCAAAGGCGATCAACTTCCAGCCTCCACGAGTGCCGGTGATCTCGCCGCTCCTCAGTGATGTTGTCAGTGTTGGTGGCGTCTTCGATGCTTTCTATCTGAGTCGTCACTGCCGCAAGACTGTGGACTTCGTGGGCGGTCTGTCCGCTGGCATGGCCACCTCCACCATAAGTGACACTTCTCTTTGGCTCGAGGTCGGCGCACATCCTCTTTGCTCTAGCATGGTCAAGTCTTGCCTGTCGGCTTCTGCTTTGCCTACCATGCGCCGCGACGAGGATCCCTGGAAGATCATCTCCACGTCCCTGGCCAGCCTCTACACAGCAGGAAAAGCCGTCAACTGGACCGCTTTCCACAAGGAGAATGAGAGCTTGAGAGTCCTCAACATCCCTACCTACGGTTTCGATGAGAAGAACTACTGGCTGCAATACACTGGTGACTGGCTGATCTACAAGGGCGATTATCCCAAGGCGATCGCCCCTGCTCTAGCTGCTGCACCCGCTGTTGCAGCGCCTGCCAAGAAGCTCAAGTACTTGACCGACTCCGTTCAAGGCATCGTCTCTGAGGTTGTCGATGGCAACACTGTCACCGTCGTTGCAGAGTCTGACATGGGGTCTCCAAAGCTCTTCCCTCTCATCTCTGGTCATCTTGTCAATGGCTCTGGCCTCTGCCCATCTACGCTGTACGCTGATATCTGCCACACTTTGTGCGACTATGCCTATAAGCTGGTCAAGCCCGGTGAGAAGGCGCACATCAACATTGGCGCCATGGAGAACAACAGCCCTCTGCTGCTGAAGAACATCCACGAGCCCGAGCATCAGATCATGACCTCTACCATCAAGATGGACCTTAAGAAGAAGAACGCTCACTTCACCGTGACCAGCAACAATGGCAAGAAGGATGTCACCCACGCTGATGCCATTGTCACATTCGAGGACCCGGAAGCATGGAAGGAAGAGTGGGCCCGTACTGCCTATCTTGTTCAGTCACGCATCGATCTCCTGAAGCACAAGATGGAAAATGGAGAAGCCGACAAGTGCAGCCGTGCTATGGCTTACAAGCTGTTCACTGCTCTTGTTGATTACTCTGATCCCTTCCAGGGCATGCAGAGTGTCATCTTCGACGGCCCCGAGTTCGAAGCCACCAGTACCATCAAGTTCCGCGCTGGTCCAGAGCTTGGCAACTTCTTCTTCAGCCCATACTTCATCGACAGTGCTTGCCACATCTCGGGTTTCACTGTCAATGCGACCGTCAATCCTCAAGAAGCCTGCTATATCTCCCACGGATGGAAGACTCTTCGCTTCTTGGAGCCTCTCAAGTATGACCAGACTTATACCGCCTACGTCAAGATGCAGCCATGCGCTGGAAGCAAGATGAGGAAGGTGATGTCTATGTCTTCAACTCTCAGCGTGAGGTTGTCGGTGTTTGCGGGGGTGTTCGCTTCCAGAACATTCCTCGCAAGCTTATGGACGTGATGATGCCAAAGCCGAAGGCCGCTGGCGCTGTCGCCGCAAGCAAGCCAGCTCCAGCTGCGAAGTCGTCTCCAGTTGTCGAGCGTACCCCCGTGAAGGTGGATATCCCTGCTGCAGTCAAGACTGTCACCAAGCAGAAGCCGAAGAAGCCCGTCAAAGCCTCCAAGGCACCAAAAGCTGCTGCTCCAAAGCCGGCGTCAACCGGAGGACTTTGCGCCAAGGCCTTCGATATCATCGCTCAAGAAGTCGCCGTTGACCACTCTGAGCTGCAAGATGACATCCAGTGGGCCGACCTCGGCGTTGACAGCTTGATGTCGTTGACGATCTCTGGCAAGTTCCGCGAGGATCTTGAGCTCGAGGTCGAGAGCAGCTTGTTCACCGACTTCGCCTCCGTTGGCGCCCTGCGAAAGCATCTTTCTGGCTTGTCCGGACCAGAGCCTGCTCCTGTTGAAGTCGCAGATGAATCTAGCTCCACCGAGTCAACCGACTCTGGCTCTGAGAGCGACGACGAGTCTGCTGAGTCTGGCATTACCACTCCTGAAGTCGAGGATTTCCCAGTCAAGAGCCAGAAGTCCGCCGCGGTCGAGGCAGTGGCCCAGGCCCCATCACCTGCAACTGGCGGCTCAGGTGCTGATATGATCGAGACCATCCGTGTCGTCATTGCTCAAGAGATGGAAATGGACCTCGATGAAATCACCGAAACCACCGACCTGAGCAATCTGGGCATGGATTCTTTGATGGCTTTGACGGTCCTTGGCAAGCTTCGTGAAGAGCATGAGATCGATCTTGATCCATCAATTCTGGCCGACAACCCATCGCTGGGCCACCTTCGCAAGGCCCTTGGCCTTGACACACCCAAGGCCGCTCCTGCTCCCGAGCGTAAAGCCGAAGTCGTGGCTCAGGTGGTTGCAGTTGCGCCCCCAGCCCCTCCCGTCGAGGTCGTTGTGAACATGCCTCCTGCAACCTCGGTCCTGCTGCAAGGAAACCCAAAGACCGCCACCAAGAATCTGTTCTTGTTCCCCGACGGATCCGGCTCCGCCACTTCCTACGTGTCCATCCCTGCCATCGACAGCAAGAACCTGGCCGTGTACGGTCTGAACTGCCCCTTCATGAAGGACCCTACCAACTACACATGTGGTATCGAGGGTGTGTCGAAGCTATACCTCGAGGAAGTCATGCGCCGTCAACCCATCGGTCCATACGTCCTCGGAGGCTGGTCAGCTGGCGGTGTCGTCGCCTACGAGGTTACTCGACAACTGTCTGATCTTTCGAAGCAGTATCCCGACCGGAAGTACTACGTTGAGAAGCTGATCTTGATCGACTCGCCCTGCCCGATCAGACTAGAGCCTTTGCCTGCTCGTCTTCACCATTTCTTCGACGAGATAGGGCTGCTCGGTACTGGTACCGGTAAGACGCCCAACTGGTTGCTGCCTCATTTTGAGTACAGCATCAAGGCGCTTACCGCTTACCGACCAGAGCTGAAGTCCACCCGCGACTTCAACGCTCCACCAACATTGCTCATCTGGGCGACTGATGGTGTGTGCGGCAAGCCAGGTGACCCCAAACCCCCACCACAAGCAGATGACCCGAAGAGCATGAAGTGGCTGCTGGAGAACCGAAATGATTTCGGACCCAATGGTTGGGACAAGCTTCTTGGAGCCGAGAACTGCTCGATGGTCAAGGTCGTCGGCAATCACTTCACGATGATGAAGCCGCCAGTGGTAAGTTGCATATCCCCGACATCCAGAAACATCACTAACAATTTACAGGCCAAGGGCGTCGGGCAATACATTCGCGATTCACTCAACTAAGAGCATCATCATCGGTCGTGTTTCGATTTTCTATGATAACCATTTAACGGCTTTGCGCGACCTACACGGGAGTTAATCACTAGACTGGGAGACTTTTGCACGGATTTTGTTTTTGACACACCAGACGAAATTCCAGTGGGCCGACTTCCCGCTGTGAAGGACGACTGTCAACTACAATTCCTCGATGTTTGATTATGGGGGTGGGTTGTGAATATACTGAGGCACCTGCCTGCTAATCAGTTGGTTTCGTGCATGCAGTTGATGGCAGAGCACTTGGGCATTTCACTATGGTATGGCGTTGAAGAAAATTTGGGTTCTGGGAAAAGAAACAGGATACTTGGCCTCGTCGCGTTTTTGGACGAAGGCTTTTCATTGTTCTTGCTTCATTGAATGCGATATCATTGAATGCGATATCATCAAATTCTCCATCCTCTATGTGAAGTGCTGCTGCCTCGTGCTTGCCTTGTGTCACCGTTAAAAAGGACTTTGCCAGGATCGCTCTTCCCGTATCTGGCGCCTGCCTCGAACGCTCGTCCGTTGCCTTAAGGATCTGCACGCCCGGTACACAGTTTATGGCGTTTACTATTCACGGCTTCACACACAGCCGAAAGTAAAATCGATAGCGTTTGCACCGTTTGGGTTGTAATTTCTGCATTTGCATTGATCGACACTCACCACGCGCGCAATTCCTCCATTTGGACGCCGTCCTGGTCACGATCACGACGGGTTCAAGAGATTGCTCCTGTGCTGATACTCTGGCATTACGGGCCACGGCTGTCCGAGAAGGCGTCGCGTTGTTGCGAAAGTGAGTCCCAAGTCCACCTGCTGAGCCGCCCTGGCATAGCCGGTTCTAGGGCAGAGTTGTCTTGCGCCATTTGGAATCGTGCATACTCGTTCTGGACTTGACCTTCGGCAACTCGATGCAGCCGGAAGTCAACATCCATCACATCGCCGCATCATCGAACCCAAGTCAATCTGGTTAGACAGCTGTCAGAAATCTCACATATCCACCAAATCTACCTCGCATGTAGATCGATGTACATCATGGCAGAAAAATACAGAAACAAATGACAATACCACCAGTGCGGACGTTACAGAATTCGTTATCGACGCTGAGTGGTCGCCACGCCAGGAACGATGATCATTGTCTCATCATAGACTTCGACTTCCGCGCGCGGACGTCCGTTACACCTGCATCGGGTTCATGCAAGGCTGCGTTCGCTTGCATGCATATCATACGTCAGGACTCAGTGCTGCAGAGCTTTGTCAGGTAAGTGCCCATGGCTTGCGCATGGAGGGGTGAATTCGCTTGGTCAATGACGCCGAGATCTCACAGAGAATGCAGAGTCTGGTAGTCTGCTCAGTAAGATCATTGCAGATCGGCTCTCTGGACCGAGGATGGATGTCCTTTGGACTTTTGGGTATGATGTGCGCGATCGACTGTGTTGTCGATACATGATCCTTGGTCCTTGCTTGTGGTGGGTTGCCGCCAACGGAAGTCCTGGTCCACGACAATGTCAGCGCTTGCCGATTGCGCACGAATGAATACACGGACGTTCTGCCCGCTCTCCATGTTTTCGTGCACATGCAAACTCGGCGACTTGTGTCAAGCATCATGGGACATGGCACACCACAAGCTCCCGGTGAGGTGGCGAGGTAGCCTCAGCTCTTCCGCGCACCTCCAATCTGTGAATGGCACACCGAGACTTCCGCTCTTCCGCTCAACTCAAAGTCGCCCGGCCAGCTGCGCGGCGCGGCAGGCGCGAGGTGCAAGCGATGAGGCAACCCAGCGACGTCGTCTTGCCTCTCCGGCGACGCTGGGGCCGGATACTCCTAACCGGGTCACCACAACCACCTAAGTGGGAAGGTGCAGTAGCTACACCATTGCTCTGAACCGAATTGCTATTCGCACGAATAAAGCAAGCCTCTCGCTCCGTCGAAGGCGGACGGTGGCAGCTAGCAAAGGTCACAGCTAAGTTCTCCCAGCCTCACACGTGCATAGATCCTCCAGCTTCCGTTTCCACACGAGCCACGATTTGGTGGTCCCGACCCGATGGTACCCAATGTGAGGTCGCGCCCGTTGTGCGTCTTTGGGAGAAGGGGCGGGGCGGATAGCGGGGAATAACTTTGCATTTTGGTGGTACGTCTGACGGCATTTTGTGTCCGAGTTGAGGCTGCACGTCAGCGTTAGTGAGAAGGAGGCGGACGGTTGCGAGAATGCTGGGCAACAAGCCTTCGGATTGCCGCATGAATTGAAGCTAAGTCACAGACCTCGACGCGATGGTCAGCCAGAAGTCAGATTCCGAGAGCCACTCTCGAGATCTGACAGGATACATGTACAGCGTTGTCAGAGGCACGCTTCACATCACAGTATCGGCAGCACCCGTGTGTGTTATGTGTAAACATTACTACTAAACTTCATGTGTCTATCATTGCAGCATCGCACAGCTCATGAGTCTTATGCCATCTCAAGCTACTTTCATCAACCGAGCGAGCGGTAAGTCTTGTCATTGCGTCCTGCCGAGGCCCAAGCAAGTGGCAATGTTGAAAGCGATGTCAATATTGTTGAACACGCCGCTGAAAAGCTCCTGACATGGTCCACGCGCGAAGACTGGGACGTCTGTGAGCGAGTGTACGCCCTGGTCGGCGTCGACGGGGAGAGTGCCATTGACGAGGAAGCCGGTGACGGCGTCGATGTAGTTGACGTAGAAGTCCTGGAAGATCTTGTTAGCCACCTGTCGAAACATTGAAGGATATTTATGAGAAGGTGCAGTTGAAAAGCTCCCTACCTCTTCATCGAAACCTGTGATGTTGATCGCAGGCTTGCGTGGGCCGTTCTTGTGAACCTGATAGTTCTCCCTCCGGTCCGGGCTCGAGAATGTGCCGGCATACAATGTGTTTCTTGGATCCCAGTTCGCAGGGAAGCTGGTGCCTTCGGCGTAGACCAAGTTCTGATCGGAGCCCTGCGGCGCAGAAGTGTTTGCGATTTGGTAGCCGGTCAGGCCGGACTGCTCGTATGTGCCGACAGCATTGCGCTTCTCGCGGTCGCCCTCGGCCTCGTTGAGGTATTTGGTGTCGACGCCACCAGCGACATCGAAGGCGTGGCCGTGATCGGCGGTGACGATGACTTGGGTATCTTCGAGCAAGTCGTTCTCTTCCAGCCAGGCAAGAGTGGCCTTGATGGTATCATCCAGCTCGAGGAGATCGCCAAGGGCGCGATCGTAGTCGAGCACGTGCATCTGCTTGTCGATGCTAGCGGCCTCGGACATCAGGATGAAGCCATCCTCCGGGTGGCGGGTTGAGAGGACCTCAAGAGCTTTCAAGGTCATCTCTTTCAGGCCAGGCTGGTCGGGTGCGGTGGCGTTCGTCTCGCCTGTGGGTGATTTGGATTTCTTCAGGGTGTCCTTATACACATTTCGGTCCAGCCAGACGTTCATGTTGGAGACAGAGAACACGCCGAGGTGTTTCTGGCTAGGGTCGGTGCCGTTCAGCTGGGTGAGGTTGTGCACTACGGTGTAGTTGGCTTCCGAGAACAGCTCATAGTAGTCTTGTCCCTGGAATGAGGTCTTTCCAGGCAGGAATTGCTCCGCGCCGCCACCGAAGATGACGTCGCATCCTTCCCAATCGGACCAGGTGTAGTTGGGCGTACCGTGGAGGAAGGAGTCGACCACGTACTCGTACTCGGCGCGTAGTCGCGTGTGTGCGGTGACCGCACCTGGAGTGGCGTCTGCGAGGAAAGCAGTGGTCACGATGCCGATGCCACCTTTGTAAAGGCGGTGGAAGATCTCTTGGACGGTCTCGAACTTGGGGTCGTCGAAGGGATCTTTGCTGCTGTCGGCGTAGACGTTGAGGGCATTCACGTTGCTCTTGTGACCCGAGTACAGTGACGTGGCGCTGTTGGCGCTGTCCGTAATGTACGAATCGAGTGAGTGCGTCATCTGGTGTCCAAGAACTGGAAAGCCGTCCATCGCCATCTTCGACTGGTATACGCCGTTGACGGAGTGGTGGCCGATGAGGCGCGCCGCCGTGATCATGTTTGTCGTCATGCCGTCACCAATGAACTAGTATAAGGTCAGAAACTCTTGCCCATGGGTGAAGATGCGCAAAGAGAAAGGCATACGAGAATGACGTTCTTCGCCTTCCGCTCGGCTGGAATCTCCCTGACAGTCCAGTTCGCAACAGTGGTCTCACCGTCTTGGTAGGTCAACGTCGCGATGTAATTCCCGGTCTCGTTCAACGCAACCCGCCTGTATGCCTTCGACGCCACGCTGACAAGGGACGGGGTCTTGGCCACTTCCGCGAATCTGGTCAGAGTATCAGCACCCGCGCAGAAACAGGCAGCAAATTCACTTACAGATCCTCGTACCAGGTGAAGTTCCATGTCTCGAGCTCCGGCTCTTCCACGGAGAAGAACTCTGCCGCAGGCACGCCTTCGCCCTCGTCGCCATCTTTGCGGATAGTGAAGGTGAAGTTCGAGTCTGGTGTTGTGTAACCTTCGATCTTCTCACTGCCGTTCTGAGGCGCGTGGACCTCAAGTCGGATGTCGAAGAACGACCCGGGGATGAAGTCAGCTTGATCAGGTGGCAGAACGCAACCCAGCTTAGGACACGCGCCGAGGCGATAGAAGAATGTGGCAGAACACTGGCATGTCAGTAGGCCGAGCGCGACCGCGGCACTGGTGAGAGAACGCAATGGAGCCATGACTACGGTTCAAGATACTTAGACTGCAGTGAGGAGGTCAGCATGAGCGACTTGGTGCTGTGCCTGACTTTTTGTAGCTCTCTGAAGCATGGTTCTTTTTTTGCCTCTTCCGCGGTTCATTGCGAAAGATGTCATTGGGTTCCTGCGGAGCTCTGCGAGCTTGAACTCTTGCATGGGTATTTGCATCGCGTAGCACCCAATTACGTCGTGGCCTCGACGGTTACCTGCATTAAAGTCCTGGCCAAGTCCCCCAGAGTTCCAGGCACCGCTACCAAAAAGTAGGCGAGGTGGGGGAGAAGTGCTTGTCAATGTGGTAGATGATGTGGTGCAAGTGAAAGACCTGCTGGTAACAGCTAGGTCGCCAAGAGGAGCGGACTGGAATCGGAGCGTGTAAAGCACAAGGCGGCTCCAATGACAAGCTCAGAGATCACCACGTTTTGGCTTGGCACAATAAGCTTGACTGATCATTCAACGCGCTAGAGACTGGATCATGCTGCTTGCTGCGTGCCTTGCGCCGGATCTTGCGCTGGGAAGAACCTCATGTAGGAATACAAGTGCATCATTGGACGTGCTTGCGAATGGCGAAGCCCGACTCATGAGGAAGTGGTTCCGAACAGTGGCCGTTTAGGGCCATGCCACCGCGACTGCATCCCTGGAGACTCATGATGACCTTACCTGGTTCAGGGAAAGGCTCGACACCATGCGCTTTGCCACCGAATATGTCGCTTGCGAAATCAGCGCACGTGGGCTGGATGCACTGTACACAGTAGATGCTTTTCGGGACTGTGGAGAGGGCCCGGGCCTTTCTGGTCCTTCCAGGGTTTCCAATGCGCCGTAGAATATGTCTGAATCTTGACACAGTCAGCGCCATCATAGTCCCAGAATCGTAGCCAGATGTTGAACTGCAGTCTGGCAGGAAACCAAGGATGTCGAGGTTAACAAGGTCGATATGTAAGAGAATCGAACACCACTGGAGGGCATCTCGGTGTTGATATAGGGAACGGCTTGGCAACTTGGCATCATACACAACAGGTGGCCGACGGAAAGCGGCGTTATGCCCTGGCCTTGAGCAATAGAGACCGCCGGCAGATACGAGACAATTGTCATCCCTTGTGAACGCGTTGGCATGTGCTTCTGCGGTAGATATTGTACATTCTATAGCTCTGTCCTCACCTCTTCGCCAGGAGCTTGAAATTCTATACTCCAATCTGAGCCGATAGCAATGTTCGGATTCCTCACGACTGCCCAAGCAGCAGCCTTGCCCTTCGCTGCATGGAAGCTCAGCTCAGCCGTTGCACCACTGACCGAGACCTCCCTCTTGCTCTCCCACGAGGCAGGTGCATTCACAATAATGATCTTCTCGATCTTCACATCCTTCTCTGTCTTGTGGTAAGCTGAAGTCTTTGAGCCTTTGGTGCCAACATCCTCGCTGCTGAGCTTCCCTTCCGCGAAGCTGAAGCTGCGATGGACGTATGCGCCTTGCTCGTAGTCGAATGTCTCTCCATCGTCGGCGTATAAGCTGCCATGAGCCTCGCCCTTCTTGTCAAGCACAACTACCAGCGTATACGGATCCCACTTCATCAATCCAGAGCTCTTCCTTGGGCGATCTTTTCGTGGTATGATGTGGCCGCCCTGCATCAGCAATGGCAGCTTCTCGAGTGGGGCCGGGACGTTGTGGGTCTTCCCGGCGCCGTTATAGATCGTGTAGTCGAAATAATCGAAATAGTTCTCATCGTCCGACAGGTATACGTCGACGCTCTCGGCGCCTTCCGTGACAACCGGCTTAGTGAGTAGACCAGTGGAGCCAAGATACATCTGATCATCGATGGCGAAGCCTTTCTCGTCTTCTGGATGGACGTAGTATTGCGAGCGCACCACCGGGTAGCCATCAACCGACGCTTCATGGAAGGCCGTATACCAAGCAGGCAATAGTGAGTATCGGAGACGAATCGCTTGCGTCATGATACCTGTATATGGTTCTCCGGCCAGGTACGGCTCCCTTCTGCGAGCATCGATGTGTGCATGGCCACGCATGAACGGGTAGAAGGCGCCAGCCTGGTACCAGCGAGTTTGCAGTTCCTTGCTTGGGTTGCCGAAGAAGCCGCCAATGTCAGCGCCGCCAAAGGGAAAGCCACAAACGCCCTGGTTGAGGACCATGGGTATGGACGCGGCGAGATGACCCCAATCAGCCTGGTTGTCTCCTGTCCACATGGCGGCTGATCTTTGGGAACCAGAATAGAAAGCCCGGGTAAGTACGAATGGACGCAGCGTTTCGCCCTTCTGGCGTTCCAGCAAAGCGTGGTAAGTAGCATTGTGGAAGGTCATGCCGTTGATGTTGTGTACATCACGATGTTCCCAGTTCCCATGATGAATATTGTCTCTTGGCATCGTCACCTCTGGACCATTGAACACCGATGGCTCATTCATGTCGTTCCAGATCCAGACGTTGTTCATAGTGCCCTTAAAACGGTTGAAGGGAAAGAGTGTTTTCCACCAAGTCCTCGCGGCTGGATTGAAGCAGTCGATCCAATGTGAGCTTCCAGGCCAGCACCAGCCTTCGTATATGTTGTTGTCTTTGTTCTTGACAGCCAAATCTTTGCTCTTGAGTTCCTCGACCACGAAATAGCCGTCCTTGTTTTTGATGTGAGGATCGATTAGGACAACCAGCTTTCTCTCTGTCTCGTCCAGCTGCTTCTCCGTGCTGATGGGGTCCGGAAAGTTGTTTGGCTCGAAAGTAAAGTACTTTCGATCATCTGTGTATTCGAGATCGAGCCAGATGACATCGTAAGGGATATTGAACTTGTCAAACTTTCGGTCGACATCCTTGACATCTTCGTCACTGACGTAGTTCCATCTACATTGATGGTAGGAGATAGCAAACGTTGCTGGCAAAACAGTGTAGCCTGTAAGCTCACCGTAAGACTTCGAAAGCGATGTGGGAGTCGCATCGATCATGACGAAAACATCAAGCTGACCACTTTCGGAGATCCAATGCGTCTGGGTGTCGACAACGCCACTTCCGATGCCCAGCGTGCTGTGCTTGTTCTTCGTAATATCGACCCATGTTTCAGCACCGTTCAGCCACAAGATGCCGACTGACCCGCCCTTCTTGTGAGCCTGTACGAAGGGAATGCTTCCGTACAGAGTCATCGGGCTGTCCAACTCGTATTCGAACACATCGCTGTTATACATTCGGTATGGCTGGTCATAGTTGCCGTCTCCGCCTCGAGTCTCCTTTAACGAGAGCGGACCGGCATGTTCTGCCAGGCCAAAGATATGGCCATACCCGGGGAACACGATGTCCATAGCCACGCTCTCAGGGCCTTTCGGTTTCGAGTCAGTATTGCCGCCGAAGGTCTCCTCCCACCAGGTGCTTTCATCTTCTTGCGGTTGTAGGTCTTTGCTTTCTGTTTCGCTCTCATCGCCCTTCGGCTTTTCGACCTTTGGTCTCCAGTGCTCGACATTCATGTATCCGCGGCCGTTTAGCTCGACTTGCTTCTCGTCTCCAGAGAAGAACGTAGCTCCGAAAGGGTTGTGGTTTAGTACGAGCTTGTACTTCCCATTTTCACCCCAAGAAATCTCGCTCTTGTCTTTGGTGCTGTCTAACTTGGCGGACTTCTGCTGCTGAAGACCAGCTCCAGTCAGGGCCCAAGCCGACGCCTCGTTGTACCTCTCTTTTCGAGCAACGCTGTTGTGTCGTAGTTCGATGTCGCCCTTCTGGCGTCGCTCTTCGTCGACCGTGATTCTCGCCTTCCCACCCTCGAGCAAGGAGATTGTCAACGGCAGTTTGACTTGTTCGCCAGTCTTGGTGGTCTTCAGGATCATGCCATCTAGCCGGCCACTCTTTAGCTTGAGAGAAGCGGCATCGACAACGTAGGGAGAAGTGTCTGGCTTGCCCAAAGAGGTCATTTCATCGGCTATGGCCCTGTTGCGAGCACAGAAGCCAGACTGATCACACCTCTTAAAGTCATGATGCTTCACTGCGGCTGCCTGTTGTCAGTCGAGACCCGATCCAAACTGAGCACACTTACCTGAGGGGAACACGAATAACAGGGCAAGGAGAAGGATGAAGACTGGCACAGCCAGCCGTCTCGATGACCTCGCCATCTGTCTGAAGGGGCACAGCCGACGTCGGAAGCGATGGGCTTCCAAACGTGAGACTTGAAGTAGGCAAAAGAACGGGAACGTCTGCCCCTACTCTCGATACCTCACACGCTGTTCCTGCCCATTAGGTATGCGGACTGCGGAGTCGGCTAACCTACTCCTTCCGGGTCCCAGAGTCAGGGTCGGAGCGGGGAACAAACTCAGACCGGTTGACATCTGCCCCTCAACGACCCACCACAGCCAGCAAGACAAAATATTTCTCTCTGGCCATATAGCCAAAGTCTTCCACACCGCAGCTTGCCAACTCCCATTTCACCAGTTCAATAGTTGTCAACAGTCCTTCAAAATGTCCACCGAACAAACGTAAGCCCTGCTATCGCAACACTGCATCTTGCCCAGCTCCAACTAACGGTGTGCAGCTTCATTGCTGTCAAGCCAGACGGAGTCCAGCGCGGCCTCGTCGGCGACATCATTCAGCGCTTCGAGAAGCGTGGCTACAAGTTGGTCGCTCTCAAGATGGTCTCTCCTTCCAAGGAGCATCTCGAGAAGCACTACGAAGACCTCTCTGACAAGCCTTTCTTCAAGGGCCTTGTTACATGTAGGTGTATCAATACGTTGGGACCGCAACAAACACTGATATCGCGACAGACATGCTCAGCGGTCCTATTGTTGCCATGGTCTGGGAAGGCCGTGATGCTTGCAAGACTGGTCGATGTACGTTTCCCACCCCACGATCAAACGTTGACTAACAGAGATAGCCATCCTCGGTGCCACCAACCCGCTCGCCTCTGCTCCAGGTACCATCCGTGGTGACTATGCCATCGACGTCGGCCGCAATGTCTGCCACGGCTCCGATGGTGTCGAGTCCGCCAAGAAGGAGATCGCTCTTTGGTTCTCGAAGGAGGAGGTCCAGTCCTACAAGTCCGCCCAGTTCGACTGGATCTATGAGAAGGCTTAAGGTTCCTGTTCACCTTTTACAACAAGTCGGAACCTTTCTTGTCGACAGCTCAAACGCGAGCACGCATAGATGACGGCTCTTCTTGACGAAGTATGAAATAGAAGCATTTCATTCACAGCTGTGTGCATACGCTTATTATTCCGTGGGCTTTCTCCTGCTGTGAGACATCCTACGGCGGTGCTCGCCAACGCGATCGCACCGCCATCCAAGCCGCACTTCCGTACTCTGCAACAGGAACGCACACAAGTCTCGCGAATCCAGGCGCCCAGAATGCGCTGAGCAGCAGCCGCACGGGCATCAGTACCTTGACTACCGCATATGCTGTTGCAAACTCCACCAGAAATCGATTCGCCGACTCCTTATCCCATTCCTTATTCATCTGCTCCAGATTACCCTCCTTCACCTGTTGTTCCACCTCCTGCTCCTCACCCTCCGAGATCCACCCTCTCCTCCGAAACCACTTCCCAATCTCCTCCACACTGGTGTTGATGTAGCTACCTTTCACAACCGCAACAGGCAGCCATTGAGTGTAGTGGAACAACGCCACAAACCCCAGGAGCGAGACTATAGCAGTAAGCTCGTGTAGGATCTTGAATGACACCAGGTAGCTCGCTGGATATGAGCGGAGGGCCAGGAGTGGACCTCGAAGCCGTCTAGGCAGGCGTTCGGTCCAACGATCGATGAGGTTTAGGATACGGGACTCGGATCTGCGTTCCAGTGCAGGCTCATGCTTGGGGCCTGTGGCTAGTCGACGCCGGTGCAGTGGTCCGCGACATCTGATCTGGTGCTGATGTAGGCGGGAGAGGGACTCATGGTGACGCGTGGCTGCTCGAGGCAGCCATGATCGGTACATCACATTCTCAGGACGAACTGAGGTTGTTGCCTACTCGGCGCCAGAAGTGCGAATGTGAGCAGGCATGAGATCATCATCGGTGCTCGAGCAAGATGCCTGCGGTCAAATAATGCTCTGCGGCTTGTAGTCTTGCCTGCACGCCGTAGTTTCGTCATCGGGATATGGTCATCCGGTCTCGAATAAACTGGGACTAGCATTCCGACCTCTGATATCTGAAGAACCCTCCCACGGTGATCGACTCATTGAGTCGTAGTGACCTTGTTCGCAGGCAGCCAGTCACGACAGCCAGGATCAGGCAATGAAAGTGCCGCGCGGTCCTCGAGTCGTTATTGCAGATGCCTGGTAGCTTATCTTCGATGCATTATCATTGCCCGGTGAAATATACATACCGACATTGGTCAAGGTCTACCTGACTCGTCGTCGGGAAACAACAAAATGGACCGCCTTCCGAACGAGCTGCTAATTTACCTGTGCTCCTGGATTCCAAAGTCTGATCTGAAGTCCTTCCGCTGTTGCAACAAAGTGCTCGCCGACGCAGGCCAAAATGAGCTCTTCCGGGACTTCGAATTCCGTCTGTATCCCAGTGTGCATAGGCTCTATCAACTGGGTGCTCTTGCAGCCAGTCCAATCGCTGCAAAGCTAAAGACTCTTTCTTTCGAGTCAGGAATACTGCTAGAGTATGCAGATTTTCGTTACTGGCAGGCTCAGATCTACGAGGAGAGAACGCGTCTCAAATATGGCACTTGGCCTGATTCGAACTCGCATGAGTACAAGGACTTCCACGCCGGCCTGCAAGCTCGGTTTGGACCCGGTATGCAACAACAATATAACCTCTACCGCTGGCACCTCGACCAGGAAGCCGAGCTCGTTGCTAAGCAATGCTCATTCCAGCAGATGTTGAGGAACATGAATGACCTCGCCCAACACTGCCCTTCAGTCGTGATCAAGATAAGTATGGCTGAGCCGAAGGTCTCTCTGGAGGATGTAGAATGCTTCGATTCGAATTTGTATCAACATGAGCGCCCTGAAGATCCGGACCCACGCCGACGAGTCTCGAACCGTCGGCATCATCTCCTCGATCATTTCACCAATTTTTTGACAGCCGCGCATCGATCGAGCCTCCATGTCCAAGACATGGTCATGCTGGACGTGCCTCGGCAGCTGCTCAATGGCAATACCACATTTGTTGCCGAGACACTGCCTGAGATGTTCGCCAGCCTTCGATGCCTTGACCTAAGGATATCGTCGTTTCCCTGGAGTGACTGGCTTTCGCGAAGTGGCATGGATCCAGTATACTTGAATGGCAGAGATCCCTTCGCCCAGCGCCTTCGCAAGTTGCTCGATTGTGCGGCGAAGCTGGACAAATTGCGTCTCGAGTTTCCACACGGCAAAGAAGCCGAGTACAGCTTCGACATCTTTGATCGTACCAATCTCAATCGCTTTCCCCGCAAGTTTCTTCCTTCGATCCAGCACCTGAAGCTCCATCGATTCAGATGTTCTTGGGAGGACCTCAAGGCATTGCTCCAAGAAGCGTCTCAGCTACGCACGCTGACGCTCGCGAACTGTCGACTGGAGACCTGTTCTATGATCGACCTCATTCAGGCTCTGCCAGCGCTGAAACTTGAGCACGTCTCTATACTTGGTGAATGGTCCGTCGATGAGGATCAAGGAGTGTGGCACTCTCACACGATACACGATTTTGCAAGCTGTAACGCAGCTACGAGTTACGAGGGGCCTTACCTGTCCAATGGACTGAAGTCTCGAGTCGATGAGTTCGTTGTTAAGGGTGGGCCGAGTTGTCCTTTGCCAAGGTGGTCGTCGTTTGATGAGGACGTGACTCGCGCCTGGGAGCTGATGGGCGACACGACTTGGCACTTTATCAAAGATGACAGGCGGTGATCAAGTAACCTGAATGGCGAGTAGCATGCCAAGACGCGACTCTGTCAAGTCTTCAGTTGCCAAAGCAACACCACAGGTCCCTCTCCGCTGTCCAATATCTCAAAGCACAATTGCGTCGTTCCTGTGTCGCAGATCCTCGCGGTCAGACGACAACTCTGCACAATATGGACGCCGCACAGGATCCCAAACCCGAAATGCAGTCGTCTACAGTTCTCGATATCGTCCAGGATCCGAAAGGCGACATGGTCATCAAGGTCGGTGGCGGCGCTGACGCACAAAAGATTCGAGTGCATAAGTTCGCTCTGAGAATAGCCTCCCCTGTGTTTCGAGTCATGCTCGGTCCATCCTTCAGCGAGTCGACTAGAGCGCTAAACGAGGATGATCCTCTTGTCCTTGAAGAGGACCATGCCGAAGCTTTCACCACCATGTGTCGTATCCTTCACCATCAGCCAGTCCACACCGCCATTGCCCAGGCTCTGATCGTCGAGATGGCAGTGATCTCGGACAAGTACGACTGCGCTGCGATTGTCATGCAGCATGTCACCACTCGGAAATATGTCAGCACGATCGGATGGTCAGGTTTTGACGCCGTAACGCCGTCGCCTTCCGGCCTCGGCAACCTGCTGTGTGTAGCATATCTGGCTGAAGATCACTATCTTCTCTGGAAAACCTCACAATATGTTCTGACACACACATCCGCGGCCGTACTCCAACACGACGTGCGACTGGACAATATCGTCCCTGCTGAATTACTGGGTAGGTAGCGCTCATTTCATCTGCCCCACTGCCGCTGGTATTAACGACTTGCAGATAGTATCAGCGCCTTGCGAAAGTCCGAAACCGTCGATATCTTCGAGTGTGTCATGAAGGCGGCAACCACGGCGCTGCTTCCTGGCACTGGGCCTGGTCCCGGATCGAAACCACTTTGCCCCCGAGCACGAGAAATCATCGGAACCTTCTGTTTGGAACTACCATTCGCTTCCACTACGGAAATGGTTGCTCTTTCCCAGAAGAAGAGCTTGTTGCAAATTTGCATCCTGTTCAAAGACCTCGGAAAGAATGCCTACGATGAGGGAGGTGCCTGCACATACTACCATCAAGGCTATCCAGTGAACTGCCAAAATTGTTCCTCGTGGGCGACGCGTCTGGACCTCAACGGCGTCATTCAGAAAGCGGTGAAACAGAAACGGGATGCAATACCTGGGCTTTGCCTGGCATGCTACAAGGCACATGGCCACTTCGTGCGTTCAGACTGTGAGCATGACGAGGGCGGTCAACCAGGCGACAGCTGAGTTACAAGGAGCTAGTGCTCTTCTGATCGACGAGACAAACCCGCACAGGGGATGGGGCTGCACACCCCAGCAGCCATTTCCGACCGGTCAAGAAGCATATATAGTCGAACGCGAAGCATGGACCAGTGGAAGCGAAAGCCCAGCTGGAACAGCACATCGGCTTGACTAGCATGAGAGGACGACGGTGTTGTGGCAGAGGTCGCAACTGACGTAGCAAGTTAGAGAGCATCATCGAGTCTCCGACGAGCGCCGGGGGCTCCATAGCTGCAAACAAGCACAGGCTGCTCTTTCACGGAGGCACAAAATAACCATGGCAATGAATTGCCATATCTTCTTTCAACCCGCTGATCGCCTAGAGACATGCCGATACTCTTGTTCGGCTTGGGTGATTCTTCCGTATCGATAGTGCGGTACAACCAGTAGCAGACGCATGCTGACTGTAAGGAAGTCCACTGCGGAAGAACCTTCATGAAGCACCACGTGAGATGGCCTCTGAGACTACCAAGGTATGCAGTTCGTTCTGATCTGTCAGGCCTCACCACAGCCCAAGTCGAGCCGTCAAGCAATACTTCAGTAAAAGAAGCAGTAGCCTGAGCATGAGAACACGTATCCTAGACATAAGACACATTTTCTGGAGGGATGTCTCTGGCCAGATCTGCCTGTCCATTTCACAACGGTGGCACTCAAAACTCGAGATTATTACCTCTCCACGTCTGCCACGAGACACGCATCGTGCTTTCGAAAAGGTGAATGCTTCGCCAACGAAGGGCAAGGTCCGGCGGATCAAAACGTGCTTTCTGGAGGAAGAGTCAAGGAGGGGCCTACGCGGCCCCGAGCGAGCATGAACAAATTTCATGAAAAGTTTCTTCATTGTGACCTTTATCAAAGAACCGAACCACTGTCTGACCCCAGTAACCGTCTACTGGGCTGACAGGCTCTCAAAAATGACATTGTGATTCGGTCGAATCATGTTGTGCATCACCGCCGGCTTGATAATGTCACCAAGCCGCGCTCGTGATGATTCTGCGTCGGTATCGTCCACTGGAAGACTTAGGCCCCAGACAGAGATCTTCAGAACATCTTCTTGTGCTCGATTGTGGCGAACTTGAACATTTCTCGAACGCGTTCCGAGGCTGAACAACTTCCGATGTTTTTGAGCTTGAGCAGATCTCGAGTCCTTTGAGTATGACCCGATCACCAGCTGTTTCGTTACCGAGACGGCCGCGTGCAGCAGGGTCCTGTATTGCTGAACACACCCTGTGTCAAGGAGGATTAGCTGGCAAATAGCAACCTCGGCTGCTAGTACCATACGACTTGGTGCGTATTGTAAAACCAGCAAATGCTAGAGCGCACGAAGAAGCGGGAAGCACAAATGAATGATGCAAAGAAAACTGATAGCGAAAGGAAAGAAACAACAGGAAAGGAGATGACTGTCTGGGAGGTCAAGACAGACCTGGTGGCGGATCTGGTGGTCGATCCGGCACGAAGGGCTGGAGACGATTCCTACCGTTCTTCGTCTTACCATTGCCCTTGCCACGCGGTCGTGCGTTATTGATCGGAACCTGAACGAAGGATCTGGAATCGCGCTCTAGAGTCAGCGCTGACATTGATGCGTCCAGCTCGCTGAGCAAACGCTCAGGTCTCGCTGAGACTGCTGTTGGTCGAGCAGCAGCTATATTGGTGCTCTGAACGGCTCCTCGCCCGTTGACGACAACGCGCCGTCCGCGCTGTGCGTCCAGAACATCATCCTGCCGGCGTGCAGGCGCTGGTGGAGGTGAGAGCTGTCGTGGTGGAGCAGGTGACGGACGAGCTTGTTCACGGCACTCGCGCTGCCGATTGTGCATGGCTTGACCACGCTCGACAACGCTCGACCAAGTGCGGCTAGAAGGTTCCTGGATTTCTTCAAAACATGGCTCTGGTAAGGGTATATTTGGACTCATGGTACCAGATTCATCTGCGGACAACATGACCTGGAAGGGTTGTGTCTGCACCGTCAGAGCCGGCGAGTCGTTCTGGGGTGTAGGAGAGGGGAGCTCATCAGATGCTTGTGTTTGCACCGGATGTACCTCCTGAGATTGCGGCGGCTGTGTTGGCTGCTGAGTCGGCTGAGGCGCAGGCAGCAGCTGGGGTGGCGGAGCAGTGGGTAACTGCTGCTGAGTTCGTGGCTGATGCGGCATCGTTGGAGCAGAGTAAGGCTGCTGGGCTGCAGGCGCATGTTGTTGCGCGTACTGCTGTTGAGTTGGATACTGATGCTGGGGGTGCTGTACCTGTGGACCGTAAGCTGAATATGAAGGTGGCTGGTTCATGCTCGGATTACGGTGACCAGCAGCTAGTCTGCTGATGTTAGTCTGTGTATACGTGAGCTCAAGAGACGCGCCAGTGGCGGGCTGAGTAGTGGGATAGATACTCTGCTCGACTTGTGTCTCTTGTGACAAATATGGTTGCCACGGAATTTGAGGTTGAGTCTGGCACTGCGGTGGTTGTGGTGGCTGTTGGATTTGCGGAGCCACGAAACCACCTCCTCCCATGGCTGGAGGTGGCTGAGGGTAGGGCGGCGGTTGAGTCTGCCACTGCGGTTGTAGTTGTTGGGGAAATTGTGACTGAGGCACCTGTTGAGACGCGAAAGCACCTCCCATCGTTGGAAGTGGCTGCAAATACGGCGGATACTGAGTCTGCAACTGTTGCGGATATGGGTGAGGCATCTGCTCAGACGCGAGACCACCTCCCATCGTTGGAGGTGGCTGCGAATACGACGACGGAGTCTGCCACTGCTGAAGATTTGGGTGTGGCATCTGTTGTGGCGCAACACCGAGTGCCGGAATTTGAGCCTGCTGCGCGTTCAGCGGCTGTATGGGCCACTGCTGTGGATTGTTCGAGGAGCCGGCGTAGCCGCTTCCCTGTGGTTGGTTCATACTCGGATCGAGTATGACTCAAGATTTTGGTATGTTGTTAGTTGTGGTGCAAGACACGGTCGAAAACTGCACGTACTAGCAGTAGAGAAAGGGAAGAAAGTTTGTAGTGCTGTAGTGTCGAATCTTGGCAAACAACGTGGAGGCAGGTACGAGGAGCTGTTTATGACTCGAGACCTACTACTGGTAGATCTGCAAATAGCAGATACAAGCAATGTGCCTTCCTTGCAATGTGCCTTTCGAATACCGCTGAGCCTCTTCGTACCTGCTGATCCCTTTGTTCTGCGAGCACACTCCTTCCGCAGTGCTGCCCAGCATTGTTGCACAGCGAGAACGATTCCCCATCCCTATCGATATTTACCCATTCTACGCCCCCTTACAAGTCTGCTCCGTCATTGAGAAATCGACCGCTCGCACCAATTGGCCTAAGAGGCAAGGTGTGGACGTTTCGTTTGTGTACTCGAGAGCTCCACTGCCAGAACAAAAGCACCTTGGAAGATATTTTGCGGCGCTACACGTGGCAGATCACCATGTACTTGAATGCCCCGAGACTTCCACAGGAATCTGAGCCGCGTTGTGCTATTGGAAGTAATGTGTAGACGTTCAGGAGTACAAGAGGAGGACTGGGGCGTGGGATTGTCCCCATAGTATCGGGCCAATCGGTCATCATATCCGCAGGACAGGACTGGTAGAGCTTGAAAAGATTGGAGTAGTCATACAGACTTAAAAGCGACCTCATTCATTCTCACTTATTGCACCTACATACCGCTAGACTACCTATGATATGTGCAAGTATTCATCTCGAGGTGCTCATCGCAATGAACACGCAAGCTCACTGCACCATATCGAGAAAGTGTCATCGCCTTTGGAGACGAACGCTCCTCCGAGTCCATTCGCAGCCGTGCCTACCACAACCATGGTGAGCTTTCCGCCGGTCGAGCCTGAGGCGCCTATGACCCTGTAAGTCGACATATGTGCCTCCAAGACGTCGCTGATATCAACGGGGACTCAGACTTCAGAGGCCTCTTCATGGAGTCAACAGCGCTCATTCTAAGTCGTCCTCGTACTCATCTGGCTCTCCAGCATCATACATGTCCGGATCAGACTCAGACTCATAAGCAGCTGACAACCCGCTCTTCCATTCCTTTCGCTCCTCGCGCATGGACTCGATTTTGTTCTCGAGCTTCGTGACCTTACGCTCCATTTCTGCAGCGTATCGTCTGCTGATGTCTGCATTCAAGGCCTTCTCACGAAGCAGATCTGCGATGCGCTCTTCGAGTTCTGCGACTTTGTTCTCCAAGCCACCGTTCTCCTCCTTCAGATCGGCCTTTTCCTTTTCCAGACCACCAACCTTCTCCTTCAGCTCTGCGACCTCGTCCACGAGTCTCACGTTCTTGTTGCGCAGCTGTCTGTTGCTCTTCTTCAACAGCTTCAGATCTTGGTATGGAAGCACTGCTGGTTTGCCCAAAGGACCATGACCGGTGGAGGACTGCGGCCACTTGGATTTCTCGACCTCCATGATCGCATGCGGCATCGACTCCATCAAGAGTGTGAGCTTCATCTTGCTGGCGATGTGGAACTCGAGCTTTGCTGCTGCTGATGGCTGAGCCTTGATCTCCTTGAACCATCTGGAATAGACGTGTTCGATTGTGGTAGTCGCGTACTTTGTGGGTCCGAGTTTGCCGCCATAGAGTCGCACATTGAGCAGAATCACAGAATCGAAACCGATGTGGCGAAGTGATGGAGCGAAATAGGAACACAGAACCTTGTTGGCTTGTTCCAAGGTCTTGAGCTCGGTCAAGGGGATGTCCTGTGCCAGTGTGATCTTTCGCGTCTCTCCATCGCCCATGATGACGCAAGCCTGGGTATACCGGACGGCCGGTTGATTGCCTTGTGGTGTTGCGGTTGCCATTTTCGGGGAGATATGGCTGCAGCTCTACGACGGCGCAGGAGCTGTACTTGCTTGGGCGGGCTCTGTTGAGGTACTTTTGGTGGCCGAACAAATGTGGATGCTTGTGGTGAGTGGTAACGATCGGGAGGTTTCCGCAGCGTCGAATGGACAAATTTACTCCGCAGTTGGAACACGACTCTCTTCACATGAGAATAAGGCAACACAAATGTCGAAGTCTTGGCACTACGAGGAGCACTTGACAACAGAAGTCACGATAATTCGCACGCAGGCTAATGGCTACAATAGTTCAGCGGACTTGGCAAGTGCGAGAGTCTTCAACCTAAAGAGCACGGTTCTACTGAAATCGAGGCTGTCAAAAAAGCAAAAACAATTTGTGGGTAGTAGTGATGAGACACTTCCAGACACCTGTTGGAAGGGAGGTTCGGGGCCACATGAACTTAGGAAAGACGTCCACAACCGCAAGATGCTGTAACTGGAAAAGACCGTCCTCAGAACCGTGAGTTCGAGTTATCTGGGCGCGTGAGCACAGAGCTTCGATCCATATGCAGGACTGAGAACCATGGCCTAAATGTCACACTTCTGGACCAAAAACTCGGAGAACAGATAGATGAACCTGGGGAATATCACATCGATGCAAGAATGGCCGTCGAGTCAATTGAAGTCTAATTGCGACGGGTGGCCAGCACTTACTGGGAAGGCCGAATTGATCCAAACCCTCACCTGGCGCCTTCCTTCCGAGCTGACAACTTCCGCATTTATTTGAGCACGTGATCCGCGATATGCAGTGAAAGCAGGCACGTCTTTACTTCATCCCCAGCTGCTAATCCTTTCCCAATTCCGATCACAATCTAAGCACATCACAATAGCAGACAGCCACTACGTACTCCGTGACGCGAACATGACGGAGCCCAAGCCCTCACAGACCGAGCACGCCTTGTTCGACATCATCAGATGCCCGGTTGGCGATATGATTCTCAGGGTCGGAGTCAACAATGACATTGGCACGGTCAGAGTTCACAAAGCCTGTATGGCCGTCGCCTCTGAGTTCTTTAGAGATCCGCTCAACCTCTCCAAAGACGCGCCGCCTACGACGGATACGAACGGCTCACTGACCCTGGAAGGGGATGATCGGGAGGCTTTCATCATCATCTGCCAGGCGATTCATCTGCAACCGATCGATCTACGCATGGTGCGAAAGAAGCTCGGCAAGGCGGCTGTGGTATGCTCAAAGTATTTGTGCACCGACATGGTTTTGCAGAACATTCTGGTGCCCCTCAAAGACTTGTCGATATGGGAGCCGGAGATGAGCTTCGAAGATCAGAAAGAGCTTCTGAGCAACATCGTGTGCGCCGCTCACCTTGCTGGAGATCACGAGCTCCTGAGAAAGTCGTCTAAAAAGCTCATCTCCGAGTACTCGGGCACCTTATCTGGCCACCCTCCATATCTCGAGGATCCGTTGTTCCGGTGCGAGCCGACACTGTATCAGTACATGCCTGCGAACACGGAAAGTACGCTTTACACCAGGCACCGTCCAATGCTCGGAAACTAACACTTCTCTAGGGCATTTGGAACAGCTTCGGAAGCTTGAGACCGCAGGAATGTACGAGGCTGCTGCCAACGGGATGCTTAGCACCACAAAGTCAAACTTGACGTACAATGACGACATGCTTGACCAAGTCGATGGTCATCTGGTCGCTCAAGGGCTGATGCCTTGCGACCACGCCCTCCAGCTGGTCAATCAACGTGCTCTTGAGTTGTTCAATGGTAGGAAAATCGATGAGTACGGTTACTACAGGAGCTCGGCATCCTCTCTTGAGGACGTATGGAATGAGCTATTCACGGACAAGCTGAGTCTTGGGGAGTGTCATGAAGACAGCAAATGCTCGCAACATCAACAACAGCCGATGAGGTGTAAGGCATGGCTGTCCCACGTCGCAACAACGGCGAAGGCGTCGATAGACCGAAGGCTCGAGCGCGCCAAAGGACTCTGTCTTAAGTGCTACAGAGAGTCCAAGGATTTTGGTCTTAAGTGCGAGCATAGCTGATGCATCACACGAGACTCACTCCTTCGAAGCGCAGATGGACACAGCGAATGGACTCGGTAGATACCATGCTTTCCAAGTAGATCTAGGTGAAGAGATGCGCCCAAGGAGCAGAAAAGACGTCAAGAACGTGCCAGTGCAATGCGCAACCCCTAATTAGCAAAGCCTCGAGACGCCCCGGCCGATCGACAAAGGACGTCATTGTTGGGGATAAATTTTTTGTGGTTCGAGAGAAGGCCCCTCGTGTTCAATCACAGGCACTCGAGGCACTATACTGATGAATTATTGAAGTCATCGCCGC
This sequence comes from Cyphellophora attinorum, assembly GCF_001299255.1. Taxonomy (NCBI): domain Eukaryota; kingdom Fungi; phylum Ascomycota; class Eurotiomycetes; order Chaetothyriales; family Cyphellophoraceae; genus Cyphellophora; species Cyphellophora attinorum. The sequence goes on along the minus strand of NW_017253259.1, from coordinate 203,249 downwards.
CAACAGGATATAACCAGCGATCAGATTGGGTCGAGCGCTTTCCACACAGGCATCCATGTCTGTATCGCCAGCACAAGCCATGTCGCTCGACGAAGAAGCAACCGATGACCTCCTCTATCTCACTCGCGCGGGCGACGTCTCCGAACTCACATCCCTCCTCACAAGCCTCTCGACGACCCATTCCGTCCCAGCACACACCATCCTCCTCTCCGCCGTCGACCCTACCTCACTAAATACACCCCTCCACTACGCTGCCGCGAACGGCCACCTCCCCATAACGCAGCACCTCGTTTCGCTGCTGCCCGATATATCCGCCTCCGACACCTCAGAAGCACGAAGCAAGATCATAAACGCCCAAAACGAAGCAGGCAATACTCCTCTACACTGGGCTGCGCTAAATGGGCATCTGGAGGTCGTAAAGGCGCTGGTAGAGGCCGGCGCTGATCCGGGCGTGAAGAACAAGGTGCAGAGGAGTGTGTTGGTCGAGGCTGAGATCGCGGGTGGGGAGAAGGCAGGCGAATGTGTGAATTGGCTGTTGGGGCATTGGGAGGGTGCGGAAGAGGGGAACGGTGCTGCTATGGGAGGCGCTGATGGATCGGGAGAAGGGAGCGTCGATGGAGGTGACATAGCTGCGCACAATGGGGCGGGCGGCGTGAATGGCGTGACTGGGAGCATGGAGAATGGACACAAGACACTCTAAGGCGGACGTTGATTTGGTGGTGCTTGTAGCGGTACTGGAGCCAAATATACACCGAGAGCAACGTGGGTTATCACCACCAAAAATTTTGGGCGTACCGGCGAGCAGGCCAGGAATCAGGCAGCACCGCGCCCTGCGAGTTCGACCGCAGACGATCGATAGCAAATAGAGGTTCATGGAGGCCGCCCCGCTGCGATGTTTGAGAAGTACGCGACTTTGGAGGCAACGGGGACAGAAGACGCGTTTTGCATCAAGAACACTTTACAGGAGGGCTCCGTGCCGATCGCCACAGAATTCTGATAGTCTCAGCCACATGCAGGACGGGACAGTGGATATATCACGAGTTTTACCACGAGGAGGACTTCACGACATGAAAGTTTTGATGGATATGAATGGAACTCTTTGTTCGGTGAATCTTATCTGATTCACATCCGACTCTCTGGTCAGATGGCCTTGAAGTTGCAGTGACTTCACACTGAGGTCGTATCTACGACCATGTCAGATTTCGCTAAGGTGCCGATCAAATCGGCGAAAGAAAACGGCGCTCGCGTTGCTGTTCGCTCAAGAACAAATCACTCCGCCAGGCGGATTGGTGTTCAGCACAGGCTTGCAGTCCGGGTCGCCAGGACAAATGTAGTTGTACGGCGGCTTGGGGTTGACCTTGGGACTGATGCAAGGCACCGTGATGGTGACCGTCTTGGTAGGCGAAGAAGCAGCGCGAGCGACGACCGGACCAGGAGTGGTGATGGGTGAATGAGTGCCTGTGGTGTTGTGACGCGTCGAAGGAGCGTGAGGAGGCAGTACACCGGTGCCGTGGCTCGATGGGACAGGCGTCTCACGCGTCAGAGTACCGTGACCTTTACCAGTTCCGTGGCTGGAAGCGGAGTGCGATGAGGTGCAGTTTGGGAGCGGGTACGGCGGCGTAGAAGGGCCCATCGTCGGCTTTGGAGGCAGAGTGCTACCAGGATGAGAAGCTGTAGGACGCCCTGTGCCAGGACGAACGCTACTAGTACGGCCTGGGTCGTAGTCCACGCCATCGGGGCAGCCGCAAGGTTGGTTGTCGGCGTTGTTTGGCAGGCAGCGGCTATCGAGGCAGACACGGGCGTGACCACCAGTTACGCGTGGACCCTCGCAGATGTGACCGATGCACGAGAAGCCCTATCGTTGTCAGCATGTACGAGAGACGGAGACCGAATGAACTTACTGGCAAGATGGGGTAGACAATAGAACTGTTGGTCGGACCAGGAAGAGTAGTGGCAGTTGATGAGACGTTGTGACAGTCGCAGGGAGCGCCGACATCACTAGGAGTGACGCAGCGAGGGTTCTTGCAGTGGTGAATGCCGCCAGCGTTCTGAGTCGCGTTACCAGGGTGATGAGTGCACATGAAATCGTCGGTGCAAAACCATGACTCGAGGCTTGGTCAGTCTTCTGCGTCGATTCGGTGGGGTGGACTTACATCAGTGACCGGAGTTGGAGGAGTATGAAAGACCAGGTTCTTGAAGATGTCCTTAGGAGGACAGTGGCAAGGCTTGTCGAAGGCAGCTGGTCGAAGCAGAGATCGGTCTCGCATTCGTGACGACCACCAGCGTTCTGAGTAGCGTTGCCGACCTTGTATGAGCACTTCAAGTCCTTGCTACAGAACCATCCCTGACAAAGTGTAAGTCATTGTCGTCGTGACGTAAGGACCAGAGCGGACTTACAATGACGACGGGAGAAGAACTAGCCTCAGGAGCGGTACCAGTAGAGGAAGGAGCCGGGCATTGACAAGGCTTGCCAACGACTTGGTGGACTTCGGAAGTCAGACAAACGTCGCTGGAATTATCTTTAGTACGTTGATTCTCTCAGACATAAAGCATGCTATCTGTGCATGCCAATGTGTGAAGGGGCTTGTCTGGTAGTGTTTGGTATTGAGAAGTGCTGCTACTTACAGATCACAGGAAACGTTGCTATCCACTTCAACGCACTGGCCACGACCATTGCAGCGAGCAGGAGTCTGTCGTCTGTATCAGCTGATGCCTTTGTCTCTGGAACAGGAAACGACTTACAACTTCAGCACCAGCAGGAGGATGAGGAGCCAAGGCGAGTCCATCATCATGAGACAGACCGATAGGACCACCCAGCACCTTCAACACAAAAGCGCTGATGACCACAGTAGCAAGCAAGAAGACGCGCATCTTGCTGCCTTGCTTCTTGAGCTGTTCTGAAGGGTTTCTTAGTGCTCAATCAGGAGTCTGGAGACGATTCTGGTAGGAAAGGGAGTATGGGTGCTGAGAATGGAGAGAAGGTGCAGCTTGACGTTCTGAAATATGAGAATGTGCGGTCGCGCAGGCAGAAACACGCTAGTAAACGCGTCACTACGTCTCAGTGATGGCTTCAGTCAATTGGGAAGGTCAGCCGGGAGCTGCGTTGCTGTGACAAACAGCTGGTGAAGGGGAGGTTCTGGTGACAGAGGCTCAGGTGCACTTCAAGCGAGGTCAGTGCTCCCTGTGAAGAAGGAGTGTTGCTTCAACAGGCCCTCAAGGATGGTCAAGCCCAGCGAGATAAAACATGACGGTCTTGTGTCGGTCGAAAGCATTCTCGCGAGACTGCTTCCAGTCGTCAGGTTTCGAGAAGCCCTCCAGCTATGGTCCTCGGGCTATCAACAACATGGTCGCGGATACACTACACATCGCTGCCAATTGGTGACAGCCGGCTCCCGAAATAAAGGACTGCAGCGGAGGGTCAGAGCTCTGACGCTCATCGTTCATTTGGGAAGACAGCTCTCGCAAAGCAGCGTGCATGGCTCCTCGTGGTCCTTTGGTGAAGGTTTCCAGCCCGCGGACCACACATATACGCTCGAGCAAGACATGGGTCTAAGACCAATGACGGGAAGATCCATTCGAAACCACAAGAGCTATGAAGCCCAACATGTACGTCGAGCTAAGTAAGAAAATCAGCAAGGTATACGTTCAAGGGTCCTCTTTGGCCGTGGAGACAAGATCGACCCCGTTGTGTTCCAAGCGAACAGTTCTTCCATTCAGAATCCCCAACGTATCATTTGAAGCGACAGTAAGCCCCGGCTGCGTCCCAAAACACAGGTACATTCCTCGACTTGGATCAAAAGCCGACGTTGATGGCACGAGCGAGCCCCAAGCATCAAGGTTCTGTGCCATATAGCCGACCGTATACACCTACGAGAGCCCCTAACAATCCTCATAGTTGAGACTCGCAACGCCCTGTCGCACTCAGAGAACGACTGGAATGCACCTGCACGACTTCCCCTCCTTATCCGGTGTACCACATCCAAGACTGGGACATATGTTGTTGTTGATCGAGCTGTGGCAGTGTTTGTTCTTGCAGACTCTTCCGGTCACCTGGGATCGCTGTCAGTACACCCGGTCAGTCAGGCATCGCATGCGAAAGAAAGTGCAGCGAGTGGGAGAAGCATACTTCAGCGAGCTCGTCTCGACGAGGGCCTGGCGCCGGGAACGGGTTGGCGATCGGGTTGGCCATGGCGATGGTCAACAGGACTGTCATCGTTGTGAGGACTGGGAGCTGCATGGTTGGTTCTGTTGGAAAGACCTGTTGCTGAATGGATGAGAGATGTTCCTGGGAGCGCTGTCCCGAGATTCTACTGTTACGGTACTGGAAGAGTCGCGTCTGGAATACTGTACCCAACACGAGATCAGCAGGGCAAGCCACTCTCATATATCTCGAATGCCCCTCATCGCCTGCCCAGAACACGCGTGGACTCACGAGTGATCTCATAATCCGAGGCCGCCACAATATTTGCCCTGCGACCAGCCTCTCAAAAGAACAGCATCTGGCCCAACACGAAAGCTGACTCCACGTATTGCACAAAGAAGTCTATATAAGGCGTTTGTCATTACCCCGGACTTCAAATCCGCAAGATCGCAGTCAGCCCGTAAGACATACGAGCGAAAATTAGATGCGTGAGGTCAGTCTCATCGTTGCGAAGTGCTGCAGTCAGTCGCACAGGCATACCATCCTAGGCCGGTCGGGGGCTGCATGAGATTCATCAGTCTGTTCAGGACCAAACGTGCCACTACGAGCATGTCCATAGGCCACACGACAGGCCTGCAATGGACTGTTGTGCTGTCCCAACATCAATTCGGGCTGGTCAAGCCTATCAGGCTTGCAGTCGGGCACGCTCTGGGCATCAAGCACGTCCGCTTTCGTCAAGCATGCTGCAAGCCTTCCCAATGAGAAGCTTCGTGATGCTTGACACCGGGCCGCATCGAGGGTTCTAGCCATTGCCGATGCAATATCTGCGATCTTTCGAGGCCGGACCTCGTGTTCCGTACATTCTCGATTTCAGCTCGTGTAAACTTGAAGTCGATGAACGTGGGTTGACGTGAAATCGAAGGTGGGGTCGGGCGTGCTCGTGCCGCCTTACGAGGCAGCGAGATCTCTTACTGGCTTGGCTTGCCCGGCATGTCTGTCTGGCGTTTTCGGGCATTGTCAGCTGAGAAGATCTGACAAAGAATCGAATGTCGATCTGATACTATTCTGTAGGGCTGCAAACAGTAAGGAAAGAGGTGGTGTTACGGAGGGAATGATGGCATCAACTACGTCGGGCTTGCTTGAACAAGAGAGCAGGAAGGGCAAGCGCAGTCAGCTTAAATACGCAGTCTTCCGATAGCCGTCCTCGATAAGGGCAGGGGCAAATTGCCAGGTGGGTAATACCGGTCAAAAGCCTGTGGTATTGCACTTCGTATTCCCGTGTTATGTCAGCTGCAGTATCCGTAGGGCTGTCGAGATCTTCAGAACGGCATTCGTGATGAGGGCTTATGAAGGTCTAGCTTTACACAATCTTATGCTTTGCCGCATGCCCATTCCCATTCACTGATGATCTCTGATGTCCATGATGCGGGATCTCGTGTACACGCATGTCGAACCCTACCCAGAATCTTCTCTCCCGCCAAGTCACACTTACACCTCCCCAGATAGCCCAGAACCAGATCGTAAATGCTAAGAACTCACGGCCGATCCATGCTGATAGCCACGTCGCCCAACTGCGTCTGCCCCTCAAGGGTTCCGCAAGCGGTTTTGCAAAAGTGGGAACGCTGTCGTCGTCTTCGACCGTTGCGCCTGAGTGCAAGAGCAGATAGACTGTGCGATCCACACAACTCCATATAAACATGCTGCTCAGCCACCACGTCAACATCCAGGGCCATGACGAGCCAGCAAAATCCTTGGTGAGTGGCGATGTAGTGACGCCCCATGCTCCCATCAAGGAACACACAACGCTCTCCGTTCCGGGTTCGACAGCTGTAGCTGCAGGAACTGTGAACTTGCGCACCCGGAGCCATCGAACGCGCCTCGCGATGTAACCAGTAACACTCATACCAGCTACCGGCTGGATGGCAAGGTCACCCCTGACAAGTCCGTGGTTGCCCAAGCTCCGCCAGACGCTTTCGGTTTCAGGGTCGGTGCTGCACGGCTGGCAATGGTTGATGGTGCTCTTCCAGAGAAGGTCGCCGATGAGATGATCCTCGCAGATGTTGTGGCTGAAGTAATCGATGCCCATGCCGCCAGTCAAACCGTACAGATGTGAACGCCGGAACATGTTAGACTTGCCAACTATACATGGCGCCACAGCCACGGTGGAAATGGCCACATACATTTTTGCATGCGAGGAGGAAAGAAAGAGCTCCTCCAGCCGCCCTCCCGATCCATGCGAGTTGCCTGTGACGCTGATCGAGCCTGTCAGAGGCGCATCATGGCCCTGACTCATAGATCGAAGAAGTTTGCGGGACTTGGTCCCATGTGTATAGTCATTATGGACATCAACACAGATTGGGAGATGATGGACGAGTTTGAATGCCTTCGTAAAAGGCCCATCCTTGCTGTAGCCACATATCTTGTCCACCATGCGTGCACATGCACCACTTGAGACCCAGACATTGCAGTCAACGATCCAGACCAGATCATCCTTGCCCTCGCGATATGCTCGACTCATATTTCGAATCTTGGGGTTCGGTCCCAGCACGTTCGGACCGTCGGCTGTGTGCAGCGCAGGATCTTCATCTTCGACAAAGAGGCGGGCGTCGAATCCAGGATACTGCTTGAGCACACTTTGGATGACAGCTGTGGCGGGATCGTCTCGCGATGCAACGCAGAAGTGTATCGTCAACCGGGTCCGTGGGTAGACTTGGTGGAAACTCGAGGAGAGACATTCCGCCAGGTATGGCTCGTGGCCTTTGCAGGGTCGGATAATTGTGACATGAGGAATGTCGCGAACGGGCTTCTCGAGAACATTGGCTGGTGGTGGGGGCTTGCGATAGTGTATAAATCTGCAGCTGCGGTCAGTGATTGTATCTGACTAGATTTTGCAGCTATCGTACAGCTGCGCGTAGCCCAGTCCGCAGACTACAAAGATGAAGGCAAACCAGCCCAGACAGAGCAACGCTGCTGCCTCGACTAGCATGGGTGAGGATCTAATTCAGCCCACACAGAGCAAAACGGCCGTCTCGATGAATATACACGGGCAGGAGATGTCATGTTCGCGTCGAGGGAATGAGTAAGTGTGATGGTGACCAATGCCGCGCTACCTCGAATGCATGGTGGGAGTTATTGAAAGAGTAGAAATCGGTCTTATTTTCATGGACTCGGAGAGATGCTTGAAAACGTTTCCCCACACGATGCGATTGTGATTCTACAAGTCAAAAGACCTACGACTTCGTACTGCAATCCTCATAGCCTAGACCTCGTGCCATGCTTCCCATGTATCACAGCAACCCAATGTCCGTAACACCGTGCTAACATCAGTAAGCTCATCGTCGCTAATCTCGTAGCCATGCTCTTCGTTTCTCCTCCTTCTTTTCTCGTCGTTTATCCTTGAACGCCTGAAGCTCCTTCTTGCTGACTTTCTTGTTGGCTCGCTCGGCCTTTAGGCTCCGTCCATCATGACTGTTGGCTGCAGCATCAACGTCGAAGAATGCATTCATTTGTCTCTTGCTCTTGGACTCGTCGCTGAAGCGTTCGGGGGTAAAGTCTGCATTTTGCCACTTGCCGGTAAAGCGATTGAATGATCCAGTCGCGGCATATAGCTCAGCTGCGCTTGCCGCCGTCGCAGCAGAATCGTGCTCTTCAAAGGTGGTCTGCGCAGCCTTTGCATAATCGGCGTTGGGGTCGTAGTCGCCGTGGACCGCAGGGTTGTAGCCACCGACAGTGGATCTGGGACCCTCTGAGGCTGGCGCTGTTACGGACTGGGATGCCTCAGGAACTCTAGGATTTTGCCATTGTGTGGCATTGGTGAAGCGATTGTAGAAATAGTATGCTTGCGCATGATCGTCCCAGACTGGAGCCCATCCGTCGTCGTTCTGATCATCTGGGGCCTGCTCGGCGGGAAGAGGTGGAGCTTGCTCGTCTGGAAGGGGAGGAGCATCTTCTTCGGGCGAGGGTGATTGAGCTACACTGCTTGAACTCTCATGTGACAAGGACTTTTCCCTTCCGTCTGAGTGCTTATGGTCCGCAGACTGATTGTCGTCAGGTTCATTGGCTGAGCCCGCGTCAACAGATGATCGCCTGGCTGTCTCTTCGGGACTGTCTCTTTGCGAGCTATTAGCACGAAGGAAGGTGGTCACAGAAGCATGGTGAAAATCTACTCCGAAGGCATTGTTTAGAAGCACAGGTGATCGCAAGAACTTAGCGTTGCATGCACATAAAGCAGCATGAAGTGTGATCGATGATCGTGCAGGCGCTATGCGCTCCTCGTTGTGTCTGTAGACTGCAAGACAGTGCGATAAAGTTGTTAGGATTCGTAAAGACTCGAACGTTGGGAAGAAGAGCGCCCAAGTTCGCGGCGCCTCAGGCTGTTCCAGTAGGCTAGCCCTAGCCTTGGCACTAGGCGCCAAGCTACTTGGTAGCCTTTTCGTGTTAGGTGTGAGTTCTTGAACTCCAAGCTGTCATGCTAATTTCACCGAAGCACCTCCATTCGTGATGAATGAATACCACACTGTATCGCTACTGAGCCCCCCTGCTCGTGACTTCGCGCAATAGCGTTGCGAGCTGCAGTGTATACGTCGAAGGTGCCAACTGCAGTCGGACTTGCCTATACGGCTTCAAGACACAATGAATAGGGCCGCGTATCTCCGCCGGAGCCCTGCTCACTTCGCCAGGTCTCAAACGGCCACCTCTGTCTCTCGCAACTGTCATCTCTCCGTCTCTCATGTCACTTTCCATCATATATGAAAGGCTTCAACGTCGATGACATCGTACTCGGAAATGCTAACATACGACAAGCCACTCAAGGGGCCATGAGATCTTCACTTCGGATTTCAAACTTTCAATGGACAAGCTGCGTGTAGCGTTGCGAGATTCGGGTATTCGGACCAGGGATCGTAGCCGTTCGCGCAACCCTTCATTTCAAGTTAAGGATGTGAAAAGTAAGTACAAGCTCCTCCTGCAGTCGAAAAAGGATCCTTGGGTTAAGTTATGACAGAGCTGCCTGCAGCGATCCTGTCGCTGTATCAGTATGAGCCATTACGGGAGCGTCAAATTCGGCTCATCGAACTTCAAGCACCGTCATCAGACAACGCTAAGGAGGTCCATTGCAAGATCCGCTTTTGCTCCCTCGATGATTGCCCTTTGTTCACATGCGTGAGTTACATGTGGGGCAAGACTTCAACGCCGGAAATCGTGTACGTCGATGGACAGGTCATCAAAGTTCGAGAGAGTCTGTTCCGCCTGCTCTCGGACCTGAGACGTGGTGAGCCGAGACTTTTGTGGGCCGACGCGCTGTGTGTGAACCAAGATGACATCGATGAACGTATGCAGCAAGTCAAGATAATGGGTGAAATCTACGCTAAAGCGAACTATGTGATCGCATGGTTGGGCAACGACTTCCAGAATGGCGAGCTTGGTGCAGAGATGTTGAATCTGTATGAGCGCCAACTTCCTCCGCCAGCTAAGACCAATGAACACAACTACAAAGCTCTAGAGCAGCTCTATGCGGCAAAATACTTCACGCGGAGGTGGGTGACGCAAGAGATTTTGCAGGCGAAAACGGTTGTAGTACATGTTGCTGGGGTCGAATGTTCCCTCACAACCATGGGCGAGTTTGCTCTTGCTCTGGACGACCGATTCCCGTGGCCACAGGATCCTTATGTCCAGTCAGTTCGGGCTCGCCTGCGGCAATCGCTGCCAGTTCGTCTCTATGAGCATCGAAGAGCAGGTAAGCGGAATCTGACCCTGACGAATATGTTGCAGGACTATAGTACAACGGAATGCTCCGATCGACACGACATTGTGTTCGCATTCTTGTCCCTGACACCTCGAATCACTGCTCACATTAATGCTGGGTATGACACAAATATCATCAACTTGATGGCCGAAGTGCTTCGGATCGCGTGTCGTTTGGAATCCCTTTCGCCACAAAAGCTAATCAGCTTCGCCATCTTCTTACGGCATCAATTTAGCATCAGCAGGTCAGACATGGCGGACCACGATGCTACTCTTCGTGACACCGGGGCACAGCCTCTCCTCGGCCTTAAGGCTGAGGTCAGGGTCAGGGGTGCCGCTACTCCAGAGCTTTCCGTCAAACAGGAGCAGCTCATGGTTGCTGTCCGAGCAAGGTCGAAGGCTTTGAGTCAGCTGGAGCCTCTTACGCTAGTGGGCAATCCCATCGACGGCATATACCATCTGTCAAAGCGCGAAGCTCCCTCACTCGAACCTCACCTGTCCCGCATCTCAAGCCAAGATTTGTGCGCGTTCGGCTGGCAAAGTGCCGGGACGTCATCCTTCTTTGGTGGTGTAAACGAGTACATTGGTCTGGCCTCTGCACCAGTTCATCACGGAGACGAAGTCTGGCAGTTCCAGGATACCGACGTCGCGCTCATTGTGCGGCCACATCCTGGAGGATGTTCTCTGGTAGCGAGAGCACAACTGTATCAAAAGCCACAGATGCTTGATCGTCTACCATCCTCTGACATCGAACGCAACTTCCTATCTCGGACATGGCGTGGCGATGCAGTTGCCGGGTCTTTGCGGAGCTTTCAATTGGATGTGCCGCTCTTTCTGCAAATCATCTCCTGGGCCGATATGAGCGACTGATCGCTGTGGCGATTTCATGCAGGCCAGTATTGCGAGTACTTTAATGGCCTTTGATTGATATTCGACCCTGCGGCGACCGCTCCTTGTCCGGACGAATGCCTAAGGTGCCAAGAGGCAAGGCATTCAGCATGACGGAGCGATCTGATCTCAAGGAGCTGGAGCTGTTCTTGGCGCTCATCGCGACACGCTCTTCCTTGGGGGGTGCTGTTCTCTCGGCCGTATGTTTCGAATTCTTCAATCGAAGACGCTTCTCGTTCCTGGCTTTGAGAACGGCAAGTTGCTCATCATAGCTCAAGTTGTTGTACTCAAAGATGTCGGACTCGCCTAGACGCCTTCGGTTCTCCGTTTCCAGTAAGCCGAGCTGCTTCTGATACTCCATTAAGGTGGCGTTGCACTCAACAGGCGATACGGGAGAGCGTGGCGAACGCGGCTCGGCATCAAACGGACTGATGTGATATCGATACGGCCGATTAGAGGTTTTGTCGATCTTGAATGGGGCGTGACGATTACTGCTTCCGCTCCCTGGCCGGGACCGCAGCAACGCGAAGTCCGAATTTCCTGCTATCGACAATACCTCACTCTGATCCGACTCCAGCATCATCAATTGTGTGCCATACTCCTGCAGCAAAGATGTACCGTCGTGTGTTGGAAGGAGACCCGGTATCACTGGCTGACGGGCAATCTCCATCAGCCTTCGATATCTGTAGTACAGTGTCGATCGCCCATCCTCTGAGTCGTCCATTGAATCCGAGATGAGGTCGGTATGGTATAGCCAGGCCAGGTTCTGACCCAGAGACTGCTCACCGTACACCCTCTTCAGCAGTCCTCGGACGCAAGACTCTAGTTGGGTTACACGACTTCGCATCTGCTCCAAATCTGAAAGCGACATATGCAAGATCTGATCACTGGTCGTGTCCATTGTCGCTGAACAAGTATCTGATGGAAACGTCAAATGCTTTGCAAGGCTGCCGATGATTTCAGAGACGGTAGTGTCGTTGCCTTTGGTCGGAGTAGGCAACGTGGGTGTACGTACTGCTGGGCTGCTAGATGCGGGCCGAGATGTCTTTATGTACAAGCCGATCAGCTGGCTCGAGCTGGGATCAATGTCTTCTGTATACATATTTGGTGCAGCATTGGCAAGGCGGGCCATGCTGTTCACCGTTTCCCGTCAGAGGGATAAGCGGCAATCGTAGCGATGCTAGAGCTCAGTCATCTAAAGAACTGAAACAACTTAAGAAATAAAGATCGTATGTTGGTGCTTCGGAATCCTGCAAGAAATCAATGTGGTAACATATCTACTCATATCGAGATCAAAAGTGGCACTTGGACTATTCAGTCGGCTTAGTGAAGTCGGCTCCATGATGCGAGATCCATGGGTATGCGATTGGCTCGCGAGGGCGGCCCTTGCTTCCCTCTGAAGCCAATATCACTCGAAACGAGCAAAGGTTCGAGAGAGATTTATGTATGCGTACGACGTTTTGTTCTGTTGCCGTGTCGCATAACTCGCCTTTTTGGGGAATGGTGCTGTCACGTTAAGCCAGCAAACACATTCACTATTGGAAGTCAAGGCGCTCTTGGCGCGTATACGATACGTATCGTCCGATTGAGCACCGCAACAATAATCCTTTTGGCATCATCGCTTTTTGTCGATTCGTTTTCCTCGTACGAGAGAGGCAGTTCTTGCGACTCCGCTGCCCGAGTCCTGTCACATGATCAGTCTATCATTTTAGCATCTGCCGAGCTTCGCAACCGTGTCTGAGCACACGCTCACTATGCTCTCGGTGGCCGTGTCATGTCGTCTTCTTCCGCTAGCTTGAGTGCCCGCCTGGCTGATGCGCTCCCGCGTGGCACCAAAGCACGGGCGTACCATATTTCGACTACCCCGGCAAAGACAGACGCAATATACTCGGCCGCACCTTCTCAGCCTGAACAGACCACTTATTGCGAAAGTCACTTTCTTGTCCTTGCAACCCCGCGCCAGGCTGATCGCGACGAGCTCGCGATCCTCGCTTTGGAGGTGCTCATATTCACCACCCCTGCACTCACTACTGTCTTCGTCTCGAAAGCGGATTCGACCGGTTATGCGTCGCTACTGGAGGTGCCTCGCGGCCAGCCTTCTCCGATAAAGTCCGTCGTACAGGCATTTATTGATTTCCTGCTTGAGCCAAGGCTCGTGGAGTCAAGAGTCGCTTTGTCACTCTTTGCGAGGGCGCAGGATCAATACCTCTTCCCAGGCAGCATTGATAATCCCGGGAAGCATGTACTGGATGACCGACAACTCATTAAGTGGTGGTGTCGGATCACTGACGCAGTTTGGCGACCGCATGCGAGTGACGAATCAAGCACAGAGCAAGAAATCAGCGCCCATCTGCTTATACCTGGACTAGAGAAAGGCGAAACTCGGGCGTTTTTCCCGCCGTCAAGTCACAGAGATCCCGTCGTCAGCCCGAAATGGACAAACGACTATCCTGTTGGCTTACTAGCAACTGATAGGAGGCTACCAGTACGTTGTCTGATTCCACGATTACCAGATGATCCCAAGTCACGCTTTCTCGGGGACCTAGATCTGGACCACGTCGGTTCTGACGGCCAATGGCGAACAATCAAAACCTTGGACCAATTCTGGGAGTTCATGTCATACCGCCAGGAGTGTTCCGCTGGACGTCTGGTTGGGTTTCTTTGGGTCGTGTTCGTACGGCCTCAGGAACCTTCTCGTCCGTCGAGGGGCTTTGACCAGGCGCCGGATCATGCGCCCAGCACTTCGTCGTCATTCTGCGTGCCACAACTACCAACGCCAAGAGACTCGCAATCTCAGCAGCAAGAGGTTGAAGAGCATTCACCAGCGGGAATAGGACGACTCGAACAGGCACTACAGACCGACTCGCCACCTCCGTCGTCGCCGCCCTCAGTACATGAAACGAGTGAAATCAACTCCAATGTGCCACAGACGAATGATGAAAAAGCGACCGGGCTGGAATCAAATGAGGTTGCCACAGATGAGGGTGCTCTCGAGCATGGTGTTGAGGTCCAATGGCCAAGTTCTACACAAGGTCAAGTTCTCTTGAATGCAGACACGTACGAGAACATTATCGACGGCTTGTTGCGTCTCGATTTCACTGGTGAGATCGCCGCTGCGCAAAGCACGACGAAGTGGGTATCGAGCGTGCTAGAAAAATCAGGCCCCGCAGACTTTGGTCTCGATACCGTGGGGACTCGGTCCATATCAACACCAACAACGGCTGAAACGAGTGCTTCAGCCACAGCGACAGTACCCACGATGCTGCTCGGCGTTCGGAAGAAGCGCAAACAAGATCAAGACGATACCGCACCTCCGACGGAGCCGCCAACGATAGGTCCCACCGTAAACGTACTTTCGGCTGGTCTGGTCAAGAAGAAGCCGAAGGTCGATAAAGCGACTTGAAATCACGGCCACATCCGCCTTGCGTAGTATGTCCCGCAGTGTGGCACAGCAAAACCTGCGCGATGGTCTACCACTGCAGCTTGAGACGCCTGCGACTGTAGAACAGTACGCCCGTCCCAGGTTGGCCATTCCGTGCTGAGCACCGATTGTGAGCACAACTTTTCCCGGACCACGAACGCGTCTTACCCAGGGCGGGTGGCCAGCCGAATGTAAAGTATTCTCAAAGTCCAGGTAAGGTGCGCTGTGAGCCTGCGCGCACCACCTATGGGTTGTGCAGCCACTCTGCTTGTCTGACTACAAGTATCGGCATAACGTCGTCAGGTCGCGATTGAAACAACCCGAAAGCGTTTCGTGCAGAGGTGCGACCCGGCTATACATGAGGGCGCCTTGGGTCGATATACGGGCTAGCCCCCAAGAAAATCGGGCAGTGATTGGTGAGGCGAATTTCTGGGCACTGAGCATACTATTTTAGGGACTCGATCGGCCTCATACGGCCGCCGTGTGACCCTCGATCTGGTTAAACATCTGGCGCTATACTGGTTTCAATAGTCTTGGGGAATCGCTGGCCTGAGGGATTCGTCCTTGATTACCACTGCCTCACAACACCAGGCAGTGTTTCGACCCGCTTCACACCCAAGATTATGCAAGTCACGATACCTCACGGGAGCATGCTGCTATTTAGACGCTGTGCAGAACTGCCTTCGGGTTTCTGGGTTTCTCAGATGTGGAAGTGGGGCATCTTCGTGAGGTGGCTGAGCGCACTCAATACACTGCAGAGCATTGCATATGCAGAGCTTCGACGGCTGACAGCAGGTAAAAACACTCATACACGTTTCTCACATTTTAGTCAAGCTCATCAGTGTCGTCGTTACTCTCCTTTGTCGTCTCCCGAACCTTCAGATGCGTTGACCTTTGCCTCGATAGTTTCCTTTGGTCGAGCCTGGTTGTGGTCTATGTCGGCGTTCACCTTCGTTTCATCCTAATAACATGGCCAGCATCCTGCTGGCTACATTTTTCCTCACAGTGTTTGCTTCTGCGCAAGAGTCGTGTAATGGTCTCAGTCCAATTTATGTCGACTTCCACGATCGGAATGTGAACAACACGGAGACACGAATACAGTACGGTCTCTTTATTGGCGTCGGCACGCCCTTTCAAAATCAGAGCTTGTGGCCTAGCATACGGCGGAATGAGACGACATTCAGCGGACCGGACTACTGTGGTAGCAACAGCAGCGATCTGTGCATGCAGCAGACACATGGGACATACAGAACGGAGGACTCTCAGACGTAAGCCCGAATGGTTTTAAATCGCGTGACTCAGCTGACCCGTCCAGTTTTGAAAGCGTCTCATTTGAGGTCAGAGACAAGAACCTCAGCATCGCGCCCGCCGATGTAGCGGCGAGTATGTATATCGATGAATGAACCGGGCGATATATCAATCACCCGGCACTGGTTCTTCCCGATACATGTTCAGTACTGACTGCTCTAATAGTGGGCAATGATACGCTACGAATATACGAGCATTACTTCGACCCATCACCACCCATGCTCCACAACATCACTGACTTTCCAGTGACTGAATTGACCGACTACAAGTCTAATCGGTCGTCGTGGTACGGTCCGTCTGGTCAGCTTGGTCTGGGCGCCGATGCACCCATCTTGTCACGTCTAGTTGAACAGGGTGCTATCAGCACGCGCTCCTTTGGGCTCTATGTTGGGACCGCCTATCCTCGCGCTGGCGGTGCCATCAATGGCTCGCTGACACTTGGGGGATTCGACTCCGGCCGACTTGAAGGCGATGCATACAACTATACCCTTACGACGGACTATGACGCCGGTGCTGGGGAGACACCCTTTCGTGTGGAAGTCCAGAGCGTGGTTCTCAACGACTTGAGCGACAACAATTCCTCCACGACACTAAGCTCAGAACCTTTTGATGCTTTTCTTACTACTGATCAGTACAGCATGAGCTTCCCTCAGTCTATCACCGACGCATTTCTGAAACGAACTTCCACTGACCCTGAGGTTCGCGAGAATGATTTCTCGGAACCATCACTCTACCTCCCGGAGACGGCGAACTTTAGTCTGACAATCAATCTATCGTCAGGACTGCGTGTCATAATCCCTCCTGAAGAACTGAGAAACGTGTCCAACGCCAGTCCGATCTCTCCACCAACATTGCTCTCCTCCAGTGCCAACTCCACGACTAGTTTATCCGGCCCTCCACTTCTCGGGTCGTCTTTCCTCGCCCATCTCTACCTATCAGTAAACTATGATGCAGAGCCATCACCTGCGTTCTATCTGAATGACGCACGACCTCACGGGCCATACGTCATGACGCAGCCGCTGTGCGCTTCAGACAGTGTTCCTGTAGGCGTAGAACCCGTCAAGGTATCGAGCTGGAGCCGTAAAGGTACGATTGGTGCTGTGCTCGGAGGCGTGATCGGCGGAGTTGCCCTTGTCGTTGTTGCGTGGTGGTGTTGGGTCGGACAGCGGTGGCGGCGGTTGCGGCGGCAGTCGAACCTCGACGACGCCAGTTCTGGAAAAGATTTCACGAAGTGGACCGGCGATCCGGAACAAGATGCGCTGAATGAAGCTTTGGTAGGCGAAACGGGAGGGAAACGGGCAAAGGCTGCAGCGTTTCTGACTGGTGGCCGCAGAGGCGCAGGCAAGGGTAAGGGAAGATCGCTTGGAGAAAGAGCATATGCAGTGGCGGAGCAGGACTTGCATACAAGGGACGGGAGCGAGAGCTCGGAAAGTGAGGACAGCCACGAAATGCAGCGCTTTGCGGCAGTGACCGTGCCCGCAGCATATGCACACCCAAGTCAGCCACAACCACAGCAGCGTGTGGAGAATCCTTCGCGATACTATGCGAAGACACCGCCAGCTCACCCGGAGAGCACAGACACACAGCTGTACAGGTCATTCAGCTATGAAGAACAGCCTCAGTCCACAGTCATCGGCCAGGCTATTACCACGCCGCCGCCCGGATCTGCGCCCTCAGAAAATGCCCACGGGTTGACGACACCAACACATACCCTCCGCTCGATCTCTCCAGTCTCGCCAATTTCACCACTCCTACCAGATACGCCACCGCAGCATTCATCGATCTTGCCGCCGAGTAACGGCGAGGCGTTCCCATTCACTCTGCCGCCCCTCGCTTTCGCAACCTCGGGTACGGCACCACAAGCGAATGGATCACAAGCATTATCTAATGGTGGCACAGAGCTTGGCAAAGTTCGAACTCTTGACCAGAGCCCAGATTTCGATGCAGATCTGAACTTCGATCTGGCGACGATACCTCTGAGCCCGAGTTTGGTCAACACGAATACAAATTCGAGCTTAGATCGCACCGGAAGTGCGAGTCCGTGGACATATACTGGGGAGGCTAGGATTGGACGGCGAGTGAGGGTGGGTGAATGAGGTGTTGTTGGCACTGCAGCATAAACGCATGTCGCGAATGTATATGTCTTTAGATCAGAAGAACGACACTTGGACGGCTGTGCCCTGTTTCATGTACTAAGTCCCGAGAATTTCCCACCATTAGCGGCGAATATAGCCCATGAGAGCCTGCTTCTTAGTCTACTTCATGGTGTCATGACCAGTGGAAAAAGTTATGGATGATGAAGATCAAGTAGTAGACGTTTCATTGTGCGTACATGCGATTACTAGATTCCCAATTCCAATTAGTCCTGTCCAGCTCCGTGCTCTCGCATAACAACGCTGCACTTTTCTTCAGATAATGCATCAGAATCTCGATCGACATAAAACTCAGCCATGTTCTTGTCGGTTTTGTAGATGTTGATGTTCAGTAGCAACCAGCAGAGAAGCCAACAAAAACCCCCAACAGCAATGTGTCCAACATTCAGGGCCAGGATGATTTCAACTGGAACCCCTTCGTTGGAGCTTGCTTTGCCACTCTATGGGACAGAACTGCCAGCATTCTCCAATGTGGTCTCTTCAGTGCTGCCAAGCTCAGCACCGGCATTGGCGGCATCACCTGTGGAATATTCAGTATATATTTCAGGCTCACGACAAGCAGATACACTTACCAGTCAGTGTGCCATCAATTGATTCTCCCGCTGATGTGACAGGTGCCGTGGCATCGCCGAGGCCAGCAGAGTTGCCAATTGCCTGAAGACCGGCAGATACCTTGTCCAACTGACGCTTGTGACCTCCTTTGGGGGGAGGTGGAGGAGGTGGGCTTCCGCTTGAGCCACCACCGCTGGTGTTGCCCGCTGAGTCTCCCGTGATGCTAGAGATGGTGTTGGCGATGTTGTCCTCAGCGTTCTCGGTGCCTGCATCTGTCAGTATGAAGAAGCATTCTGGGGCCCCCATGGGAAGGCCATGGGTCCCACTTACCATATCCAACACCGTTGTCAGTGTCGGTAAGCAGAGAATCAGCTGCTGCACCCTCGCCGGCGAGCTGGCGGCGGGTGAGAGGTGCTGCAAGGGAAGTTCCCACGAGCATGAGGGTGACGAGGGCCTTGATTTGAACCATTTCGAAGATAATCTTTGGAGGCTGAGCAGTGGATACTTGTCGATCAAATGGTGGTAGAGCTGGGCTTCCCGGAGGAGATAGCTGCTGTTGGAGGCTGTTGGCTTTGCTGGTTGCTGGTTGCTGTTGTTGATGAGGGAAGAGTCCTGTCAACGACGGGCACGAGGCGGATCTTTATAGACATTTCGAATGTATACAATTGACCTGCATAGTATAGGCCACTGACATACGGCACGCTGTCCACCTCCGATTCCGCTGCCAGATGACATACTGTTTGCATGTTGTCAGCTATGTTGAGCCTCTGTACATTGTCCCGTCGTCAAAAGTTGTGGTGTTTTCTGTATGTTGTGACGCCATTTTCATATGCTAAGCTTTGGTGGGCAAAAGCTTGGGCTTGAGCTTGGCAAGAGCTTATTGTGCTTATATGAAGCCACAGGGTCATCACAACAGTGAGCCGCACAAGTCGAGGTGGGGAGTTTCTGTGCCGGATGCTCGGTACACTGTCTCGTTGGTCGACGATTGTGACCGCTTTGACACAACGCGGAACAATAAAGGCGCCACAGATGTCAATCTGCAGCATGGACCAAAGTGTACTTATTCATGTGCCGGATGCCGATCAATGAGATCCGAGGTACATCGTCGCGCTAACGAGGTGTACGCGTGTATTCCGCACTGGCAGACTGACGCATGAGGTTAGCGAAGCCAGCTTGCGGGTCAATTTGGGCCCTCAGCATCTCAACTCAGTATGCACTGCAAGCCCCCAAGCTGCCTTTCCTCCTCTTTCGGTCATGGAGACCCTGGCGTTAATCGAAAGTCTGCACCGGTTCACTCGGCTCCTGTACGTGAGCCAGCATCATCCTGGCCGCAGATCTTTACCCTTCATGACCCTTGACTTACTCTTTACTTCCATCGCACGGCAAGTATTTCGCACAATAGCTTTGTGAACGCAGAAGCCTCCTCCAACACAGCGGAACATGTGGGTCTTTGACTCGTGTCTTCTGTACCTTTGCAGAGTGAGAGAGCTCCAGTCCTTGCCGCTTGTTTGTGGAGCGAAAGTACAATGTGGTACATTTGACAGCATTGAAGACAGCCACAGACGTCGTCCTCGGCGAAGAGACGGCCTATTGTTGTCAAGCGAAGAAGGGAGAGTACGGCAAGCGGAGGTGTCAGCAAGCCATTCGTCGCCGATGTCGCCGGACGCTGTGGGAAAATGGGACATCTTGCAGAAGGCAGGGAGCGTGCATGGCTTCTCTGCAAGGGCCGGTCTTGGCTGAAGCAGTATCTGCTATACACGCTCTATACCTGTTCCAAATAGCTCAGGCAAACATACGTGAGATGTCATCCACGTGGTAGAAATCGTCTAAGTTGAGCAAGGACTTGGATTGTGACAGTCCCTTGGTACCTGTCACCTCGGGAACAGGCGTGCGATCTACAACCACATGGGAAGTTGCCTGTCAAACTGTGTAGATCTTGTTGCAATGTCGAGCATCTTGCAAAGTCATGACTTGAAGGCCTGTTGACGGGTGTCAAACAGCTTGACAGCCGTCGCAAAAGAGCCATGTACACTTGCTAGCGTGCGTGGGATATGGAGTAGGGAGAAAAGCAATATAAGATTTTGGCATTGATCCACAAAGACGACAGTAGACTTTTCGCCTTAAGACGCCTACGCTCTTTCTCAACAGTAGTAAAATGGCCCTGCATGATACTTGGGCGGTATGACCTCATTCCCTGGTCTCACCTCGCACAGCTGTTAGGCTACTGTAGTCACAAGTATGTTCTCGTGGCCAGTGATATGACGCAGCTGTAGATGAGGACTGCTGAGTTATTCAGCAGCTTGCGATCCACCGCAGAAAGGCGTGCGTCAACGTCATGGACGTTCTGCATCTGTAGATGTCGGAATTATTGGTTGAAGAAGTGAAACAAAGGAGTAATGCGCCGAATCCTCGACGCTTGGTCTGTCCATTCCGCATGCTAAGAGTAAACTCGGAAGCCCCAAAGGTACTCCTTCTTGGGGGCGTGCTGTAGTCGCTTCTTCGTGTCGGTCATTAGTCGTAAGTATTCGTACAATGTCATGCAGCCTCGATAGCTCTCACGCCCCTGAGTGGACGTAAGCAATGCACGAACTCGGGCGCAGAAATGGGACCCAGTTATCCGTGATGCCGACCAGAGTGAAGTGGCAGATATTTCTCCATGACCGAGGAAGATCGAAGCCGCCTGTCATCACAGCTGAAAGCTGCGGTTGGTGACGAGCCAAAAGCTCATGAGTCTGCCCTATTCACCTTTCCTCCGTCAAAGTCGGAACCCGAACGAGTTTGCCGTTCTGAAATGGAGCCGGGCTGTCAACGGTGATCGATGGAACATCTGCACTATTGACGACAGCCTCGGGAATCATCCCCATATGGCCATTGACGGTGTATTCGTCCAGAACACCACCTCTAGCCACTTCGTCCTGCATCTCCTTTTCCTCTTGAGCTTGAATTTTGTGCTCGAGATTTGCCAGATTGTCCCTATAGATGTCGACATCCGCAACGTCATCGGTCTGCAAGGCCAAGTTCAATTGACATTGCAGTACTTCAATCATGAGACCATCAGCGTGTTTGCCAGTCTTTAGATTCTTCCAAGCTTGATTGAAGCTGCGTTTGGCATCCTGCCAGTGCTGACGTTTGTACTGCATTCTTCCAAGTCGGCGATACGCCATGCCTAGTTTGTACTGATCGATACCACCGCTTGGCAGCGCATCAATTCGACGCCGAGCTTCTGAGGCTTTCTTGTCCGCAGCGTTGGTTTCTCCAAGGGCCACCAGCTGATACGCTTGCAAGAGCAAGTAGTAAACGCAGAAAGAGTTCTTCGTGCCCATTGTTTCATCTACTTCCTCTAGTGGGGGAAGCCACTCCGAAAGATCCACGGTCTCGTCGAAATAACTCATATCCAAGGCCCGATTGAGGCGGATTTCGAAGAGTAAAGGATCATCCTTCTCTAGTCGTGAGGCGAGACCATCAAGCATAAATCGTGCAGCTTGTTCATAAACAGAGCGTATGTTATCGACCTCAAGCTGCCCGTAAGTACTGTATAGAGCATGGCGGACGTCGTCCGGTTGCAGGCGAGTGGCAGCCCAACCGCCGGTATTCGTGAGCAATTGAGCAGCAAACTGCGGATGGCCTGATTCTTTAATCCGGGCAATTTCAAAAAGCAGCCGGATGGGGGTTTCGTGATACCAGGTCTTGAAGAGATCAGGATTCTCGAATCGTCTGATAGCTGATCTCCAATGTATCCACGCCATCGACTTCTTGCCCTGTTCCATGTACTTTAAGCCAGCCTGTAGGTCCGATGCAAGATGGCGGGACACATGTCGGGCTTTCTCGTGTTGGGTTGATGCAGACCGTTCCCAGTGACCAGAAATTACAGCCTCGTGAGTCCAACGTCGGAGAGTCACCAGGAGGTCCTTGACTGGTACTGGCATGGTTCCATCGAGTGTAGGTCTGCGAGGCAAGCTAGATGGTGGCGACCATGGCCGCGGCGTTTCTGTCTGAATTGGCGAAGGCTCTGCCACAAAGCCGTTGGAAGTAATCTGAGACACATGGATATTGTCGAGAGGAGGTCGTACATTAAGTGGCGTTGTTGTTTGGGGTAGTTCGGAGTGAGGTTCTTCATCAGAACCAGTGGACTTTTCGGTATGCAGCTTCCCTTTGGTCGACTCTCGAGCCTTTCGGCGAATGATAGATCTTTGGGCACGATCTCTCTCGGCACCTTCAGCCTTGGCAAGCTTTTCGGCCTCTTCCTTCTTCAAATATTTGGTGATGCCCCATGACTTTATTCGGTTCTTGTACATCTTCGGACTAACAACATCGTTAGTGCACAAGACTCCACAGCTTACCGGAAAGTCCTACCTTGCTTCAAACCCCCGTGAGGCGAGTTCTTTCATGACTGTTGGTAATGGAACATTTTGATCGACATACAACTTGATGAATTCTGGCTTGATGTTCTCCCATGCCTCTGGTGGAGGCGGACGCATGGCGTTGCTATGTGCCATGATCCTCGTGGTGGGAGGCAAACAGTCAGAACCGAGAGTCTAGAGTCGTCGCGACTATCAATTTCGTCTTCAAGAAAAGTCAACGGACGAACGAAAGTGCTCAGGTATGTATATGACTTTGGCGGGAGCGGCTCTGCCCGTTGTCGATGATGTGGTTGTGATGCCAAAGGTCCCAAACCCTCGCGGGGCGCGAAGCTCCTCAGAAAACGTCTCGGCCTGTGAAAAAAGTGGCAACTGAATGACATCGCGAAGCCGACAGCTAGGCCAAGAATGACTCCAAACCTGGTCATTTGACCAAGAATTGGTGTTGCCAAAGGCTGGAGGATCTTTGGCTTGGTCTATCACTGATCCGGTCTAGTCGCTCGCTTCCCGCTGACCATGTGGATGTACCGAACCAATGATCATCCTACACTACCAAAAGTCCTGATTGGCATTTCGTGAAGGATGGAACTTTGGACGTTACTGCATATCAGGAAGCCGACCCCAGGGAGCGTGACACTTGTCGCTCGTTCGTCTGCATTGCCCAGTCCGACTCATACGACCGTTGGCTGCGTGTTTATGGGCGCAGCCCGGAGCTTGAGGCAATCGCACACATCGCAATCGGCGCAATTTGCCCCTCATTTATGGCATATTATCTGATGGCCAAATCGCCAGAATCGAAGGCACCAGCCACCACGATCAGACGCTCGTAGGCCAAATCTCATACATGTTGTTGGAGGAGGTCGACGTCGACAAAATTGATCTCCTCCAGAAGCTCCTGGCATGGACCCGGGGTTCGGTCATGCCGGGTAATGAGATTGAGGAATCGAAGGAGGACATGATTCTCCGACATCTTGAGCAGCTTCTCTACCAGGAGCCTTCGAAGTTAAGGCGAGCTTATAAGAATGTTGCGGCCAATGTCAGGACCGTGCTGGAACGGCAGATCGTGAATTCGCTTGCTCCTGCAAGGACTGATGCATCGCAAAGGCGGATGTGTAGATTCAAGGGCGAGCATCGTCTTGCGAAAGTTTTGGGCAGCCTTCCATTGGAGCTGGCACTCTTCACGCTTGCACGCGTGTATGATGAAGCTCACATCATCTTGTGTCAGGGTAGAGGAGCCGCTAGGAGCGCCACACAGCGACAAGCTGCGGGATCGCTCCAACAAAACCCCAAGATTGACCTGAACCCTCTCGTTGACAACTTCAGCGCAGCAAAAGTGGAAGGACAGATCGTTCTCCTGAACTCAGACGATCCTGCTTGGCCTTACAGATTTGAGTGGCAGCGAGTGCCAGAAATGTCCTTCGACTGTCTCGACAGGCTGTCCTCCCTTGCTGAACACTTACCAGGAGAACGTGGACCTTGCAGAGAGTACGCTGGCATCGGTGGTGGAGGTGGATCAGACATCATAAGTGCCAGTGCGTTCGGTCATCTTCTTCGGGAGCAAGGAAAAGAGATGAATGTGCTAGTCTCGACGAGAACATGGGCCACAGGTTCGCAAGGCAAGCAGGGCTCGAAGCTTGGTATCAAGAGAGAAGTCTACGATCATGCGGGCCAAGTAATGATCAACGGCAAGATCATTCCCGGCACCTTCAAAGTTCAAGAAGGCACGTCGTCAGAGGGACGTGGCTTGGAGCACATCCCTGCCAGTAAGCATGAGCAGGTATACATTGTACTCGATCAGAACGGGTCGCGAAGCGATATCGCACAGGAGGACCGAGCTGAGCTCAAGGATCAATTGAAGGCGGTACTAGGGGACAGCCAACCGCCTCTTGAGACGATCGCCATCGTAGATACCGGCGGCGATGTCTTCGGTGCGGATGGCAGCGGCGCAACAACTCCTGACCAGGATCTACGCGTGCAACAAGCGATGTGCACGGACGTTTTCGATAAATACAACTTGATTACAGTCGTCATGGCGCCTGGAGTAGATGCTCCGGACAATGCACCACAGAAAGCATTGGAAGCTGGAGCGAAAGTCTACAGCCCCAACGATGACGAAAAGCAGCTCCTGCTGCACCTACTCAAGGACGAATATCGGATGGACGGGTCCGAGGAGGGACGCTTCGGGAAAACAACACTGGCACTGCAAGCGCGTTTGAATGGCGCAGTCGGCTGGACATCACTCGACCTACCTTGCCACATCGTGGATACCTGGGACAACCCCTGGAGCAGCTTCGTCTACATACGGAAGTGCATGAGCGACATCATTCTCATTCCGACAAAGCAACTGTTGCCACTAATTGATCCATCTGCTAAGTCCGGCTGAGTTGACGACGAAGTCACATTGCTAACTAATGCGCATCTTGGCAAAGGCACCGCGACTTGTGTTCCCTGCCGTAAGTCCCGCCAGGGAACCCTCTGCGACATATTTCCTAGGCGTTCTAGTCTGTGACAAGCTCGTCACGGTCCGGCCGTCATGCCTCATGCACTGGGACAATATGAACTCTGTCTACTCATGGCATAAAACCGCAGGCGCAGCAACACGATCCACCATCTGTCAAGCCACGCCTGTCTGAGGACGCAGCTTCTACCACACCATGGCGCAGAGAGACCGCGGTGTTTGTTAGTGGGGACACCAGATCAAGAGGGGAGCTTTTAGCTGTAGCCCAAATCTTGGATACATGCAGACCTGAGCCTCGCGGCTGGAGCCATAGAGACTTTGGCTGCAAGATGCCTCAGGTCCACGTACCCAAGTGAAGCTAGGACGGCGTCTTCGACCGGAAAGTCGCAAGACCTTCAATTCCGCGTTCAACGCGACTGAGCCATTCGAGCAGCGTTGTCTTGTGTATACGGGTGCAACAGTGCACTGGGAGATTACGCCATCTTAGAGGAGTGGTTTCGGTGAGTCTATGGTAGCCTGGTAGGCGATTTCTACATACACGCTCCTCAGCTTGGAGAAGTCGCTGAGTTGATGTGAGATATGGAATGGAATATTCACACGTCGTCGCCATTTTCCGCGATCATACGTAGACCGATACTGCAGCGACTGAGAGGGCTGCGGGTCCGCATTGTGCGTGATGTACGCCTAGGCCTGAGCCTGATGTCCCCCAGAACAGCGATTTGATCATGCCTTCTGTGCAGTTTCACTTCCAACAGGCGAAATCGCATGTCCACCCCTCAGCGCATTAAGCGTCTTCTTTCTCACGACTCGCAATCCCGCAACGAGCATGATGAGCAGCTCAGCACCCAAAACAACTGCCAGGGTGACCATGGCGCCAATGACACCTGCTACAGCGTTGCTGATACCACTGCCTCCGTTTCCGCCATCATTATCTGCAGCATTGGACGACGAAGACGAATCGGAGCTGGAAGCGCAGACGCCCGTGCTGTTGCCGCAAGCCGTGCACCAATCTGCCTGAGACTTAATGCTGAACTTGTTCATGCCATTCACGAAGTCGTTCCATGGGAGTGGGGAGACATCGCCGCCGAACAGAGGGAATTCGGTGGGTGTGGACGTGTTCGAGGTAGTGCCGTTATGGAATAGGAATCGCACACTGATGTCGTTTGTGCTAGGATATTTGCCATTCTCAACCGTGGCGTTCGTGACAAGCTCCCAGGTTAGCGTAGAGGCGTAGTCTGGAATACCAAAGAAGTCTGGGCTCGCTTGCGTGAGGTTGGCGAGGCCAAAGAAAGACAACATCCCAGCGTACGCGCCGAATTGAATGTTGAGCTTGCTCTTGCCGTTGGAGGTGATAGTCGTGTTGAGGGCTGTGACGACCTCATTGGCAAGAATCGCGCCAGTGATAGCACGAATTGGCTCGCTGTTGTTGTAGGCGAGGTTGAACTCGTGGTTGTTGGCCAGCCAGAAGAGCTGGTCAAAGACATCAGGTGTCAGAAGATCGGCATTGGGGAAATTGGTGGACGAGTTGTGAATGGAGGCGACGTTGAGGAGGTCCCAGATGGTGTATGCATTCTGGAAGTTGGTCTGAGATGCACTGAAAGTGCGATTCACCATAGGGACTACCGAGTCGTACAGTGGTTGGGAGGCGTTGTAAGTCTCCAGGTACTCGGCTGAGTTGAAGTAGTCGTTGGAGCTGATCTGTGCGTTTGCACAATTTGTCGAGCCTTGAAGCCAGGCAGCGTTCTCAGAGTTGGTGCCAGTCTGGACTGTCTGAAGTGGGATGAGCTGGTAGCCGTTGAGAGGTGTCTGCACCGAAGTCCCGTTGCGCAGGGTGTTCCTTCCGAGTGTCTCCCCAACAGGAGGGTAGAGACCTTGCAAGAAACCCTACATGATCTATTAGTTTCCTAATCAGAAAACCGCTCCAATGAAGACTAAACATACCATTGCAGAATTCTGAAGGACTGTGTCGGTGGGAGCCGATGCAACAATCTGAGACTGCTTGACTAGGTCGCTGTTCATGCCAAAAATCCGAGACGAAGCATCACTCGCGATATACCGATTGCGGAAGTAGGTACCGCTCGTGTAGACTTCATTGTATCCTAGGTCAGTCAAATTGGCTGGCGGAGTGGATTTTGCAGTACGATCGCCGTGGCGGGAAAAGATATAGACACCGAGGACGGTTTCTTGTGCAGAGGCGAGTCCTGCTGCCGCAAGGACAGAGACTGAGTACTTAGACAGCATGGTGTTCTTCAGGTAACAACCTCGTGTAGATGAATACGCAAAGAATGAAACGTCTTGCCTCTGGACCTGCAGGAGAGCTTCCTTTATCTTCTGGACTCACATATCCGGCGGTCGGAAGCGGCAGTCGGAGATGCAGCTCAGTGCGGATCTGAGGTTGGTATCAATTCTGGGGGACGTTATGGTATCTCTGAGTGGTCGAACGGTGTTGCCCGTCGAGCAAACCCAAGCATTACCGAAGCTTTTCGCCAATCAATGCCTAGAATTGAGTCCACTTCAAGCGAAGAAAGAGCTGATTGACTAAGAGCGCTGAATAACATAGTTGCTGAGGGGCACACAGGGTCCAGTAGAGCAAAGTTCACGGCAGGGTCAGACTCTTCTGAGGGCACCGATTTTGCGCCGGACCACTGTTGAAATGGCGGACGTTGCTTAGTCCTTTCGATGCAGCAAGACCTGCAGGTGCTTTCCATCGACTCTTTCACCACGCCAAGCGTTGCAGCCTCAAGGTCCACGGTGCTTCAGTATAGCTCAAATGCCCGTCATACGAGAATCAAGAGTACACATCTCTTCGTACTCTAGTAACTACGCTTCTTCGCCGGCACGCTCTTGCATTCCGATTCGTCCAGTGTCTGGAATTGCACACCCCTGTATCCAACAGCAATGTCTTCCCCAACATCTCGCTGCCAGCTCAGCGAATGCTTCATAAACTTCGTATCATCCCGTTCACTATAGTCCTCCCGTGCATGACTCCCTCGACTCTCCTTACGCTCGAGAGCGCTCTTAGCAGTCTGTGCTGCACAGGTGAGCAGATTGCGCATCTCCAACGTTTCAATGAGGTCGGAATTCCAAATCAAGGATTTGTCCTTGACGAGGAGGTCGTTGTTGAAGGACTCCTCAACCTTCTGGAGGTGGGAGAGACCAGTGGCTAGGGATTCGTGGTTGCGGAAGACCGCTACGTCGGCCTGCATGGCTTTCTGCATATCGCTGCGCAGTTCCGCTGTGAGGCGTGTGCCATCGCTGTTGCGGAAATGTTGGAGGTCGGTGAAGCCGCCCATCCCGGTGTCGGGTGTGGTCTTGCTGTCGGCACGTCGAAATATGGGCATGTTTGGCTCGTTGTTTTCGGCGATGTGGCCCGCTGCGGCACGGCCGAAGACCACGATGTCGAGCAGTGAATTGGCTCCAAGTCGATTTGCACCGTGCACAGAGACACAGGCGACTTCGCCCGCAGCATAGAGGCCAGAAACTGGCGTTTCGGTGTTGGTCTTGGGATCAACGTTGAGGACTTGACCTTTCCAATTGGTAGGGATGCCACCCATACAATAATGCACAGTCGGAATCACTGGAATGGGCTCTTTGGTGATGTCTACGCCGGAGAAGATGCTGGCTGTTTCGGCGATGCCGGGTAGTCGTTCGTGTAGTACTTCTGGTGGGAGATGTGAGAGTTGGAGGTGTATGTGGTCGGCGTCGCTGACAGTCAGTTAGTGGGAGCTGCAGGAAAGATTTGCTCACTTACGGCCCAGCGCCTCTCCCTTCACGAATCTCCATATTCATACTGCGGCTTACTACGTCGCGGCTAGCGAGATCTTTCGCTGTTGGTGCGTAGCGCTCCATAAATCGTTCGCCTTTGCCGTTTAAGAGAAAGCCACCCTCCCCACGGGCACCCTCTGATATGAGCACTCCTGCTCCATAGATGCCGCTGGGATGGAATTGTACCTGTTCACCACATAAGTATCAGCTGATAAGGAAAGACGCAGTGGTCTAGCTCTTCAACATGCACGGACAGGTGCTTCCAGACAATTATCCTTGCTGACATGCAGGGGCACATGTTGACTTACAAATTCCATGTCTTGCAATGGCAGCCCTGCTCTAGCAGCCATAGCCAAACCATCACCAGTAGACGTATGAGCACTAGTAGCCGAGAAGTAAGCTCGACCGTAGCCACCCGTCGCCAGAATGGTGTTCCTCGCAAATACACGATGCAAAGTGCCAGTCTCCATGTCAATAGCAGTGAGCCCAACGCAGTCATTACCATCCATCATAAGATCCAGCGCAAACCACTCGATCAAGAACTGACAATCATGCTTGAGCGCCTGTCCATACAAGGTATGCAACATTGAGTGCCCTGTCCGATCAGCCACACAAGCTGTCCGATAAGCCTGACCACCTTCGCCATACTTCAAGCTCTGACCTCCAAGCGGTCTCTGATAGATGAGGCCTTCGTTTGTCCGGCTAAAGGGCATGCCGTACTCTTCCAGTTCGCGTACAGCTCGGGGTGCTTCACGGCACATATAGTGAATAGCGTCTTGGTCGCCCAGCCAGTCCGATCCTTTGACAGTGTCGTACATGTGCCATCTCCAGTCGTCTTCAGTCATGTTCCCAAGGGCCGCATTGATACCGCCTTGAGCAGCTACCGTATGCGACCTTGTGGGGAATAGTTTGGTGACCACGGCGGTATTGAGCCCACTTTCAGCGAGACCCACGGCGGCACGAAGGCCAGCACCTCCTGCACCGACGATGACGGCGTCATATTCATGATCGACGACATCAAATTTCGAGTTGAGGGCAGTTATTGATGAAGTCGTGGCCCTCCGTCGTTGGTGAAGGAGGCGACATTGCTGGGCTGATCTTCCCCAACTCCGAGACACGTTCGTCCGAGATACGAGCCTGGCTGGCCTGGTAAGCAGTCCTCCTACGCATGCGCTCAGACTCTGAATGCAGCTCGAGCTCCTCATGACTCGGGTCAGCTACGCATTTTCAGAAGGTAATCAATGCTCCAGACGACGCTTCCAGCAGCGACTAAATCATCAGCAGGAATTCCAAAATATAAGGATCATGATTCCGAGAAGGGTCTTCTCCACAAGCCACTGCTTTTCGAGAGAGCTTCGCCAATCTCGAAAGCTCACACTGGAAGACTCGGGGATTGCTTTTGGAGAAGAGAGCCAACGGCATCGAAGCCATTTCAAAGCTCTCCGGCTTTCGGCGCCTGGGGTCGCGTCTGCTTCGTCCAAAGCCGCGAACCACTCTCTCTCTCTCTTGCAGTGTGAAAGCAAGGTGTCTGGAGAGAACGTTCGACGGGGCGCTTCGTGGCATCAAGGAGGCCCGAGGAACGGCACTCATGTGAGCGAGAGATATCGAAAGTTCGATTTTTGTCTGTTGAATTATCAGTCTGTTCGCGTATTAATACATCGTGCTACGAAGGGGTATCTCTGTTCGTTAAATCTGTTCCTGTGCCCACGCCCACGCTTCCTGACAGCGCCCGCCCTAAATGCTTTACTCGCTAGAAGGGAATGTCTAACATTTCGTCCTTGACGACAACCCCATCATCCGCTGCCACTGCGATCATCTCGACGTTGTTCTCGGTGGTCGGAACAAGCTGGTTCGCTTCAGCGACACCAACTTGAAGCTCTTCCGCGTTTGATTGCTCCACCAGAATGTCTGCACGGCCAGCCGCATCGACTTCAAGCTTGACGATGGCAGTCTCGACCGGGGTCTGAGCCATACCAACTTGAGCTGCTGCCATGTCGGCGTCTTCTCGCGGTTCCGCCTTGACGGCGACTGTATCCTCCATTGTCGAGCCTTTTGGGCCCTCCTCGACTTCTTCCACGGCCTCCTGCTCTTCGACGACTTCCTCAACCTCCGGCTCAAGGCCGACAGCTCGCTTGAAGATCATCTCAGCACCATCAAGAAGCTCCAGAACAGCTTTCCGCAGGATGCGTTGTTCTCGAGGCAGTCCGTCACTCGTGCAGTCCTGGCCAACGACGACGCTGGTGTATTCGCGTTCGACAGCCATGTAGATCTCATCGGTCTTGGTCAGCAGCATATCCTCGACCTCGTTCAACAGATTCTTGATCAGACCACGGACGTGGTCGACGCAATCATTGAACATCGACTTCTTCTCTTGCGTGATGTGTCCCGACATATGACCCTTCA
Organism: Cyphellophora attinorum; assembly: GCF_001299255.1. Lineage (NCBI taxonomy): Eukaryota > Fungi > Ascomycota > Eurotiomycetes > Chaetothyriales > Cyphellophoraceae > Cyphellophora > Cyphellophora attinorum. Next base: position 172,060 of record NW_017253259.1, on the reverse strand, counting down.
TTCTCCTGAAGCTGCCTGGCCCAGACTCCCTGACGCACAGGTCGTATGCAGGTCTCATACTATCCGTGAGGCGTGGCTCGAAGTCCCGATTGACCTCGCGCTGCTTTTCAGTGATCAACGTCCGTGCATCACCCACAATGTTCACAAGCGTCTCTTTATACACGGGGATCTGCTGTTTCAGCATCTGAAAGCTGGCAATAGAGGCGCCGTTACGGATGGCTCGTTTCTCCTGGTCAGAGTGAAACGTGGTCAGGATGTGGCTGATCGCTCCTGGCAACGAGCCAAGCGCACCAGGAAGACGACGTGTGAAGATTGTTTCCCACGGTCCTGTGAGACGTTGCATGAGCGGTTCTGCGAGCCTATGTCAGCATTCATCGATCTGGCGTTCATCGGCCACTTATCTAGCAGGTCGGCATTGAAGTTATGAGGGCCGCGAGCATTTGTGAAGACTCCGTCGCGTCGCACAGTAGCCTTGTACGTAGCCCAGACAAGCCCGCCCCGATCACGGTGAGCCGACCACTGACCCGCAGCGTCGTTTGCTTTAGATTTCGCGGCTTGGATTGCGGCTGGCAGCACATCGTAAATCTTGTCTTTGATGTCATGCAACAGGTCGGCGACGAGCATTTCGACTGCCTTGTCGAGGGCCTGCCTTGTGAGTCAGTATTGGGATCCGAACACGGAGGCCTGAGCACTAACGGGGCACAACTCACATTATCCAACTTCTTGAGCTTCTCTTTCAAGATCTGCTCTTCTCTAGCTAGCTGACCTTGTGTCATGACTCGCCCAGAGCCGTCGTTGGACGCCCACAAACGCAGTGAGTTGAGAATCTGGAACATACTGGTCAGGAATCGTCGACATGAGGTCAGACGGCTCTTGGTGGTCAGTTGAATGCAATGTTCTTGAAGTAAGGGCATCTCGGTCTCTGCGATATCTCGAAACCCTTGAGGCTTACGATCTTTGGTCAGACGACCTTGGAGCTTCTGATAGGCTCGTGAGGATACACAGAACACAGGGAGGTCTCTGGCGACCTCTTCGTAATCGCGCTGTTCCTCGTCCGGGTTGAAGTTTGCAGCATCCTCTTCCTCGGCGAGCTCTTGATCGATTTCGCGAATGCCAGCCGCATAGTCTTGTCGGATTGCTTCGCGCGAGTAGTTGTTGCGACCAGCGATACACTTGGCCGATATAACGTCATCTATCGCTCGAATTTCTTTATCGACGGCATCGATGTCTCGTTTGGCCTGCTTGATTTGGTCGTCCATTCTTGCACGAGCCTGACGGCCCTCCTTTTTGGTCGCACGAAGCTCTGCCAACTTCTGTGTTATGGCTTCTTCTGTGAGCGGGACACCAGACTCTTCTTCTACGTCTGCTGAATCTGTGGCAGAGTCAACTTCGCTGTGGCCATCATCAGAGCCATCGTCGATGAAATCGTCATCTGAGTCGTGACCGCTGCGCTTCGCCTTCTTTCGAGATCGCTCCGGCCCGTGCTCCCGCTTGCGTTTCTGAGACATATCCTTGGGTTCGTAAACAGTCTCACCTTCAGACAATCGCTCCGATAAGTTCTCCCAAATTTCCACAAGCTCGTCTGCTGCTTCTGTTGCTGCGAGCATGTCTGATTTGGTCTGTTTGAGGTCATCGAGCTGAAGCTTCAGGTCTTTCTTCTTCTGCTGCAGCTCTTCACTCTGACTCCACATCGGACCTAGCTCCCCTTCTAAGCCCAAAGAATCTGTCGCCTCGAAAATGCTGATGTCGTCGGTTTTTGAGCAGATGAAAGTGACGTCGGAGAAGCCTCCATCCATCTTCAGCTGACGTTTGAACGCAGAGCCGAGTAAGTTCTTCGCGCTTTTGTCATCAACGGCGCGTGTAATCGGTGCGACGATCCAAAGCGCAGAGCAGTTCCGAAGGTAGTTCTGAGCAACAGCGGCACGCGCTTGATTGCTGTCGTGTACACCTGGAAGGTCGACGATCACTGCTCCGGTCGATAAAGCACGGGACTTGACGTAGATCTTGACAACACGCAATGGCCAGTACTCTTGTTCCGGTCCGTTGTCTTTCTTCGCACCGGTCTTCTCTTTGCTGTCCACATAGCTCTGTAATTTCCGGTAAAACATAAGCGAGTCGTTGTGGCTGACTTCTCTCGTAGAACCGAGACAGCGCACGTTGATATGATTCATCAATTTGTCCACTGACGAATGCTTCATCTCCTCTTTCGTCAAGAGGGGGTATACCGCTTTGATTTGAGCATATGCAACGCCAGCTTCGCTCTCCTCGTTGGCGCATTCTCTGGAGACATGCCCGCTCGCATCGAGGAGCTCCTGGAAGAGCACCTCCAGTTGCTTTCGCCATTGCTCTTTGGAGATGAACTCCACCTCTGCACGATACCCGTCGCCGTCGTAGTTGTACGAGATCTCTGTTACAACCGCCGTACAAGCGCGCATACAATTCGTCGGCACAAGGCGCTCCTCGTCGAGCATAGCATTGATCACGGAGGATTTGCCAGCCCCAGTTGCTCCGACCACGCCCACGATTGTCTTCGAACGCGTTGCTTGCTTCTGTACATTCTCAAGCGCTTTCAACCAGTGTTCTGTCTCCTTCGACGGCTGACTGTCGATGGTCTTCTGTATTGCAGCGAGAAGCTCAACGCCACGATCGACGCTTTTCTCCAGCTGCTCGGGGCTTCTACCATCGAATAGCTCTGCCATGTTCAGGCGAGCCTGATTGGTTTGCTGGGAGCCGAGTGCTTCTTCTGCAACATTGAAGTCCTCTTCCTGTATCACATCTCTCTTCTCTGGCTGAGCGGGGCTTGACACAACATTTTTTGAATGGTCGGCACCTGACTCGTGACTGGAAGTCGTCTTGCTGATGAACCGTCCATCTGTCCCACGCGGCTTTTCAGGTGTCTCGTGTACGGATTGAAAGACTCCACCATCACCGGTCGGCGAGATCTGGTCGGGAGAACTTCGTGGTAAGATGTGCAGACCTCTCGCCTGAATGGTGTCATAGCTAGGTTCGACCACTCGATAGTGTTCCGCGCGAACACTCATGTGGTTCACTCCGTGCCACTGCGAGAGGACTAGGTCGAAGAATGCCTTTGTCGCTTCAAATGTAGCATGCGGATCAGATTTGATGCCTTCAGTCTTTTGGAAATAAAGCTTGTAGTAATATGACCAGAAAGCTCATCGTTGCACCTTGAACATACGTTCTACAGGATTTGTGAATGGCCGGATCCTCACACTGCGCTCTTGAAAATATCTTAGCTGACCGCGAGACAGGCTCTTCCATGTGCTGAGGATCTGTTCATGGACTTTGGCGACATCTGGCAGCTCCCAGCGGAGACCTCGACTAGCGACGTAAGCATAGTAGCTGAACTGCTCTGCGAGAAAGTCGTCCCAGGCTGCAAGGACATCATTGAGCCATGCGTCATCGTTCGTTTCTGGCGTGAGACTCGATCGAACCGGAGGAGCACTTGTTTGTGTGGGGATTGGGGACGCGGTTGTCGTGAACGCTGGTGTCGATACACCACGCCCAGTTGTCTGGTCCACAGGTTCGGAGGCCTCGACAGCGATTGGTTTCTTCTCTGTTGGCAGAGATCCTGATCGTGGCGCCTGATTGGTGATGTTGACAAGTGGAGAACGTACTGTGCTTGTGGAGGCTGATGTTCTTCTTGCGACTTCCTTGCGACTGATAGCCTCGAGAGCCACGAGTGAAGGCCAACCCCGAACGAGCGAGGACACGATCGTGTTACCAGGCACTATCTTGTTCTCTTGCATCAGCACTATGGTTCCAGCGTCTTTGTGGGCCTTCTCGTAGGCTGCAACCAGTTTATCCACGGTGTTGATCAATGGGCATTTGATCCACAGCGCGTCATACTGCGCAATGCGATCTTCCGGCGTCTTGCTATGATGTAAAATAGCAACAAGGACGGCGCCGGCTTTGATGTCGCGGTCCAATGTAGGCCGCAATGGCTGCAGCTTGTCGAGCAGTCTGGTTGGGTAGTCAGCGCAAGAACAGTGTAAAGCGGGAATGAGGGGTCAAGGGCATTGGCTTACAGCGTATTGAGCGACATCGTTACGCAACACACCCGTCAAGATCACACTATCTGGCAGGACAGCAGTTCCTGAGTGACCATTCGTCGACGCAAGATCAGGCGCTACCCGCAAGATGGAAAACACTGGAAGAAGTTGTTTGCGTCCACTAAAAAGTAATCCGGGGAAGCGCGACGCGGAAGTGGGGCAGATCGACGCGCCTAACACGCCTTCACGTGCAGTCTTCAGTCTTCAATCCAGGCTCTTGATCATTCACAGGCCGCACTTGAACAATCAGCACCGCATCACTTCCACCGGGTCCCGTATTCAGATCAGCGTCGCCTTTGCCCGGCTAGCCCTCGCAGCGATCTTGTGCCAAATTAGTGTCATCAAAAAGGTCTCGTACGTCTATAACTTGAAGAACATTGCATTTGCCTTTCGCTATCCAACGCCAGGCAAGGTCTTTTTGAGACCTTTGAGATGGATAGACAGACAGCCACCGAGTAGATATGCTAGACATAGATCCGAAACCGCGAGACATTGACTTCCAGATAATCTGGCTCGAGACGGGCCCTCGAATTCCAACGACTCATTCTGTGCCGACTTCACGGGACGAAAGCCATATTGGCAATTCTGTTGCAACATGTGAAGCCTGTCAAGCGAGGGCAGCTCCCATTGCCGCATGCTTCCCCTTTCGTTCCTCCAACCTTTGCTGAGCGACCACATCACCTGCCTTTGCAGCGAGTTGCATCCAGTGTAAGGCAAGACACAGAGCCCGTTGGCTCGAGTCTATTTCGACTCCCTGCTGTAAGTCGGCCTCATTTTGCCGTTCTTGCTCTCGTTGCCACATCATGTCGGTGCGAAACACATCTCCAGATAAAGCCAAAGGTGCCGTAACAGCAGGTGTCACTGACATTTCTGGATGTGCCAGATACAGGCCAGCGAGCTCTCGTTGAGCAACTGCATTGCCCTCACGCGCACCAATGATCCAGTAGTCCCTCGCCTTGGTCAGGGGATACTCCCGTTCGTTATCCGATGTCGAGCTCCGCCTTTTTATGCCATCCCGGGTAACAATTTTATCTGCCAGTTCGACCATGATACGGCAGATCTCGTCCTTGCTGGCCAATGCGGCCAGCCCGATTTGCACAAGAGCCGCGCCATCGCTCGCTCGATTTAGCGCGTCAGAGCTGGCGAAAGCAGCTATGTACTGTAAGTCTCGGAAGAGCGTTTGCGGATGCAAAGACAGCAAAACATCTTTGAGCCATCCTCTCATCTCCACATCTGTTCTAACATGATTGCTGAGGCCGTCAGCTGCAATCTTGGTCTTCTCTAGTGCTGCACTGCCAGCACCAAGACTCTGACGGCGCGGAGCGTTCTCGGCCCCGCGTTGGGCTCCTGTCGAGCACTGGCCGAGAAAGATCATCGCTAATTGATGCAATTCATACACAGCTCGTAGTTTGGCATTTGGATCAACCTGGCGGCTGATCTTCTGGAGGACCTGATCAAGCTCGTGCAACTTATCCGGCCCCAGATTCGCCGGCGCAGAAACCGAGTCAGCTTCCGACGTAACCTTCGCAGCAAAGTGATCGTCAGAGCTCCACGTTCGACGTTGGCGAGGGGCTTGCTTCGGTTGCTGTCTGGGCTGCTGACTGCCATTCTTGATCTCCACGAGACCGGACATCATATGTCGGCGTTCGAGGCGCTGAGATATCCCAGTCGTCCTTTTATGGGCAGTGAGCCACGCATCCGTTTCGCTGCCTGAGCTCCAGACCGGATTGCCGAGATCGGAGAGAAGTAGCACCGTCAGACTATCACGAAGCGATTCCAAGAATTGTGCCTTTTCCACAGATGTTTCCACCAGCTTAGGAGCATGCATCTCGCTGAAGAGCGAGGGAGGACGCGACTGCGAAGCTGACGTCTGTGATCTTGACTGATAAGCCGAGTCGAAGATCGAGGACGGCTGTGAGTAACCTGAAGTGGAGGTGATCGATCTGCTCGATCTGGGCTGCGATGCGACCGAAGAAAATCCTGTCTGTACAGACTCGGTAGTACTAATTGGATTCGACCTTCTACCACCAATGAAGGACGAAGTGAGATCGTTCCCAAGGACATCCTGGCTAATTCTCGTCGATCCATGGCCTATAGATGGCACTCTTCGAGGATAGTCGCTGTCCAGCGATCTGCTGCTGGGTTGGCTCCCAAAGACTGGCTTCGACCAAGCCGCAAAAGAGGGAGATTCGCTCATGATGCTCGGAGGCCCGGAATGGCCAGGAAACGTAGCCGCAACCGGTGCAGTAACATCGAACCAGTTTCTTTCACGAGCCCACAGATCGCTGTGCCATAACGCGGGACTTTCGTTGGCACTCTCCGCCACGAGCTTACGAGTAAGGGCTCGGACTTCCATGCAAAAGCGGTGAATGCGCTCCTCGCCCTTGCAAAAGTTGTCTATATTGTTGCGAGCCAGCCAGCCTCTCGTCTTCTCGATCTGTTCATCTGACAGTTTCTTAGGACCACCATGCTCGGGAGGAGCTCTGAGTATCTTCATGGTGTCGAGTTTGGGTTGCTCGAATATCGATGAAGCTGCCGATGCACTCGTACCTGGCCGGCCGCCACTTTTGGAAGACATCATGTCCGACGAATCTGATCCCGTTTGCGGTGCCAGTGACATGTAATTCAGTGCTCTAGAAACGTTCCGTGCACTTTCATACTCACTAGAGTTGACCACGTCCGAAGTGTACCACATTTTAATTTTCAAATGCTGTAAACGCTTCGCAATATCCTCCAGCTTCGCCTGATGACCAGCCAAGTCAATCTCGAGCACGCTCAAACGATCTTCTAAAGCAATCATCTTCCCTACAGGTACTGCTCGTAAGCGCGAAAACATACGTTGAAGTACACGCTTCTCGGTCTGAGCGGTGTCTGACAGGTGATGTCGATCGTCCAGGTGGTCAACTGCGCCGTACCAGAAATGTGCATCTACCATATTTGCAGTGCTCCGAGCGTCGGAAGCTTTTGATAGGAATCGGTCTCGCAGTGGTGCAGTTGCAGAAGTGTGCTCAGCGCCAAAATTGGACTCATGGCGACCCTGATCAAGTGCGAGACGCACAGCCGCCCTCTCTGCAGGACTGAGAGGCTCGAAGTATCGATATGTCGACTCTAGTGTCCCGAAATCGGCCTCGTCTGTGGTCACCGTGGTCGTCAATTGTCCAGTAGTCGAGACATTGAGATTCAGCCATTCCTCCTGAAGTATGTCCTGTGTTCCGGAAGAGAGCCCCGGCTCAACCAAAAGCTGTAGCTCACGACGCAGTCTGTCCAGCTTCGGTGAGTACTTTTGCGAATTGAATTGTGTGATCAAGGAATGGACAAAGGGCTCGAAGTGATTTGCGGCACCCGTGTATTGCTGGCTGAGTGCCTCGAGAACGTGGATGAGATCTGTGATGCAGAGTGAGATGACACAGGACTCTGCTGTGTCATCTACTGGAACTTGCTGACTGGGAGGTGGGAGAGGCTCGGCAAAGAGCTGGTTGGTGATCGCAAATATATCCCGCTGCATCTGATCCATATCTGGTTTGTCGGGTTCTTGGAGGGCAGCCAATGCTGTAGCGCTCGCTTGGCGCCAAAAATGCGACAATACTGTTGACCGGGCTGACTCGCTGATGTAGGACTGTAATAGCATCTTCTGATTCTCCGGAAAGGTGATCGCCGTCCTCAGGAACACATCGAGGAACCACTCTGAGATAACCCAGCCTCGTACTTCTGCCTGGGCGCGCTCGTCGGGCATTTTTGAGAGCATCGTCCGTACCAGCTGCAATGCACCCATAGGGAATCCGCCATCCTCGTCCGCAAGTATGGAGAACAGCTCCCGGACTGCTTGGTCGAAGAACTCTTTTGCTGTGTCCGTTGCCAAAGTATCTGCAATGTACGCATCCAGAGCTCCTTTTTTGAAGTCAGTGACTGGCTCCAGTAAAAAGGCGCCTCGCTGGAGGATGTCCATCAAGAATAGTTCGAGCCGAGCTTTGGCGCGCCATATTCCGAGACCTGCAAATTCCCAGAGAATCTGGTGGAAGAATGATAGGAATGGAAATCCCATGTCAAGGTACAGTGTTGCACAGATAGAGGACCACGTCTCGAGGCGTAAGGAATCCTCCGCAGCTGAATTGGCGCCGAAGCAATTGTGCAGCAAGAACGCCATGGCATTCTTCCGCTCAAAAGCATTGGCGTAGTCTTCGAGGTTTTTGGCGTACGATGTCAAACGCTTTCTCTGGGAAAGGCGGTTTCGATTTGGCGAAAGGTTCGACAGATACGCAGCCGGGTCAGAGTATCGTGGTGCGGTAGACAACGCTACCAGCTGCGACGGATGCACAGCTTTGAATCGGTCGGCGAGGAATCTCGGATTGCTGCGAACATTTCGTATGAACTCCAGGCAGTCATTTCTGGCCACGGGCGAAATCCGCGATAGGAACGAGGTAGCGACGTTGTGGGCGTGCTGCGAAGGCGACGTGAGCGGGTCATAGGAGCGAATCTCGAACTGCCAACGCCCCAAGCACCTAGCGGTCAATTCCAGCAAGTGCTGATGCACTCGGACGAAATCAACTGCGTTGTGGGATTTCGATATCTCCACCAGACCATCGTGTAGCCACGAGCTCAGCCGCTGTAGACGTCCAGTCAGGGCGACTGCCTTGTGCAAGTGTGTCTTCCGATGCTCTAGCATTCGTCTCTTGTGCTCGGTGTGACGATGCCGGCGCAATTGGGCTGCAAACTCTTCGAAGTGCATCTTCAAGTCCACCGGCCGCTGCGCCGTCTGAACTGCCGCATCTCTGCGTGTACCTGCCCTGAATGGTACCGCCCCATGCTGCGAAGAGGGCGCAATCTCGACTGATGACGCTGCCGCGCCACGCGACAAGCTTGTGTTTATCGGCGAGCTCATAGGCTGGTCGTGCGTCACCGCAGACGTCTCTGTAGGTCCAGCTTCGGACATGTTCTCGGTGGAGCCGTGGTCATGGTGTTGACTGCTTTCTGGCAGAGGTGGCTCGTGTGCTGTAGAGACTGAGGAGCTCGTTAGCTATCGCCTTGGCCACGAGAAGTGGCAGCAGGAAAGGTGACGAGCTACCAGATGGGGCCCGTAGCTCTTGTGTCGAGGTGCATGGACCGTTTATCATGCGATGTTCCGCAGAAACGAGTGCGAGACCCTGCAAAGGATCATGCACTGGTCGAGTGATGGAGATCGCGAACGCATGAGCAAGAAGGAAGTTGCGCTGGTCGATCGGCAAGCAGCAGCAGAAAGTACAGTGAATAACGAAGTTGACGAGCAACAGTGAAGCGAATAGCGTGTCTCGAGCCCCGGCTAGTACCAAGTGTGAATTACATGCAACAGAAGGACAGTGTACCCTCGATATCGATAAAGAAGACGAAAAGGCGGGGTGGCGTCGGCGACCGACAACGCGCAACAATTTGAATGATGACCTTGAAGCGGTCTATATCTCAGCAAGATTCGAAAAGCGATGTGTAAGATGACAACGCCTCATGTGCGACAGATGAGGTGTTGACCTCGTGGCTGTACGTCCCTCAGTGCGCTCAGTGGTGCAGACAGGAACGAATTTCTTCATGACTTGCAGGGTCACGGACAGCAAGTAAACGTTACTGCCAACGAATGCATCAAGCAGGGCCAGTGAGCTGCATTAGCCGGTCCAGCCGCTGTCTGTCTATAGGCGGTCTGCAGCTCGTCCTGTTGGACATAAAGGCAAATTGCGGGCTCTGCCACCAGCTAGCGACTCGCTCCGAGCCGATAGAGCCAGTACTACTGCCTCCAGGACGAATGACAGACTCGTGGATGCGTGGATGTCTGATGAGCCGAAGCCTCGAGGGCCTTAGGCTCCGACTTGGTTTGGTGCTTATCTGGGGCAATAAATGAGCGCTGAAGCGCAGCAGCCATGCGTGGCCTGCGACTGGCACCAGCACTCAACGCTACACCGATCAGCTGGCATCAGACCTGTAAGCCGGGGAGACTAGAGGTCACACATGTGCATGAGCATGACGATTGGCGATTGGAGTGAACCGGGCAGTACGGCCATCTATCTGGTGCCACGTCGAAGTCTTGGAACAAAGGTAATGCGGACAGGCGGTGTCGGCCGTTGTTAGTGCGACCGACCATTCACAGCGCAGCGCTGTATGCGCCCTCGCGCCATGTGTTGTCTGGCTATACATGAGCATGCGGCTGAACAGCCAATGATACGCCTGCCTGACCATGCGCTGGCACTCGTCATGCATCGCGAGGACAGACCTGGGGTTAGGAGAGCGACATGGTTCCAATGAATGCATTTCCGCCACCACTTGCGACTACTAGGGCTATCCCCCTGGAAGGAATGTCCCGCCCTTATATAAAGCATATCCGCCACGCCAACGCGGATGCTATCAGGACTTCGAGCGCTGGCGGCGACTGTGAGAGCACGCATTCTGTCGTTCTGACTTTGAATGGCTAATCATTAATCTACAAGTTACCTCCGCCATCAAGCTCGATTGCACAGGCGACCTGAACGATGGCAGCCATATCCGTGAGCAATTCAGTAGACCGTGTTCATCGGACTGTACGTGGAGTCCTCCATACTTTGTACAAGACCCAACTCGAAGCCAGTAGGCGGATGAGAACATGCAATACTGGGAAAGGCTCTAGCATGCATCTCTCGCCAGGCGCTGCAATCGAGCGCATGCCGAGGACGTCAGCAATATAGTCTCTTTACAATTGAACAGGGAATTGTTTTGGACTATTGCCGGGCACTCAGACGAAACAGTAAGTCTCACAGCATTCGTGTCGCACAGGTTCGATGTTTCAGTACCGATCACGAACAACGTGAGCCTGCGCCGCTTCGATCTATCGAGCTTTTGAATTAAAACCAAGTTGTCGTCTCACTGCGGCGTGGCCGATGAACGGCAGTTGTGTATCGTTCGCGGCGTGCACTAGCATTTGTTTCGAAAGTAAGCCCGACGTTGACCAAGGCAAGCTCTTGGAGGGCTTGAGGCCGATCTGAAAACAGGAAATTCAGGAGATTTGATGTCGACATGATCGATGAGTACTCCGAGAAAGTGGAGGAGTGTGAGGATCAGCGCAAGGAATCCAGCTCGCTTGGTGTCTGAAGCAGGGATATGTATGGCTACGGCAAATAAAGCAGATGATCTTTTGACCTTTTGCAAATCGTCGATTGCACGGCGTCGTCAACGTCATGCCAGCTGTAGAAAAGTATGAAATATCCTACCAAGCCTCACAATATGTTCATCAGCGGAGACTTTGTAGCCGTTGAAGCTTTGAAGGTGCAGGGAGGACATCCGCACCGGTGCTGCGCTCCGCTCTGTCACTACCAATATTGACATCTCAAGTTTCGCAAGATCATGCTCGAGTGAGACGAACCACGACAAAGAGCTCGAACGTCAATAATAATAACAACCCGAGCAACAATCTGCAGTAGCATTATTGAGACATCAACCCTCCTTCTGGAAAATTCGCTCAAGGTCAACGTCTCGACGAGGTCTGTTACAGTTTCATTCTGTGCAGCCACAGCCATTTTTGTCCTCAGATCTTGCACCGCATGTGCAACCTGGGGCTGAGCTGTGTTCAACGAACCTTGGAAGTTTATACTTTACCGCCTGGAGACAACCCTCAGGAGCCCTCCAGGCCTAAATTCGACACCGACAATCATTATTGATCTCACAGTCCCGGGCAGCCGAATACGCATATCCCAAGCGAAACACTCCTTCCTCCCTCCATTTCGGCGGTACCAACGTACCTACTGTAGCATTGTTGCCAGGATTGCTACAGTGGCACGCCATATCAACTACCTCGTCATTGCCGCTTGCCTGTCTAAGCAACCTTCTGCCGGATCTTTGTCAGGCTAGTTATCAGACCACTGCACCCTCAAGTCATCTGCGAGTCCGTATCATCAGAGTACTCCCCAACTTCTTTCGCATCTATCGCACAGGTGTTGGCAACACGAAAGCTGAGGTGGTGGACTTTGGTGGAGCATTATTCCAAGACAACGTGTGGACCGTTGTTTCTAAATCCTTCACATCGACGATAGGGCTGGAGTCATTCGCTCACAACGCCCAACAAACCGACACATTTAATTGCCTCGAAGCAACCTCACTGTCACCATCTCAATGTCGGTCATCAAGTGAACGCACAAACGAACGCCGCAGCGGTGACAAACAAGATTACTTATAACAATCTCGCCAAAGCCGGGTTCCAAGGATAGATCTCCAATCCCACTTGCCGCCTGCACGCTTCCCATGTGGCCTTAGCTTTGTCCCAATTGCTCCTGTTCTCTGCCATATTGCGGCAGAGATCATCTCTCAGATCTCAAACCGGGCCTCATCCATTATCATCCATTCTTCCTATGTCTGTCCTTATGGTCACTGGGACCAGTGCGATCCCAGGATATCCTCGAGCAACGCCGCTGAATTACACACCGCCCACGCGTGTGCAGCCCTCAGCAAACGGCGCCCCCGCACCTGATACCTACAACTACACCCGACCGGATCGCAGAACCAGTAGCATTCGATCACCTCAAACTCAACCGCTAACACATCGACACACTCGGACTTCCTCGTCTCTTGCGTCCTCCTCGCCTTCTCCTCCCGTCAGTGGTGTTGGTAATCGACCCAGTCCACACACTAGTCATTCTAGACAATCCTCGGTCACCTCGTCAACCATGAATATGCAACGGCAGCCCACCGGCGCTTCGATAAACTCCAACGTGCCCCGACGGTCGACATCCGGACGATCGGTGGCTACCAACAGTCCTACATCATATGTTGCTCTTATGCGAAAACAGAAAGCCACAGTGTGGTGTGATCGGGCACAAACCGTTGATGTTCGGACCGAAGCTGCACGGAGAGCTGCAAAACATCGAGCACAACTGGCCGTTCAGAGTAGTGCGAATTCTGCCAGCGGTCGAACGTCGACACTGTCTTCTGGTGGCGTAGTGGGCAAGATACGACACGGCGGTGTCCCTAAAGCGCCATATGTTCCAGTCAATCTGTCAGGCGCAACTGTACCGATGCGACTGTCGGCAAACGAGATGCTTGGCGATGAAGAAGAAGAGCAAGGCTATATGCGCGGTGATAACGCAATGCTACACGGAAGGTCTGGTAGCGGCAAGAGCAGTACGCATTCCACACAATATCGGAGTGGCTATCCTCGACCAGATGCTGGACGATTTAGCTCCAACAGCACCCCTCCCAGTGGTGAAGGCTCTCCAAGTGCTCGAGACCGCATTCCAGAAGAAACACATCCTACACCAGAGGAAAGCAAGACAGACTATTACGCAAGCCGAGAAAAGGCGGATTCGATCGACGAAGACTCGTTCGGTGCTTTGGGTGATCTTGCTGGACCAAATTCTGCCCTGATAGCAGCCAAAAACGCCAAAAACGCAGAGGACTTGCGCAGACGGGGAAGCGTTGACGAGCGGACCATGAGCATGGGTGCTGGCGTCAAGCTTTTCGTCGCCAATCCTGATGTTGACAGTGATTGAAATTAATGCATGGCCGAGGCAGCGGCAGAACCACCAGAAATCCACATGACAGATGTGATAGAGGCAAGCCGAGTCAGCGCCACTATTGCAAGCACCCGCTTGATGCTGTGCAGAAGCAGAACACAGTCTGACCCAGAGCAAGGAAGTAGAGCACTCAAAGTGGCAGCAGGCACCGCAGTGTTCGGGATTTGAGATACCCAGATGGAGGACAGGCCGAGATACACGAAGCAGAGCTATGTGCACATGTCTACGGTGATAGTACGTAGGTCACGTAGAGGATACGTCAGAGCTCAAGATCGCAGCCATCGAAAATGAGACAGCTTTGCCATTTCAGCCGTTCGCCCAAGAACATAAAAGCACTCGAGCTTTGCATTTCCTCTCGGCTTTTTAGTCAATGCAATTTCACAATCGAAGTCTGGCAACACCCGAGGAAGTTACAATACGCCCCCCTCGCGCCTCGATTCTAGCCCGTTCGAGTATGTCATCGCATTTGAAGATGTCGACTTCAGCTCGGCTCCCCATGCACGACCAATATTCAAGAATCACGCATTCTGACCGCTTCATGGTGCTCGAAAGGCTCGACTGACGATGGCTCATGCATGTTGATACTGGGATGAGCAAGCAAATCTTGGTGTTTCTGTGCGCCCTCCGTGCTTCGCCCTGGTCTGCTATCAATGTCTGCAGTGATCCGCACGCACGCAATACTTCCTACCCTTATACCATAGCAACGATGCCTTCCGCGCCGCATGAGGATCAAAAGTTGGTGTGGACGCTCAAGCCGCCTCCGACCGTGGTTCCTCGAAGAAGCTTGTGTCAGCTGTATGTGGAAGCTGCCGATGGCATGGACTTGGGCAGTTTGTGTCAAGCATCTGAATTACAGCTGTCCTCAACTCTGTACCTGTCAAGCTGCACATGCACCTCTGCGACAATGTCAGCTCACCTTCCGAAGCCATCTTCCACCCATCGCATCGAGACTGTTGCCGGTCAGTATGTCCAACGCCATAAGGTCCTTCCTTACGTCCGATTACTTGCCGCAAGAAATTCTCGATATCATCTGCTCGCACCTTGCGCAAGACAACGTCGATTCACTGCATAGTCTGCGTCTCACGTGTAAGGACATTGCACAAATTCCAGATAAATATGTCTTCAGGACCATCTGTCTTGATGCAAGGGTAGACAAGATAATTTCCCTCCAGTTGCTCAGCAATGATGCACGTCTGTGTCCGTACGTCAAGCGCCTCTCGATCGATGCGAGCTTCATATTCAGCACCCTCAGCGAGGAGGCTTGGACGGCCATGATCGGCTCATATGGGCCAGAGGCTACGGAACGCGCTGCAAGTGGCGACAACGAGGCTGGCGACACTGATGACGAGAATAATGATAAGATCTGCTACGAATATCAAGACATCTGCAAAGTCTCAGATAAGCCTAGGTATCGTCGACAGCTTTCAGATTTGCGAAACAAGTGAGTATTGCTCCCGGCATTGGACTCGGAGCGAAGTCGAGGACGAAGGTCTCAGAGTCCGCCCTATGTCTTTGTGTCTTCCTCCTGTTCCATACTGCCATCCAATGCAGTCCATCGCAGCCTATTGACATCCCGATCCAAGCTAACAAGATCTCTAGCATGAACCGAGCAGAAAGGCAGACCGCATATAAGCAATACCGGTTGTCATGGATCAATCAAACCATGGTCGCACTTATGAGTGACGCGGAACTCGCGTTCAATCTATTTGATGCCATAGCCAAATTTCGCAATCTAGAGGAGGTGCAATGTTGCGCCGGTGCTTGTTCTAAATATTCACTGAGCAAGCCATTCTACGAGCTTCGGACTATACGCGAGACACTCGCTACTCCAGGCTTCGAAGCGGAAGCGCTCAATAATCGGGGGCCGTGGCATTCGGCCAGATATGCTGCTGCGGCCATACACGCCACAATGGTCGCTGCTAGCAGTGGATCAATAAGGCCAGCTAGGTTAGCATTAAGGACGGTGCCCTGGATGACGCTGGAGTATTTAGACGACTATGCAGTGGACGCCACGACCTCCAGCCTGCTCAACTGTGAGTATTTATCAAAAATTGGAGGGGGACCGAAGTCGAGAACGAAGGTCTCAGAGTCCACCCTGGCGTCTTTGGCAAGCTAACAAACAACCTAGCAACGACTCACTGTGAGATCCCTGCACTTCAGCACCTGGAGATGATCTTCGACTCGACCGATGTGTTCGGACCGGAACCACGACTGGACAACTGCTTGTTTTCGCTCCTCCGACGCGTGCCAAATGTCCAGTCACTCGAGATCGACCTTGACAGATGCGGCGAGTCCGTCAGTCGATACTATACCAATAGTCTTGAAAGACTGCAGCTTCCACGACAACTAAAGATCAACCATCAGGCATTGAGGAGCTTACGAAGCCTGACTTTGAGTCGCACACTACTGAACCCAGCCGTCTTCGAAGGCATACTATACCGGCTCTCTACGACGCTACACAAGGTTTCCATGAGCGCCATGTCAATCAATGCAGCTCACTGGGTCGATGTATTTTCAATGATGCACGACGTACTCGATATCCGGAAGACTTCAGTCACCTTTCAAGGTTCGTTCCGGGAGAACTGGTTTCCACATGAAGGCACCGACATGACATGGGACTTCAGAGACTCTCTGTGCACCTGCGAGGAGAAGAACAAATGCCTCTTGCTGCAGTTCAGTTCCTGGTTTGGACCACAGGGTCTCGAGCAATCAGCGCCCTTGACCCCCACTGCACAGGGCGGGAGCTGGGTAGAGTGGCTTCACTCTGGGGACCGTTGCATGTCTTATTCAATGCGTCTTTAAGCCTGGCCTGACTGATGACATGACAACCTTAATAGGCAACAACTGAGATTTCTGAGATTTAACGCGGACCTGCGACACTGTGTGATGTCGCAGAAGAAGAGTTGGACGTGTCTTAGAAAGGAATTTTTGGATCGATGAAGCGATACATTCATGCTCGCATGACTTCGCATGACTTCGCATGGTTCAAGCAAGCGTTTCGCTCGTAATATAAGCTACGTCAAGACCTTTGGCGGGCGGCTCGTCGGAAGGATACACCGCGACGTGTTCGGCCTCGTTCCTGTCAAACGGCGTTGTATGTCGCTTTTGTGGTCTTTGAGGCGTGTCAACCGGTCTGTCGCGGGCCCCGCATCTCGTCAACCGGCGTCGTGAGCTCTGATTTGCGCATGTCATCCGGTCGTCCCAGTGTCCTGACTTTGCGTTGACCGATCTGAGTTGACCCGAAGTCTGAAGTAGACTTATATTCTGTTCATTGCTCACGTCAAGAGTGCAGAGGCTAACGTCAGGTCAATCGATGCGCTGTCTAGGCAAACCTTTTCAAGCCGATTTCTAATTCTGCAAGGCAACCACGCTAATATATATATGTGTTCGTGTCTCAACCTCTGCCCTCACCTCTGAGTCACAAGGTTGGCTTCCCGAGCTTGACCTGTGCCCACATCGCGGAGGCCTTTACCGAGCTTCACATATTGCGAAGTATATGCACTGACTCGTTTTGGTGAAGTCGCAGCTTGCTGCCTGTGAATGATGCGAACTGGAAGTATTCACCAAGAGCATTCAAGTGATATCAGAAGGACCTCTGTCTGGCAAACACAACTTCAAGGATATCGGCATCACAGTCCATAAGGCGCTTACAACTTCAGGCAACACACACTGGCCCATGTTGACGTTGGAAGGTGCTGTGATCTAATTGCCTGATCGAATTGAAGGATCTTCTCTTCGCACACGCTTTTCGCATCCTTGTTCGGCAGGACCCTCGTCTTAGCAGCTATCTATTCGACGACATCCCCATTAGATAGCATTGCTCTCTATCAGCATTGACTGCTCTCCAGTCCGTCGTTGCCTCACATCATCTGTCAAGAAATGGCGCCGCCACGATCGGTACTGGTCTCAAAAGCTCTGTCCCGCCTCCTACGACATGCAGCCGAGCAAGAGCGTGTCCCAATCGATGAGAATGGCTGGGTCCGCGTCGACCATGTCTTAGCATGGCGCGGCTTAAGCAGCTTCAAGCCTAGAGTGGAAGTTCAGGAAATAATGGATGGCGTCAGGGAAAGCGAGAAGGCGAGATTTGGTTTGAAGTACTCCGGCAAACAGGACTCCATCCAGGAAGACATCGTCGAGTCGGACACAGCCAAAGCACTGAGAATGTTTGATGAGGGACAGGACACAGAGCCAAAGAGATTTCTGATCAGGGCAAATCAAGGCCACAGCATCAAAGCAGTCAATGAGGAAGGGCTTCTAACGCCACTCACGTTGCCCGAAAAAGTCAAGACCACCACTATCATCAGTCAAGATGCGAATGCGAACGAGAACAATGCTATCAACAGCAGCCCTAGTCTTCCACCAACAGTCGTCCACGGCACATTCTACGCTGCGTACGAAGCAATCCTCGCTGAAGGGCTCCTCAAGAGCATGAACCGCAACCACGTGCACTTCAGCAGTGGCCCTCCTCTCGAGATCGCGAGGGGTTCTGAAGTTGCAAGTGCTGAAGCTATGATGGAGAAGATGTCACCGCAACCTGCCTCAAACGGCAATGGCGGCGTCGCGGCGCAAGGCAAGTCGAGGCAACAATCGAAGTTGGCAAAAATGATGGCGGATGCAAAGGTCAAGAGTGGTATGCGTCCCGACGCAGAGGTCCTGATCTATATTGATCTCGAGAGAGCGCTGAAAGCTGGCATGAAATGGTGGCGCAGCGAGAATGGCGTTATACTGACCGAAGGTCTCACTACGTCACCAACGCAGACAACAGGTGTGTCTGCGGTGACCGAGGGGAATGCCACACAATTGGATAACGTGACAGAAACGGGGAAGCGCGAGCACGCAGAGGCTCCCTCACAGCCGACCCTGGCGGCCACTGGGATAACCACGGATTTTTGGCTTGAGGTGGTCGAGGTCAAGGAAGGCCTAGGAACACTCTGGAAAGACGGAAAAGTGGTGCAGGAGCTCCCAGAGCGACTCAAAGGAAGAGCTCTGCCAATTGGAAAGGGGCGGAGAGGCGGTCGTGGTGGCGGCGGAGGCCGAGTTGGTCGCGCGAGAGGCGGTGGCGGCAAGCATCACAGGGACTGACGACACATCTACCGGTCTTTCTCGAGGAAACACAGCGGAAGCCAAGGACACCCGTCGAGTGTCACCAAGCGTGGCGACGAATATGAACGTTCGGCGAGCATCAAAGTGAGGTAAAAAGTCGAATTGCTGATACAATGCATGATTGCTGGCCGCCCTCAACAAATGATACACATTTGACTCTGGCCTCACCATCCCAGTCCGCTCATCCTCCTGAAGGAGCAACCATTCGGATCCAATTGGCAAACTCCTGCTCATTCCTGGTCTGGAAGTAGACAGATCCTGGCCCAGTGAAGCGACAGACTAGACCTTCGCCAGTCTTCATCGATGTCATACTCCCGCCACCGGCCCGTTCGATTTTGTAGTCACAGTTCCACGCAACTAGATGGCCGTTATCGACAATGTGCTGTTCACCTGGTTGGAGCTGTTTGAGGAAAGTCAGCATAGACGTCTTGTCGCAACATCACTCGATAGTCACAGCACAGTAACCGCAAGAGTACAAGGACTTACATCCAACCGCTCGACAGCTCCAAAACTCGTCAGCCATGCCAGACCCTGGCCCATGACATGGTACACGAACAGATCCTCGCCTGAGAACAGCGCCTTGCCGATCCCCTGACTCTTCGTCTCCCTTGTGACGCCCTGCGTGCATCCCAACCACGCGTCCTTTCCAACCTTCCACTTCCCTGACCCGTCAATCGGCAGCGTGAAGATATCTCCTGGCAGCGTTGGTGCCAGTGCTACGACACCAGGTCCGGTGTATGTCGACTCAGCCATGTCGCCACCAGTAATGAACATTTTCTTCATGCTGAATTTGAGCTTGCCTGTCAAGACAACGGACGCAGACATATGGATCATAGCGCCGGACACGGAGCGCACAGGGGCATTGGGTTGTAGGGTGATAGTCAGGATGGAGTTTGTGTCCCGGTGGTCGATCTTGTAGCTGCCGCCGTGAAAGGTGCCAGCGTCGGCGGCTTTGGTTGGGGTGGTGTTGTGTGACATCGAATTGTGCTGTGGTTGAGGGCTGTGTGAATGTGGTGGTGCGTTGTACTGTTGTTGGCCGTATTGCTGTGGTTGCTGCTGCTGTCCGTACCCATGCTGATTGTACTGCTGGCCATATTGCTGGTGCTGCTGTGGCTGCTGGCCCCAGTTGTTCTGGTTGTACTGCTGGCCTTGGCCTTGCTGGTAGGGCTGATTTTGGTAGGACATCCTGCTCTGTGTTAAGGCCCACAAAGCACCTACCTATGGGACCTCAAGCAAGAACGAGACGACATCATGTTCGTTAAACCTCGAGCTACCGCCCTCTTATACCTTCCAGCTGATCAGGCCTCTCGTACTAGCATGGTTCGCGCTTGTATCTAAATCACTTGGCGACCGGCTTGTTGATCGTCGAACTGGCAACTCCATTGGCTCTGTATCATCACTAGCATGCACACAGCCTCGACCTGCAGCTGTCGGAGCCGACATAACGAGTTACAGCTGTTTGAACATCTGGGGGGCCAAAAGTTGGAACACCACTTCGTGCAACTCTGTCCCTGAATACGCCAGAACATCGCGCAGCCATCAATTACAAAATCATGTGAGGCGCGGCTCGCGACGACAGACCTGCTGCTTGTCCCGGATTAGTGGCAAGAAGAACGGAGCCCGGATGAGTTGGTCGGATTTTTGATTACGAGCCCCATCGTTGTCATCGGCGTCTGCACAGCCACTCAGCCACAAACATCAGAGACTGATCTGCCGGCCGATAAGTGTACAAGGCTCTCGCAACGTCGCAACTCAGTCTACCCTTTCGACTATGTAGGAGTGACTGAATGCATACACGAATGCGCCCCTGACTGTAGACAACTACCCAGGCATTGAGGTCAAATGGAAACTAGGCAGTGAATGTCTTGGCATCGTCGACCTCGAAAATGACGCGTTCTCATGTTCCTCTTCCGAACGATGCTCAATGCTAGCATTTCTGATGCCTCAATCTGCTAGTATTCTTTGCTGCACGATGGGGCGCAGATGATAATGGAGTCGTCGTCTTGCTGCAATGCTAGTCTCGCGCTTTCGTTGTCCCAGCAAGTTGCGCTATACCAGGCAATGGGGCTCGAAAGGCCGTTCTCTTCATGTGCCAGCAGGCGCGGCGGCGCACCATGAACGTGGGCCACGGATTGCTATTGTCGGCTCTGGCCCGGCTGGATTCTATACGGCACAGAAGACGTTCAGAGAGATTCCTGGGACCGTGATTGATATGTACGAGCAGCTGCCTGTGCCGTTCGGGCTTGTGAGATATGGCGTAGCACCCGATCATCCTGAGGTCAAGGTGAGACGAGTTTCGTCGGGATGGTGTCCGAGCTGATCCCAATAGAATGTTCAAGACACCTTTGAGGAACTCGCCCGGTCGCCGAATTACACCTTCATCGGCAACGTGAAGCTCGGACAAGACCTCCCACTGACTCTCCTGGCGAAACACTACGATGCGATCGTCTTCGCGTACGGTGCCTCTAAGGATCGCAAAATTGGTCTGGAAGGAGAAGACCGACCACACATCTACTCTGCGAGAGCATTTGTAGGGTGGTACAACGGCTTGCCAGAGTATCGTGACCTCAATCCGGCTCTTAGGCTGGTGATACCGCAGTCGTGGTAGGGCAGGGCAACGTTGCGCTCGATGTAGCCCGAACTCTGCTGGCCAGCATCGAAGACTTGAAGAAGACTGATATGACGGACTACGCAATTGGAGCCCTTGCAGAAAGTCAAATTAAGCACGTTCACGTCGTGGGCCGACGAGGACCGCTTCAGGCAGCCTTCACGATCAAAGAGGTTCGAGAATTACTCCAGCTTCCTGATGTCAATTTCGACCCTATCCCGGCCGATCTTTTCCCTCCCAACACCAAAGCACTGGAGCGGCCGAAGAGGCGCATCATGGAGCTGCTCCAAAAAGGCTCACCACACAAGCCTGATGCCACGAAGTCTTGGTCGCTTGATTTTCTTCTTTCGCCAGAATCTTTGTCCTTTTCGTCTGCATCCAGTCCTCCTGAGCTTGACGGAGTCCGCTTCAGGAAGACGGTTTTGTCTGACCCTGAGTCTCCCGCCTCAGGTGTCACATTTGCGAACGACTACAAAACTCTGTCTGCGTCGACGCTTTTCCGCAGCATTGGATATGCTGCTGAACCCATTCCCGGCATGGCATCCATCGGCTGCAACTTTCTCCACGGTACAATTCAGCATGACGGGTTCGGTAGAGCCATTCCCATCGGGACAGAAAAACAGCTATCCACTTCGCAAACCAACGCCTCGGTCTACTGTGCTGGATGGGTAAAGCGCGGTCCGACCGGTGTGATTGCATCGACCATGACGGACGCTTTTCAAACGGCGGAAGCAATCGTGGACGACTGGAAACGTACAGTCATATCACACTTGCCTCACCGAGCTGGCTGGCAAGGCGTCAAAGCTGACGCAATGCGTGAAGGCCAGAAGCTCGATCCAGTCCACTGGGATCAATGGCACAAGATCGATGCTGCGGAGAAGCACATAGGAGAACGACATGGCAAGCCAAGGGAGAAGCTGGGGAGTGTCACGAGTATGCTTGAGGCTGCCAGAGCCTAATCTTCGCACGACGAGTTACTCGTAGACTTGTAGACTGTACAGCATTACACATCTTCGCATCCACGGTACGCCCTCTCGGAAGAGCAGCTTCGCAAATACTCGGATGGGTGTACTCTGCGCGCCTTGCCTGTCTATACTCAATATCGTCAGGTGCGATCCCCACACATGCCGCTGCACAGTGCCTCGCGTGTGGTCTGTGCATAATGGCAAGAACGACGATTCTTTGTTTACAAGCATGTCCGACAGCAATAGCCTTGTCCTCGACTCCGCCAGTTCTCCAGAAGACAAAACTGACTTGTCGCAACAAAGACCAAAAATATGTCTGTGCATAAGCTACAGCTCGACGATCACGATGCCGTAACGACTCGTCTTCGAGCCTGCGGCAACCCGACTCAGCACATTTCTTCTTGGCTTATCTTCACGACATCTGAGCATGAATCCATTCAATCGACCACGGACCGGCCCTATTCACGAGGAGCCTGTCTCGCCTAGGACGATACCCAATAATCACGCGGCACCCAGGGAAAGTACCGTGTCAAAGACAAAATCAACAGGTAGGTCTGAGCCTAATTCTTTCCAGCCTAGAAGGAGCTTCGAACGTAACGTCTATCGACTCGAAAGCGACCAAGTCCTTGTCTACAACGGCAAGACACTCGGTAAGCGTGAACCTCAAAGGCATGTCCGTCCACCACCGCCCAAGCGTCGCTGTCTATCGTCAAGCTGGCGAGTGCCCGGCCATGTACTGAACATCCCTTTCCTTTCGCAGCAGCCCCCTTACCCTTCTCACGCTATCACGAGCCATGAATCTTTGAAGCAAAACATGGACTCCAGAGCGCGCACATTTAACAACGACCCTGATCTCCGCCTCCTCATCATGCAGCCAGGTGTGTTCTCATGCATAGTATGGCCACCAAATCCGCTCCCCCCTCATATCTACAGCGCTGGCTATGGCAACGAAACGGTAGGTGGAGGCCACAGATATCCCAACTGGGTAGGCCGTGACTTGGTCCATCCAATTTTCCGATCAATGTTGCTGCCCTTCGGTAATCATGACTACGTCAGTGAGAGCCGCGACATGCATATTGCGTACCCGCAACTATACCACGCTCTACAGCTTGCCACGAGATTTATCTCGAATCGAGACTCGTTGGTCCTATTCCATCGTTTGCTCTTTGAGCAGCCTGAGAAGTTGACACGAGAGTCTGCATTTTATGGCGCGGATATTTTCCACTTCCCAAAACAGAAGGACAGCAGAGACGGCAGTGGGAGCTCTGGGCTGACCGAGCAGCAGCGAGTACTGACAACTGATGCACTAGCTGCACTGACACGACATATAAGCATCTCATTTGGCAGCTCAAAGCACGATTCAAGCACCTGGCACATAGCAAGCGCGTGCCCACCCAAGATGTCAACCGAGTATATCAAACACGCTTGCATAAACTACACACAGATTCTTACCAGCACTCCAGCATAGCTCTCCATATGCGCCAAACAGGCCAAAGCACCCTCCCATATCCCCTGCCCTACCTTCAGCCGCTAGCTCCCACGCCTGCCAGCCTCTCCGCCGTAGGCGAGAGCGCCCATGGTTCCGTCATGACCAGTAAGGACCACAGTCTGATTCACACACGGAACATATCGCTGAATGAGCGGTTTGGTGTGTTTACTAACGACACCAGCAAGCCTCTTCCTCATCTGCGCGGTACCAACGTAGCCATAACACTCAACCCACTCTTCCTCCGCTACCTTCACCAGGACACCTACCCTAAGATCGGCTACCATGCCAAAGTCTACGTCTTGTTCTTCCTTGCGGTCACGTTGGTACATGAGCTCGCGCACGCGGTGTGGATGTGTCGGACTGCTCCTGCCACGGAGGATGAGAAGGACATCGATGACAACAACCGCACACAGAAGAACAAGAAGAAACGCGAACACGAACCCTTCATCAATACTGACCGTAAGTCCGAGCTCGGTAAAGCCTGGGAGACGTCCGTCTTCGGCGGCTTCGGTTTTATTGAACCCTTGGCCAGCTCGGGGGCGCAAGTGAAGCGGCGACGAGTTGGGGCGATCTGTTCATGATGGGGCTTGGGTGCCGACAATGGCCGGATGACGGTGACTCCTTTGTTGAAGTTGATATTGAGGGAAGAAAGAGGTACAGACCGTTTGCAAGGTTGTATCAAGCCCCAGGTGGTGAAGCAGCAGGTAAGAAAGATGGCATGGCATCGCAGCCCCTCTCTGGCCCTAGGACAACGAAGCTACGCATCCTACCCTTTGAAATCGTGTACAACTTCTTCGACTACAGGTTCTGGGACTGGGTGGATGCGCGGCCGGAAGGTTTGAAGATACTGGTGGGGATGGAGCTGGAGCGCTGTGTGGAGGTGGAAAGGGAGAACGTGGATTGGGGGTGTGTGCCTGGGGCGAGGGCTGTGGATTGGGATGATGAGTTGGGATTTGGCGAAGGGGAGCTGGAGTGTGATGAGGAAGTAGAGGAATGTAGTGAGGAGGGCTCGGAGTGGTGTGGGAGTTCATGTGGGTACAGTGGTTCATCAGAGGATCTTCGTACTCGAAAAAATAGTTGACGTGCCTTGTAAGCAGAGAATGAACCGAACACGGTCTTCCTTTGCTGATAGAAATCGCGAACTCGCAACGAGATTCCGATTTGCGCACTTTCCACGAACAACGCCGAGCAGAACGAGGTGTAGTTTTTCGTAGATGTGTAGCAATGGAGCATCTCTTCCATGTCTGACATCTATGTTGCCTTGGAAGCCGCTAAACCACAGAGTACCTGCCCGGAGCAGCCCTCCCCTCATTTTCCGCTGCGCTCATCGTGCCTTCCTTCAATAGCCGCATCAGCTCCCGCATAGCTTCCTGCACCACCACCTCGGTATCACCTTCCACCAGAATATACAACTTCGGCTGTTCCGTCGGGCCCGGCTCCTTGCCCGTAGCATAGAAATTACCCTTGGTAGTGATACTCGTGCCGGTACTCTCCAGAATCTTCGCCACATTCGTGCGATTCGTGACAGCCCACCTGGCCTTCTGCGGGAAGTCGTTGATCTCGAGAGTGGCATGGAAGGCGCCTGCGTCGGGACCTTTGTTATCGATCGGCACGCCCGAGCGCATGACACCGGCCTTGGAGAGCTTCTGGTTGATGCCTGCCACAGCCGCGGCAACGCGGTCCATGCGATTGCCTGGCTTGCCGCCAGCGTCGGCTTCAGGACGCTCAGTCTTGTGCACGATGATCTTGCCGTCGAGGTCAATGCCCTTGGGAACACCGGGAATTGAGCTTGAGGCTGGAGGAGACGCGGGTGGGGCGTCTGCGTTGAAAGCTTTGACGCCCGAAGCGGCTTTGGCGAAAATTTCGTCGCCGACTTTCGCGGTGGCTCCGTCTTCTTTGTCCTCCTTCTCTTCTTCGTCGTCGCCGGTCTTGTAGGTCTTGCGTTCGCGCGCCTTTTCGGCGTCGCGTTGTTGATCGAGGCGGTCGAGACCTTTGCCGCCGAACCCGCCCGTGGAGGCTTTCTCTTTGCCGGCTTTGACCTTGTCGGAGAAGGCGTCGACTAGCTTCTGGACTGCTTCTGGGATGGGCTGGCCGGACTGTTTGAGGGCTTTGGAGATGTCGACTGCGTATCGTTCTTGTTCTTCGGTGAGGAAAGTGACTGCTGTGCCGGTGTTGCCTGCTCGTCCTGTACGGCCAGCGCGGTGGACGTAGTCTTCTAGATGGTTTGGTGCATCGTAGTTCACAACTAGCTTGAGTTGCTTGACGTCAAGGCCTCGTGCAGCCACTGATGTCGCAATCAGGATTGGGACAATGCCAGCTTTGAAATCTGCTATAGTTGAGTCGCGATCGATCTGGTCTTTGCCACCGTGGATTGACATGCATGGATAGCCTCTGTTCATCAGCGCCTTGAGCAAGCCATCGGCAGAGTCTTGTCGATCAACGAAGATCAATGCGCGATCGTCTTCGTTCTTGTCCTCAGCATAGAGATTGCCAAGGAGCTCCAACAGGCGAATGAACTTTTGCTCTTCTGCTCGCACCTCGACGATCTGTGTAATCTCTGGGGCCACGACACTTCGGCCACCGACCACAATCTCGACCGGCTTTGCAAGAGTTTTCCGCGCTAGCGCTTCCATCTGTCGCGGGAATGTAGCGGAGAAAAGCACAGTCTGCTTGTCAGGCCGAATGTTCGCCAGGATTTTCATGACTTGAGGCTCGAACCCCATGTCGAACATGCGATCAGCCTCATCCAACACGACGTATGTAACGCGTCTAAGATTGGTTACACGACCGCTGTTTGCTGCGAGAAGATCAATCATGCGTCCTGGCGTGCAGACCACGATTTCTGCGCCCCTCTTCATGTCTGCGATCTGGTCCTTGATCGGAGCACCTCCGTATGCGCATACTGCTCTCAAGCCTAGCGCTTTCAGGAAAGGCTTACAGTCTCTGTGGATCTGTGTTGCTAGCTCGCGCGTTGGACTCAGAACAAGCCCGATCGGCCCGTCGAGAGACTCCAACGCTCTCTGGTCTTTGATGTGTCGGAACATAGGAAGCAAGAAAGCGACGGTTTTGCCTGAACCTGTTTTCGCCACACCAATCATATCGCGACCAGACATGATGACCGGAATGGCCTGCGACTGAATGCTCGCCGGAGCCTCGTAGCCGAGGTGCTTGATGACGTCCAATGACTGGACTCCCAGACCACATTGAGCCCAGCTCTGGACCGGCTTCGGGACATCGAGACCGCGCACTTTTATGTTGTCAAGCTCCATGCGCAGTCCAGCGACTTCGTCTTCTGTCATGTCGGCCATCTCTATCGGCTCAGAGTAAAAGTTCCTGCGGAAGGGTTCATAGTGGACCTTACCGTGGTTGACAGTAGGTATATCTTTCTTTTTCTTCTTCACCTTGTCGGCAGCCATTGCCATGATGCTGTCTGGGTTGTCTTCGTCCATGGCAGTAAGCCCACCAACTTCATCGTCGTCGTTGAACATGGCTTGAGGCTCTTGTTGCTTATTCTTGCTCGCTTTCTGCGACTTGAAGGTGGGCCTTGAAGTTGGTACCAGATCTTGCATGAAGGCGTCAAGAGGGTCGACGTCTTCCTCCTCATCAGGCGCCTCGGGCTCAGCTGCGGGCATCGGTGGCGCTTCCTCCATGGCAGTATCTTCCCCTCGCTCGGCCTTGCTTCGTTCTTCTGCTGCGGCTCGAGCAGCTGCCATAGCCTCTTCGTCGTCACCCTCTTGTAGGTCTGTTTCATCATCGCCGTCTTCATTTTCGCCTCCGTTCACGGATTGATCGGGTGTTGGATTGGCATCTTGCAACGTAGGCAGTTTCTCCAATTTCTTCTTGTTGTCATCATCATCGCCGAAATCTATGGCTTTCTTCGTCACATCAGTGTCCATCACCTGCTTCGATGTCAGCCCAAAGCCACTGAGATTTCCTGACGCTTTCAGATTGCCGCCACTGGAGCCATTAGTCGCTGCAGGACTTGGCTTGAGCGGTTCCTTCTTCAATGCAGCAACTTTGGGGACCAGAGGAGGATCGCCTCCCAGAACCTTAGACGCAGCTGTCGTCGCCTGTGCCTTCTTCGCAATGGCTTTCGGATCAAATTTGCCTTGATATGGAGTCGGAGCAGGCGAAGGGACATCGGGAGTCGTTGGTGTCGCCGGTGTCGCCGGTGACTTGGGAGGACTGGCGGCCGGTGTCAGCGCAGCTTTCTTGTCGATCTCGTCGAGGATGCTGCGAGCACCACCCGATGCTCGTTCTTGCTGTTTCTTAGCTTGCTCTTCAGCTTGTTTCCGCTTCCACTGCTCTAACTTAGCTAGCCGGGCCGCCTTCTGCTCCTCGGCAGAAATTGCTGTGGGCGTCGATGGCTTTGAGGCCTGCGTTACATTGTTAGCAGAGAAAAGACGTCCGGAAGGGGTCTGACGTACGTGTCTTGATGCCGCAGCAGAGTCCCGTGTCGGCGGTCGCTCTCTACTGTCTTCTCGCTTTCGTTTCCTCGACTCAGTAGATTCATCTCTGCGTCTTCGGTCACGGTCGCGATCCCGGTCCTTGTCGCGGTCTCGAGGCTCATCTCTGCGGGAGCGATGGTCACGACTTCTATCGCGACTGCGCCGTCTGTCATCTCGGTCACGTGAGCGCCGTCTTGATCGATCCCGCCGCGAAGAAGAGCTGTAGTAGTCATCTTGTCGACGATCGTCATGCCTTCGGTCCACCGATCTGTCTCTCCTGCGGTATCGGTCGCGGTCGCGATCCCTCTCCCTGTCGCGATCGTAGTCTTTTGATCGACGCTGTATCCTGTCAGAATGATGTAGCCTCTGCGTGAATTCTGCGCGCACCTCAGGGCTTCTCGAGCGAGATCTTCTTCTGCGATAAGAGCGATCCTCGTCCCGTCTGCTCCTCTCATACCGACCCTCGTCCCTGTCGTCGTGCTTTCGGCTCCGTTTCGAAGAGGAGTATGAACTTCCTATTGGTGATGGTGAGCGTTTATCCTCGTGCCGAGCCATAGTTCGGCAGCAGACCGTGAGTATTACTGCTTCTGTGGATTAGGTGTGCTTCTCATACAATGCGACGGTATGCATAAATTCGGCCTCGCCGCTCTGGACGTCTACTGCTACTTGAGCAAGCTGTGCAAGCAGGTTCACGAATGCTTGGACGCAGTTGGTCTGTTTGGGGATCATGAAAAGACAACTTGAAGTCTTGAGTTAGGCTGCGAACCGAAGTGTTACCGCAACAATTGTGCTCTTAGGGTTAGGGTAATCTTGGGGCTGGCCGTCGTGGATTACAGACCGCGGGGCAGCATTTCTCTTTGCCAGAGCCTCGCAGCAGGTACCGACAACCAAATGAGTGATGTCAAAATTGGTTCTTCTTTGGCGTCCAGCTCTTTCGATCGATATGGACTGTGGCACTCAGGACTATTCTCTCACGCCTGGTCAGACTCTCGAGGACAGGATGATGTTTGTGCTCTTGCTCTTGCTGCACAGAGCATATGACTTAGTATCGGGACTTCGTGCCAAGCCCGAAACGCCCCACGATTTTTGTGTGCTTGTACCGAGTAATTATATCTACTCTCGAGCACGATACTCTCCAAGACTCCAACACGCGAAAGCTCGGCGAGTGAATGTACCGAGCTCTGTCAACGCACGTTGCGTGTGTCGCGCATGGATGTCAGCAGCGCAACAGCCAACATATACGAGCGGCTGTGTCACAGGTTCGAGGGAAGACGGTGGATAGATGGAAATTTGCCCAGATGCCAAGGGGGTCCCAGGGCTCCATTAGCTTCGGCATGCAGGCCATCGCTGAAGCTCCCGCAGCGTTGTTCGTGTCAGCGCCTATTAGGACACGAGGATTACTGTTTGAAAAATGCGCGATGAGGTAAAGGATATGGGAGCTGCGATGTCGGCTCTTACTAGCGGCGCGGCTAAGTAGATCCAACTCAACTCCACAGTCAGATCTCGTGCCAAAATAACGAGCAATCCCTGTCCGTGGGGTGCAGCTACAGGGTCTGTGCATGAAATGCTTGCGCCGTGGATGAACTCGTCGCAAACGTTCCTGTGTGGTAAATAGCAGATTGAACAACTATTAGCGACAAGTCTCCTGTTGGCAATTATTGACACCTGTGCTTGTGCAGGATGATGAGGTGCGTGGCGTTGCAAGCAAACTGTAGGTTTGCGCAGATCTAGACTTTCGGGCATCGTTGTGAGCTTAACCGTGACAGAGGCAGTCACAGAGCTCTACGACGGCAAAGATCGAGCTCTGCCTACTTGACAGAATATCTGGTGGTGACAGAACCACAGCACGTCCAGATGGCAACGCTTGCACCCCTGGAAGACCGACGAATGCCGTACTGAATTGCTGCCATGGGGCGTCCTCGGTCGTCTTTGCTTCGGGCGACAGCCGCAGCTAGAGCTGCATGTGAAGAAATCGAACGCCCCACGAGCCCAAACGTCTGGACTTTAGCCCAGACCCACAGGCCTTATGAAGCCTAGAGTGGTGCATACCGATGTTATTTCGTGGATGTAAGATGTAACAGATATGCTGATTGGTTGACTGTTGCTTATCTTCACACGCTATCATTATTTCGCTGAATACTGTCGACGTATAAAATGCAAGACGAGAGTGGTGAGGTCGACGAAAACGAGGTGGAATCGATGGAGAAGGCCGAGCGCGAGCCAGAAGCTCCATGCACGGCATACACACAGAGCTCGCTCGCTTGGAAGAGTCGCCATTTCTGTGTGCAATAAGTATTGAGTCGCTGCTCGGCACGCCTATTCAGAGTTCACATTGATGCCAAAAGCTGTACAGCCAGAGAAAGTCGAGCTGATCTCACCTCGTCCTCACTATTGCCTCCTCTTTTCCGCTGGCTGATGTCGAGGCTGCATCGCTATGGTGAAGGAAAGTCCATTGTGTGTGCGAAGTTTCTGTCACCGGCCTCTGAACAACAGGTGATCTCGGAGAAAAGAAATTCACTTCTCTTGTAGCTTGCATGCCTGTGTAAATGGTAGCTTATACTGAATGGCCGAATTCCGCAGCTTCTGATTTGGCTGGAACGGAGTACTCTGCTTCTTTCCAACCCCACTTTAGACAGCGCCCGCCTTCCTCCTGCTAATTTGGCTGCCCGAGTCTTTGTTTCTTTCCCGTAGAATATTTTCACCCTCATCTATCCATCCTCTCGCCACGCACTGCTCTCTGCACAGCTCACGCACTCCTTTCAGAGAGCACCTGCCCCTTCTACGGCCTTCACATAAGGTATAGCAGCTCATCGCCTCCACGGCATAACAATTCCTCTGGTGGAGCCTGTCAAATACCTACATATCAGCTCGACTTACAACTCGTCGCTTGTCGACGATAGGATGGGCCTGATCGTGGAAGAAACCCAACAGCAAGAGATTGAAGAGATTGAACAGCCACAAGAGTACACACCCTATACGCCCGAGAAGGGCTATGGCTGGGGTGAGGCTCTGCCGGAGAAGCAGGGTCTTTATGACCCCAGCTTAGAGAAGGATGCATGTGGTGTCGGCTTTGCTGCGTATGTTCTCTCTGGCTCAATTTCACGGCGTCTGCTGACAGATACAGTCACATCAAAGGCACTGCTAGCCACAAGATTGTGAGCGATGCCCGCAATCTGCTCTGCAACATGACCCACCGCGGTGCGGTGGGTTCCGATGCACGAGATGGCGATGGCGCAGGTGTCATGACATCGATCCCTCATCGGTTCTTCGTCAAGAACTTTGCTCGCGAGGTCGGCATCGAGCTCCCTCCCCAAGGACAGTATGCTGCAGGCAACTTGTTCTTCAAGCCCGATACCGAGATGCTGAAGGATGCGACGGCCAGCTTCGAAGAGGTCGCAACCGAGCTCGGACTGCGTACGCTCGGATGGCGAGTTGTTCCCAGGGACTCGACCTTGTTGGGTCCTGCAGCCAAGTCGCGGGAGCCCACCATCATGCAGCCATTCGTCGTTCTGGCTTCTGCATACGGTCAAGGCGATAAGCCGGAGATCACAGATCCTGAGCAATTCGATGCCACGGAATTCGAGCGAAAGCTCTACGTGCTCAGAAAATCCGTCTCCCACGACACAAGATTCAAGCCATGGTTCTACATCTGCTCTCTCAGTAACAGGAACATTGTCTACAAGGGTCAGCTTTCTCCGGTCCAGGTCTATCAATACTACCACGATCTGGTGTCCGTCGACTACGAAGGTCACTTCG
The DNA here is from genome assembly GCF_001299255.1 of Cyphellophora attinorum. NCBI lineage: Eukaryota > Fungi > Ascomycota > Eurotiomycetes > Chaetothyriales > Cyphellophoraceae > Cyphellophora > Cyphellophora attinorum. The sequence goes on along the minus strand of NW_017253259.1, from coordinate 140,124 downwards.
CTCTGGTGCACTCCCGCTTCTCTACCAACACATTCCCTTCCTGGGACCGGTCACAGCCTCTACGGTGGCTCGCTCACAATGGTGAGATCAATACTTTACGAGGCAACAAGAATTGGCAGAGAGCACGTGAGGGTATCTTGAGCTCAGACTTCTTCGGTGAAGATCTCGAGCGCCTGTTTCCGATCGTTGAAGACGGCGGCTCTGATTCTGCAGCATTCGACAACGTCTTAGAGCTTCTTGTGATGAACAGAGTCCTCTCTCTGCCTGAAGCAGTCATGATGATGGTTCCGGAAGCGTGGCAGGGCAACCAAGCTATGGACCCCAAGAAAGCCGCCTTCTACGAGTACGCAGCTTGTCTAATGGAGCCGTGGGATGGCCCAGCTCTATTCACTTTCTCTGATGGTCGCTACTGCGGTGCCAACCTCGACAGAAACGGTCTGCGGCCTTGCAGATACTATGTGACGGATGACGATCGCATCATCTGTGCATCCGAAGTCGGTACCATTGCCATTGAGCCAGAGCGCGTTATTCAGAAAGGCCGATTGCAGCCTGGCAAGATGCTTCTTGTCGATACAGAGGCTGGACGCATCATTGATGACGCAGAACTCAAGAGCACTGTTTCGGGACGGCAGAACTTCCAGCAGTGGCTCGACAAGCATCTATACAAGATGCCTGCTGTTCAGGAGAAGCTCAGCAAAGAGCTTGATCTCAGCTTCAAGCTTACGGACTCGCGGATTCAGGAAGATCCACTACTTCGCGCTTTTGGCTACTCGTTCGAACAGGTCAGTCTATTACTGGGACCGATGGCGGCCGATTCCAAAGAAGCGCTCGGCTCCATGGGCAACGACGCTCCACTAGCTTGTCTGGCTCAGCAGCCACGCCTGATGTACGAGTATTTCAGACAGATGTTCGCTCAGGTCACCAATCCACCCATCGATCCTATCAGAGAGGCTATAGTCATGTCCCTCGAATGCTATGTTGGCCCTCAAGGCAATCTCCTGGAGATGGACGAGTCTCAGTGCGCCCGGCTCATGCTACCGTCGCCTGTCCTCGAAACGGAGACCTTCAATGCCATCAAGAATATGAGCGCTTTCGATAAGGGGTGGACAGTCAAGACGATTGACATCACCTTTGACAAGTGGTCGGGCGTCGACGGGTATATGCAGGCCCTTGACGACATCTGTGATGCTGCTTCCGAGGCCATCAGCAACGGCGATAAAATCATCATTTTGTCCGATCGTGCTACCTCGGAGGACAGAGTGCCAGTTTCAACTCTCATCGCCGTCGGCATGGTTCACCATCACTTGGTCCGCAACAGATGGCGATCTCGAGTTGCCCTCATTGCCGAATCCGCAGAAGCTCGCGAAGTTCACCACATGTGTGTTCTTGTCGGCTACGGTGCTGATGGCGTCAATCCATATCTTGCCATGGAGTGTATTCTCAAGCTGAACAGAGAAGGCCTCATTCGAAAGAAGCTCACAGATGAGAAGATTATTGCCAACTACAAGGCTTCTTGCGACGGTGGTATTCTGAAAGTCATGAGCAAGATGGGTATCTCGACTCTCCAATCCTACAAGGGCGCGCAAATCTTCGAAGCGTTGGGAGTCGATGACTCTGTGGTTGACCGATGCTTTGCTGGAACAGCTACACGTATCAAGGGTATGACGTTCGAGCTCATTGCACAAGATGCATTCGCCTTCCACGAGAAGGGTTTCCCTTCACGACACATTCGGCAAATTCCTGGTCTCGCAGAGTCTGGCGAGTATCATTGGCGCGATGGTGGCGAAGCACACATCAATGACCCGACCAGCATTGCCAACATCCAGGATGCTGTCAGGACGAAGAACGACAAATCTTACGAGGCATATTCTCTGTCTGAGTATGAACAGATCAAGAATTGCACACTTCGTGGAATGCTCGACTTCGATTTCGATCAGCGTGCCGAGATCCCCATCGATCAGGTCGAGCCATGGACTGAGATTGTGCGACGTTTCGTTACAGGCGCGATGTCTTACGGCTCCATCTCCATGGAATCTCATTCCACGCTGGCTGTAGCCATGAACCGTCTCGGAGGCAAGTCTAACACAGGTGAGGGCGGCGAAGATCCTGAGCGCAGCTTGAAGATGGAGAACGGAGACTCCATGCGGTCCGCCATCAAGCAGATCGCATCTGGTCGTTTCGGTGTCACCTCTAACTACCTGGCCGATGCCGACGAGCTTCAGATCAAGATGGCTCAAGGTGCTAAGCCTGGCGAGGGTGGTGAGCTCCCTGGTCACAAGGTGTCCGAGGCCATCGGCAAGACTCGGCACTCCACACCTGGCGTCGGTCTCATCTCGCCGCCACCTCATCACGATATCTACTCTATCGAAGATCTCAAGCAGCTGATTTACGATCTGAAGTGCTCCAACCCACGTGCACGTGTCTCCGTCAAGCTCGTGTCCGAAGTCGGCGTTGGCATCGTCGCGGCTGGTGTGGCCAAGGCCAAAGCTGATCATATCCTGATCTCTGGTCACGATGGCGGCACAGGCGCTTCTCGATGGACTGGTATCAAGTATGCCGGTCTACCATGGGAGCTGGGTCTGGCCGAAACACATCAGACGCTAGTCCTGAACGACCTTCGTGGTCGCGTTATTGTCCAGACAGATGGTCAGATTAGGACTGGCAGAGATGTTGCCATTGCATGTCTGCTTGGCGCGGAAGAATGGGGCTTCGCGACAACACCTTTGATCGCTATGGGCTGCATTATGATGAGAAAATGGTAAGTTGCTTCCCCCACCTCTGTGCTGAGACGAGGCTAATCATGTCTGCAGTCATCTCAATACTTGCCCTGTTGGCATCGCTACTCAGGATCCTCTACTCCGCGAGAAATTTGCCGGCACTCCGGAGCATGTTATCAATTTCTTCTATTACATTGCTAACGAGCTCCGTGCGGTGATGGCCAAGCTCGGGCTTCGAACCATCAATGAGATGGTCGGCCGAGCTGAGCTTCTCAAGATGCGGGAGGACCTCCGCACACCCAAGACCGAGAACATCGATCTGTCTTTGATCTTGACCCCTGCTCATTCAATTCGTCCAGGCGTGGCCACATACAACGTCCGCAAACAGGACCATAAGCTCCATACTCGGTTGGACAACAAGCTCATCTCGGAGTCAGAACTCGCTCTTGAGAGAGGCCTACCTTGCCGCATAGAGTGCGACATCGTCAACACAGACCGTGCGTTGGGCGCCACACTCTCCTACCAGATTAGCAAGCGGTATGGCGAAGCCGGCCTTCCACAAGACACAATCCACGCAAACATTCGCGGCTCGGCCGGCCAGTCGTTCGGCGCCTATCTTGCTCCAGGTGTCACACTTGAGCTCGAGGGTGACTCAAACGACTACGTGGGCAAAGGCCTCTCTGGAGGTCGGCTTATCGTGTACCCACCACGAAGCGCTGTCTACAAGGCGGAAGAGAACGTTCTTATCGGCAACGTGTGCTTGTACGGAGCTACAAGCGGCCAATGCTTCTTCCGAGGTGTCGCTGCCGAACGTTTCGCCGTCCGCAACTCTGGTGCCACCGCCGTTGTCGAAGGCGTTGGCGATCATGGTTGTGAGTACATGACTGGTGGCCGTATCGTCATCTTGGGCAGCACTGGTCGCAACTTTGCTGCCGGCATGTCTGGAGGTATAGCATACGTCTTCGACAAGCACCAGGACTTCGAATCGAAGATCAACATGGAGATGGTTGAGGTATCTGGTGTTGAGGATCCTGCTGAGGTTGCCTGGCTTCGTGGATTGATCGAGGACCACCACCACTACACAGGTTCTGAGATGGCTGCTCGCATTCTGCTTGAGTTCAACCGAGCCCTACCTCGATTCATCAAGGTGCTCCCAGTTGACTACAAGCGCGTGCTTGCAGAGCGTGCCGCCAAGGCCGAGGAGCTAAGAAGGCCGAATACCCTCTGCCTATTTTGCCCGGTAATGCTGTTCGCAATCTTCACCAGCAGCAGCGCGAGAAGGCCCTGGAAAAGGAAGAGAAGCAGAAGAAAGCCGAGATGCTCGACATTGAGGAAGGCATCAACGGTGACGCCAAGAAAGCCAAGGAGAAGTCGACTTTGGTGCTTGACAAGACCCGTGGCTTCATGAAATACAACCGGCGCTCCGAAAAGTACCGCAACTCAAAGACCAGGACCAAAGATTGGGCTGAACTGAGCTCACGGCTAAACGAGGACGAGCTCAAGTACCAGTCTGCCCGATGCATGGACTGTGGTGTGCCGTTCTGCCAATCCGACACCGGTTGCCCGATTTCCAATATCATTCCCAAGTGGAACGAACTGGGTAAGTTGCTCTCCCATCTCGCTTTTCAGCACAGCCCCTATCCCAAGACAAGGCTAACAAATCCGCAGTCTTCCAGAACCAATGGCAGGACGCACTCAACCGCCTACTGATGACTAACAACTTCCCTGAGTTCACTGGTCGTGTATGCCCTGCTCCTTGCGAGGGTGCTTGCGTGCTTGGAATCAACGAAGACCCCGTCGGCATCAAGTCTATCGAATGCGCTATCATCGACAAGGGCTTCGAGATGGGCTGGATGAAGCCAATCGTCATTCCAGAGGAAGAACGTACGGGCAAGAAAGTTGCGATCATCGGATCAGGCCCGGCTGGACTGGCTGCGGCTGATCAGCTCAACAACGCCGGTCACACCGTCACGGTTTACGAACGAGCCGACCGGATCGGAGGCCTCCTCATGTATGGCATTCCGAACATGAAACTCGACAAGCGTGTCGTCCAGCGACGTGTGGATCTCATGGCTGCACAGGGCGTCATTTTCAAGACTTCTACTCTGGTTGGGCCCGATGAGGAAGTCTCCCTCGACTCCCTGCGTTCAACCAACGACGCAGTGATCATTTCTACCGGTGCAACTGTTGCACGTGACCTCAAGTCACCTGGACGTGATCTGGATGGCATTCACTTTGCTATGACCTTCCTTGGTCAGAACACCAAGTCTTTGTTGGACAGCCAGCTTGATGATGGCAAGTACATCTCGGCCAAAGACAAGCATGTCGTTGTCATTGGTGGTGGTGATACTGGCAACGATTGCATCGGTACTAGCGTCCGACACGGTGCCAAGTCGGTCACCAACTTTGAGCTTCTGCCACAGCCTCCTCCGGAGAGAGCCAACGACAATCCATGGCCACAATGGCCTCGTATTTATCGTGTCGACTACGGTCATACCGAGGTCAAGCAGCACTACGGCAAGGATCCTCGCGAGTACTGCATCATGACCACAGAGTTCGTTGGCGAGGATGGTAAAGTCAAGGGCATTAACACCAAGCGTGTTGAGTGGACAAAGGTATGTTCAACTCGCTGTATTCGGGAATTTCCAAAGCTAACTTGTAGCAGCGTGCTGGCGGCGGCTGGGATATGAAGCCAGTCGAAGGCAGCGAAGCGTTCTTCCCTGCTGACCTGGTCATGCTGTCGATGGGTTTCCTCGGACCCGAGGCCCGTCTGTTCAACGATCAGGTTGAGCTTGATGGCCGGTCGAACATTTCCACTCCCAAGGGCCAATACAACACCAACATTGAGGGTGTCTTCGCCGCGGGTGATTGCCGTCGTGGCCAGTCCTTGATTGTTTGGGGCATCGTAAGTTCCAGCCAGAACTCTTCACAGTCGCAGAGACTAACTTATTCCTAGAACGAGGGTCGCCAGTGTGCACGCCAAGTCGACTCCTTCCTCATGGGCACCCCGTCTGCTTTGCCAGTGACAGGTGGCATTGTCCGCGTCCCCGCTCGAAACTCAGTGCCAGTCGCAAAGCACAGCAAGGCTCAGGGTAACGGCGACATGGCCCACGCTGCTGAAGCCATGAAGCTAACACCAACACTGCCATGGCCAAATAAGACCTGATAGACGACGATCCCAGAAACGAAAACGAAACGGGACTACGATGATAGAGCGCGCGGTTTGATGTGGGAATATGTTCGTGCGGTCCTTCCGGCTGATATACCCCGTGACCGCTTCTCTTTACACAGCTGGATGGAGGACTTCAACGATGGAGGCGAGAGTTTTGCACAAAATTTGGTTCGGCATGATTACGATCGCTTTCTCATGTTGCCGCGGCGGCAACTCAACTCAGGCTGTTCTCGCTGGGCAGCGTTGCATGCATGTTTTTTCTATCGGGTGCGTGACAGCTTTGTCGCTTTGAGCGACAGCATAACTGAGGAGAGATCTGGAAATGCACTCTAGAATAGCACAGAGATGGCAATTTCACGAACATCTCCGACAAGTCTGTCTATCTTCCGTCTCCCGTCTCGTTAGTCTTCTCATCTCGTTTCACCTTCTCTGAAGCACTGTACGCGTAACTTTGTCATCCGGCTTGCCTGGAGCCTTGAATATAGATGCACTGGACGAGGCAAGTACAGTGGCGTCAAGGGCTATGGCTCTTGCCATATCAAATACTTTCCAGTCAACCGGTGTCACCCCTGTCTCGTTGCTACACACAGCGTGTTGGAGCGCACCACATTTGCTTCCACGGGTCCAGGTAGCTGGACGCGTCACGAACGCACGGGCAGAACTACTCAGCTCCTCTCCTACTTGGACACAGCGTGGAGTACATGTTGAGCAAGGTATCCATCACTAATCACGATCTATTCACATATGAGACGATCACACATCTCAGAGCTAGTCTCCGTCTATTTAGACATTAAGTAAGTGGGTATAGTCGGTCTAAGCACAATCCCAAGTCGCCTGAACGCCATGCTGAAGTGAGCAGTGACCAAGTGTCGCTCTGCCAAACCCATGATGCCCTCCCTGTACAGCTCGTGGCTCATGCAAATGCGCCTCCTCATTAGTGACATCCCATCCATGCTCGCTGCACGAGCTCTCATGCTGAAGCCAGGACTACGGCAGTCATGACCAAGCCAACCAGCATCGAACTTGACCAAGATTTGAGCGCCGAAGAACCATTCTCTTGCCCTGTCTCTTCACTCCCACTGCTACTTGCCGTCGCCGTGGCTCATCGTCGTCATCGCCTCCCGCACTACTCGACGGCTTGGGTTTGGGCTTTGGCTTCGGCTTGTCGTCCTCTTCCTCCTCTGGCACATTATGTATCCTTCTAATAAGGTCCGCCGCCCGCTCCGCCAATCCATACGTGCTCCCCATCAAATGACAGCTGAACGCCACAGGCGGCACACTCGCGTCTGCAACCCTAACGTTCGCCAGTCCGTATACTTTCAAGTTCGCATCAACCACACCACCGAGTTCGAGGGGCAGCATAGCGCACGTGCTGCTAGGGTGATACTCTGTATCGACGTGCTTGCGCATCCAGTCCTCCCAGTCGGCGTCGCTTGAGACTTTGTCTGTGCCAGGCGCGACTTCGTCGCCAAGAGTGTCGGAAAAGGGGGCAGTGTTGCCTAGTTGGCGAGCGAGTTTGAGGCCCTCGCGCAGGATGGTGATGTCGGAAGGGTGGGAGAGGTAGTTTGGGTTGATGAGCGGGTATGTAAAAGGGTCGTCGTTGGCGAGGGTGATCGAGCCATGCGAGTAAGGGTGTTGCAGGGCGGCGGTGATGCCGACTGTGCCGTCGAGGGCGGAGGTCACGAGGAGGAGCTCGACCTGGCCAAGGGAGGTGGAAACCATGGTCGAGGCGGTTGTTTTAGCGATGGCATCGTAGCCAGCTTGGACTGCTTTGTTGCCTGCTGGTATAGTGAATGCGTCAGAGGCGCCCGTGGTCGATTTCGCGAAGGCATCGAGCCCGGGTCCGAACATGCGCGTCGCATTGACGTAGGCAACAGCGTCGTTGACAAAGGAGAGCCATAGGGTGTCGTTCTTGGTCGGATTGTCATCGTCCACCCAAACGGCACCAGGAGTCTCGTCTTTGGCTTTGTTCTCGAAGGAGACCGTAGCAAGGAGATGATCTTGCATGTGGTTGCCCACACCGGGGAGTTCGGACAGAACGTCAATGCCAGCGGCTCCAAGAACGTCCTTCGGGCCCACGCCGCTGTGTAGCAGGACTGCTGGACTGCCAATTGTGCCGCCCGCGAGGATGACCTCCATGTTCGTTGTGACGAAACGTTTGGTGGCGCCTCCGTCCAGCGAATACTCTACAGCGGAGGCGGTGAGGTTGTTCTTGCTTGACTCGCCATCGAAAATCAAACGTGTGACATGCGCATTAGGTAGGATGTGGTAGTTGTCGCGGGGCGGAAGCGCGTCGAGATAGCCTGACCGACTGTACGATCGCTTCCAGGTCGCCGGATCAATGGACGATGTGGAGATGTATGAGCCAGAGTTCTCACCTCCATAGGTGTCCTTCGCTGGTGGAACGCCTAGATTCTGGAGGCCATCGGCCCAGACTCCGTTCCATTGGACAGAGTAACCTGGATAACTTGCGTGAATTGGTCCTTTGGTGCCATGTGAGCCAGCATCGAATGCGACCGCACCCTGGGCAGCCATGGCCTCCTTAGGCCCAGAAAATGTTTCGCTTTTCTTCATTGAAGCGAAGAATGAGTCCCATGTCCAGTTATCAGCATCGTCCATATCGTCCAGCAAGTCGTGCCACGCCTCAATGTCAGCCTTCGCCGGCCGGTTGAGGTACAGGCCATTGATAGCAGAAGATCCACCAAGCACTTTGCCTCGAGGCAGATACATTTCACGATCATTGACATTGCCTTGTGGCACAGTGTTGTATGCCCAATTCAATGGTGTCGTCCATAACGAATCGAAATATGAATATGCTGGAGTGTCTGCTTGAATGTTAGTCCTCCGCTCCGCATGAAATAGACCTTGCCGTACCTATCCTCGTCCTGTAGTCGTCACCGTTGCCGCCCGATTCCAGCACCAATACGGTGTGGTTTGAGTCTTCGCTAAGTCGCGCACCCAACACAAGCCCAGCCAGTCCACCTCCAACAATCACGAAGTCATAGGCTTCGTCGATATCGCCCACTATGCCACGCCGTTGTAATATGGGTCCGTCGATCCTGTCAGCAGCCAGTCCAGTCGCAGAGCAGGCCGCCAGCGCGGCTGTCAGTATTGCGCGCATTATCGATCTCAGTGCTTAACGAAGGAAGACGGCACATTGAGAGGTCGCGTTGGCAATGGTTTATCAAGGCATTTGACTTGCGACAACAACAGGCCGGGGTACCAGCAGATATCGAAGATCCGCCATAGTCGCGTGCCCTGCCCTTGACCTGCCTTCGCTTGCGCCGTTTGCTTTTGCCAGCACTAGCCCAGCACACACCTCCGCCACACAAACCTGCTTGTGAATTGGCAGAGCGGAGGTGCCTGTGACTGGCACACACAGCGCGGGGCGACGCCGCTAAGCCAGTCGGAGATTGCGCCTCCAGCATTGTTGGTGAAATTGAAGAAGACCGTTTGGTGCTTGGTTATCTTGGTGCAGTGCTGGTGGCCAGTGGTGGGTGAGGCTAGTGAAGACAAGCATCCCAAATAAAACCCGTTGGCGAGATTCGAGAGCCGCCGATTCGCTCCAACCCCTGATTAACCGAGTATCTCATCTGCAGAACCGCAACCTCGATCTCCAGCTAAAGCTTGTGTTGGCTTCGGGGGCTGTCCCTGCATGGACTAGGTTTGATAGCCACCGTCGTACCAAAGTTATGCCCGAACTTTATCACAATAACCACCCGAATTCCAGACGCGTCTTGAAACCGCGACATTTCGTCGCAGGTGCGACGACAATGGTGACGCTGGTGACGCGTCCAGGTATGGTAGCACACTAGAACAGGCGCTCATGATGTATGACGTGCACGAGCTTCACCGACCAAGATGTGCCACGCGACGCCGTTGTTTTGTCATTATCATGGCACCAGGGAAGGGCGCTTGGGATCTTCTCCACGGCAGTCCGAGTGCCTTGATTTGTTCAACGGCAATGTCTTGATTGCCGAGCATCGCTTCGAATATTGTTCTTGGATCTCGCAAGATCTCGATGTTCACCTCATGATCGCGATGTGCCGATGCGTAATAGCGGAGGTTCGCAAGGATGGCAGGTCAGGCAAGAGCACGTCGGTGCGCAAAGCAGGCACGGAGGTTCTAAGATGAAGCAGTTGTGTCTGCCTACGATTCGAGATCACAGTGCCACGTCGCTGCTTCCAAGAAGAATCGCTCGTCGAGCAAGCTGCGATCTCGAGAAAGTGCGATTGAGCGTGATATCAAGGAAACAGCAGCTGCGATCTGTAAACAATCGATGCCTCAAGCCTTGGCTCGTTATTGAGCAGACCTAGATTTATATTTTCGGCATCGACATTCACATTTGATGAGTTCACGGCTGATAGATCTGAACAGCGACATCCACACAATCGCTGCACCACAAGTGCGTCCGTGACCCGTTGTGGTGGGATCCTCCCCGTTACATCTGTGAGACATTGGTGTGTTTGTAGGTGCATGACATCTTCTGCTTTGGAAGGCTTTCCACAAGCATCATGCTCTGCATCCGGTCCATCGACTTGCTGCATCCGCCCCACCAGCCCATGGACCCTAACTGATTAGCTGCTCAGTCTTTCCCTGCTGGCAACCGGTACGCGGTCCACTGCCGATATTGGTCAGCCTGAACCAGAAATTCGGAATCTGGCAAGAGGTAGTGGAAGGGGAAATGGACTTGAGGCTTGACAATCGTGAACTCGCCGCCAGGAGAGCTTCAAAGATGACAGCGCCTTGCCCGGGGCTAGAAGATGATCCGAAACATCATCCAGAACAAGTATCTCAGGTGTTGAGTCGAGACTGCCCCCTGATTGACTGATGGTTCAGGCTCACGAAAAGCGGATAGACTTACAATCGCAGCATGATCACTCGTCCACTCCGGATCTCTTGCCTTGGGATCACCTCCGCCCACCGTATTCACCGAAGCTAGCACCTCGAGGTCTTTAGAGCCGTAGACGAAGTCTATGCGGTCCTGCGGATCTGACAACTTTCGGATGTTCCACGTCGTCCCAAGATACTTGGCCGGATCTGGATTCGCAACGCGAAGCGAGTCGTCCATACCCGCCGCCGTCACAATGATGGACGACGGCCACGGAAAGCCTCCTCCAACGCCACAATTCTTCTCCTTCAGACTGTCGACCCAATCCAAGTGCGATGGCGCGTTGAAGTCTCCTGCAAGTATAGTAGGGGTCGTGGAACCTGAAGAGTTGTCGATCTGAGGAATGATGCGGTCCATAGTGGCCTTCAGCTGGACCATACGCTCTGAATGAACCTCGTTTGCGAGCACTTGTTGCTGAGTCAAGGGACGGTCGCGTTTGCAGAATTCGTTGGGTCCGTACGGAAGCGGAAACAAAGCCACCGACCAGAACTCGATAGCAACCTTATCGTCCTGATTGAGCCCATTGAGACTCACACGAACTCCTCCACCAGGATTGAAGTAGTCCGTGACGATCTGAGAAAATTCTGCCACGATCGGATACCGACTGATAATCGCAACCCGCAGGTCACCTCGCCAGCGCCACCATCCGAGTGCATTGGCAATTCTCTCCAGGTGGTCGATTGGCACTTCTGCGATGTCCTGGAAGGCAATGAGATCGACATTGGACCCCAGAATGAAACGCATCTGCTTTTCGTGATAGCGAGAGAAGTGAGTGCCACTGTCCCACATGCTCCATGTCATGACATTGATGGAGTCCACCAGACGCTCAGATGATCTCTGAACCATGATGTTGATCTGTATGCTTGCCGGAGCAGTATCTGCAGCCTTGCCCTCGACTTGCGCAACAGCAATTCTGCCACCAGATCCAGCCGGGGGCGTGCCTCTGATCGATCCATCCGGCCAGACTTGGATCCAGTCATCTCCTCCAGCTTTCTGGAAGTTGATGTGGATGGAGTGGCCTTCGCCAATGACCAGACCGCCAACGTTTTCGAGGTATGCTTCCCCTTCTCGGGCATTGCGCAAGCTGGTCTCGTTCGATGGAAAATACAGAGTTGCCTTGTAACCCGGATAGTAGAAGTTGAAGGGTGCAGCAAGAGAGACATAGATGTCTTTGGCTAGGAAGTAGGCTCTGTAGTCTCCTGCACCGAGATTGTCGACGTTGATGTATCGTCTACCTGCAGAGTCCTCCGCATACTCCCAAGCAGACGCATGATCAGCCACACGGTGGCCTTCCTCTGGACCGCCGCCTGAAGCTGGCCATATGCCGATCCAGTTCTTGTCATGTGGTTCTGGAGTCGAGTACTCGAATGTCACCGGAGTCGCCCATGCGTCGAGTGCGAAGGAGCTGGTGAAGTCTCTGGTACGATCAAAGGGCACGTATGCTGGAGGCGCAGAAAGCGGCAGGATCGAGGCGGCAGTGGAGCATAGAGTGTTGACTGCTACAGCGAAGCGGACAGCCGACGTGAGCTTCATTGTTCAGGTAGGTGCGTTGGTACTCCGGCTTGTCTTTGTAGTCCTTGCCTCACTACTTCTCACAGATTGACTTGAACCGCCCGCTCCAGGCGCAATGGGTGATACAGCTTTCTCGATGTGATGGCCTGCCTGAATTAGCTGACGATGACCAGGACTTCAATTTAAGAGCGCCTACTGACTGTAATGCAGCAAAAACGAGCACAAGCCTCCTAGCGCTTCACGACAGGTCCAGGCCTGGGCCAGGAGACAGAATGAATGAGTTCGGGAGTAGGAAGTGATGAGGCGGGGAGTGAACATTAGCAGAATGCGTGAGTCTGTTCGGAAACGCGTGTGTGTCCAGGCAGGCAGGCGCGTAGTTGCCATGTCAGGATTGAACACAACCTGACACCAACGTCATTGCAGTTTCGTTGCTCATTAGCCCTATCTTAGCACCTTGTACCATGCTATTGGAAGTCAGTCAGTACATACAGTGACCTTGCACTGCCCAGTAATGTTACAATTCCCTGCTCTCTACCACAGACTCAACCGTCATATCATCTTTCCCATCCCTTTCGCAGTCCCTGGCCGCTCAACGACAGTGGTCCCTGGGGTCCAAGGATTGCTCGCCACCGAGTAATTACTCGGCGTGTATCTCTGTGATTTGGCCGCTTTGGTGCTGATATTGGACCTGGATGAATTCGTCACCGACACCGCACTTCTATCACTGTAAGTCCAAAGAGGTTTTGACCTGCCAGTCCGTACGCCAATCATCTCCGGCCGCCGCAAGGTTCGTGTGGTTGCTATGCCAGGCCCGTACGCAACAAGTGTGGGTGTTGAGGGTTGTGCTGCCGCGTGTCCAGGTGCGCGACGAGGCACAGCTGGCGGCGGCTGAGTTGGAGGGCTGGGCAGCGGTGGTAGTGGCGGAGGAGGGGAAACATTACGGCTACTATTGCGTGAAGTGCTGGCTGTGGACGCCGATCGGGTATCGGTCGATGCCGTGGAAGGTCTGGAAATATTGAGGATTGATGTTTGTGTTGTGGTCGCGCGCGACAAACTTGGCATGATAGACGCAGCACGCGAGAAGCCATTGCCAGGGGCATAAGAGCTGCTGATTGTGGATGATGCCAACGTTTTGACCTGGCCAGCGGGCGAGCCTGTAAGCGCTCTGATGGCCGGATCTGAGCTCAACGGCGCATGCGATAGGGGAGGACACCAAGCTGGAGGCGGAGCAGGCGGCAAGCTCGGCGCTGCATCAACAGCCTTGGGCTTAGGGGCTGCCAAGTCTATGCTTTGGCTCGGCGACTCAGGTATGGCCGGGCAGTTCGGGTCCGGCTGACGATATCGACGGGAGTACATACTACCCGTAGAAGAAATTGCAGTCATAGGCCGTGAGTTTGTTGAGAACGAACCCGACCGATGAGGATCGTACAGTGTTGGCTGTGAGTCTGAGAATGATCGCATGGTGTTCCGCTGAAACGAGTAATGGCTGCCAGGTGATGTGATATAGCCTGTGTATGATGCTGACCGTCTAGGTTCGAAAGCGTAAGGATAAATAGCTTTCTGGGAAGACAAGCTATTCCGTCGCTGCAGCCACCGCTGTTGCTCACGCGTTGCCGGTCGATCGAAGTTCGCGTATACATGAGGTGGCCAGAATTGTTCAGGTTTCTCGAGTGACGAGGTCGACTCTGTGTCGCTTTCTTTCTTCACTGGTGGCAGTGCAGATGCCACCAGGGCTCTGCGCAGCGGCAGGAGGACCAGGACAACGAGAATGCTAGGTAAATGAGACCATAGCCGGTAGCTGAGTTAGAAGCAACTTACAGCATGAACATGGACAAAGCCCAGACAACCTTCATGAGCTCGCACGAGAGTCCCCGATGCCACGGAGACTCGTCGGAGTGGCATGTCGCAGAAAGCGCAAATGAAAGTCCCAGACCGCAGGGGATCATGGTCACGTAGATCGCAGCGTATGTCGTCCATCGATACAGCGTTGATAGTCGAGTCGGCAAGCATTGATGAGGAGGGTCCCGACACTTCATCGACTTGAAAGCTGTATACGTTGCCAGACCAGTGGCAGGTAGTGCGGCAAACGCCTGGGGTATAGTATCAGCCATCGATCATCTGATGGAGGATAATATCACTTACCGCAGCTGCGAAAGCACTGACAGCTGTCGCCAGCGACACTGCCGCCACGCCTGCACGAAACCTCGCCAGCAACCACAGACTTGCACCCACTAGCGACAGAGAAGTGATCGCCAACAAGATGCTGCCGACGGCAAGCAAGCCCCGGTTGAGTACGCGTTTAGTGAACACCATTGCAGCCGAGAGTTATCGTGTTGCAGTAGCGTCTGCTCCCCTTGGTCTCATCCAGAAACGAACTCACAAGCAGAGACTACGAAGAGAATCGGATGTGCATCGAGCTTACCATCGCCCCAGATATTGCGACAAGGCGAGGGGCGGCGCGAGGGGTGGCAGCTGCCAGCTGATGCGCGTAGCTTGCCATCCCGGAGAATTCGAGGTTTCATCGCTATAGCAGACAATGAAATCGGTATTCCAAGGGGACGCAAGGGCGAACCTTCATGTCTTCTCAATCAAGGCCCAGAATATTTCGAGGTGGTTGACGAAACTTGGCGCGGCGACGCGTCTGAGACAAGCGGGAACGCTCGTGCACCAGCATTCCTGACGCGACTTTCCAGTTTGAGACATATTGCATTTTGCGATCTTCGCCCGATTTGGACATTCCCGCTCGATCAGATGTCGAAATTGAGCAGATCCTCGAATAAGAAGCTATTACTGATGCCAGCTTGAGGTGGGAATAGCTGCTCGAAAGTCTCGTAAGAGAAGGCGCTCTCCTCAACAGGCCTGCCGTTACCGTTGGCTAGCGTCGACGAATTATTTTGAGCAACTGCGCCTGGTCCACCTGACTGCATGGCCGGATAATTCGTCCCAAGGCCGTCTGTGAAAGAGCTCTTGTCACCAACGAACCGCTCCACGAAACGTGGCACATCGAATTTCTGTCGTTTGCCGTTTGCGCCGTCGAGATCATTATCCTCTACCGCACGTTTATTGTTCATGCCCAACTGGTTGCTAGTGCACACCTTTGATTGTTCTGCCAGTAAAGATGCTAGCATTCTGCAGCCTCGTGCGCCGATCATGCTGTCATACTTGCTCAGCGTGTTAATTGTGCTCTCGACCAGCTTCTTATGCTCCATAAGCTCTGGCTCTCCTTTCCGACGATGGAACAGGTCCAGCACCAGAGTAATGCCTGCGGCAACCATGAAAGCCTGATCAATCCATAGCGCGGGCCCTTCCTCGTCGAAGGCTTGTTTCGCTTCTTTGAGTATGTTCTTAGAAGCTGACAGGCAGGCTCTGCGACTGAAGTTGAAAGTCGGCTCTGTAAAGCTCCTTGCCAAAAATGGACGGTGGATCATGATAGTCTTATGATGATAACACAATTGAACACTGCGACGAGCCCACGGGGTCCATGAAGGCCAAGTTGGATCCAAAGGCTCTAGCACGTTGAGAAACTTGGGACATCTCTCTGTCACGAGTTGGCGCAACTTCGAATCGGCCTCTAACACTCGCTCGTATTTGGTGAAAAGTGTATTGGAGCCTAAGATTGCGTCGTGAATGTTGGGCATTAGCCTCGCGATGTCGTACAAGAAATTTAGGAAGCCAGGCTGGCCTGGTACCTCATCTGGATACACCTGCAGGGAAGTGTCGTCGATGTTGCTGGGCTTCAGAGTCACGAAATGAAGTGGATTGACCGAGTACATCTCGCTAAATGCGATCGAGAACCAGTCTTGGATGCACAGCTGTGCCCAGACACGCCTTCCAGTCTCTCGCTGTACAATCTTCTGGCGTTGAGCCGGGACCATCAACATCCCTGTACGCGTCGTTAGCGACATCTCATCGTCCTCCAGGCCGAGTCTTTGCAAGCCTAAGCCTTGAGCGATCTTGTACGCTGCTCCAAGCAAGGTAGACTGTGTAGTGCTGTAGCCCAACACATGAGCAGTCATGGACAGGACAGTGATAGCCTGAACGCTGTGGATGTGATGACACCGCATGTAGTCGGCCAAATTGAGAGATGTCACGCAACACTTGAACCACTGTCTGGTGAGCTTCTGCTTCTCGTCGCTCTGGAATCCCCAGCTCAATGCTTGGCTCTCGCTTACACTGAACATACTTGCAGCCATAACACTGAAGAGAAGCGCGATCCATTTCAGATCAGTGTCTCGGACTTGTAGAACTCCGCCTTTCGTGGTCGCACCATTCAGTTCATCAAGGAACGTTGGCCCATGGAAACAGACGTGGTACCACGACACTTGATCAATCTGATACTCGACCAGCTGATGAATCTGTCGCCTTGATGGCAGTAAGAGTTGCATGAAGGCAATCTGCGCGGTCTCAGTCCCCCCACAGAAGTACTGACCAGATCCTCATCTCCGAGCCCACGCAACCCGTTTCGCATATATCCGTCGTCGAGTATCTGTACAGATTTGAGACGGCTGTCATAGTCGCCAAGCTGTATCTGACCATATGGGCCTGGGAAATCGATAGTACCAGGCTGAGGCGCCTGCTGGACCGGACCATTTGACAGAGTATATGTGGGCGAAAGGATATTATGCTGAGAGGGTGTTGTATGAGATGTCGCGGAGCCTGGCGTCAGTCCTGGCACTTGGAACACCACATCGTGAGGGCTGGTCACCACTGAATTCGAGGCATTGTGCTGGGCATCTTGCGACGTCTTGCCCTCTGGACGAGGATATACGCGATGCTTCTTGGGATCGTAGCCATCCGGCCCCCACTCAATCGTGCACTTGTCGGCGTGACCACGTCTGACACAGCGGCCACATGGTTGCTGGCGATCGCATTTCTGCCTTCTCATAGAACATTCTGTGCATGTTTGGCGACCCTTGGGCATAGCTAATGATAGTTCATGTGGAGCTTCGTACCAGCCTGACGCTCTAGCGAGAGTACGGAAAGTCTGCAAGTTGTACGTCGGCATGTACGATAGCTGCACGAATGGGTCTAATGCTCGTCATTAGACCGCTTAAGTACTTTTCTTTTGTCTGAAAGTATCTCACACATTCTACGTTTGGGAACCTCGCAAAAGCTACCTTCTGTGCGAAGTACGAGATCATGCCCTACCGCTACTGCTGCAATCCTAACTTCTCTATCGCTGCATTTGCGCCTTCCTCCGTTTCAAGATGACCTGCGTCAGTCGGCGCAAGGATCTCGCCAGTCTTCGGATGCTTGATCGGTATACTGGGAACAAGCACAAACAGCACCTTACTAACTTCGCTGGTTGTGTTCCGCCATGCCTGAGGTAAAGATGTTAATGGTATGTTCGAGCAGTATGCAACTTACGTTGGAGGTGTGATCATATAGCGAGGTATCTGTCGACGCGCTGAAGTTCATGGCGTCCGAGTGTGCATCGAAGTCTGAGGTTGTCCACACCACAGAATCCACTTACATGGTTTGTTCCCCTCTGTACAACCACGTCTCCAACGTGAAGATCTTTTGCCTCGCCGCTGTCCAACACACA
Organism: Cyphellophora attinorum; assembly: GCF_001299255.1. Lineage (NCBI taxonomy): Eukaryota > Fungi > Ascomycota > Eurotiomycetes > Chaetothyriales > Cyphellophoraceae > Cyphellophora > Cyphellophora attinorum. The sequence goes on along the minus strand of NW_017253259.1, from coordinate 122,287 downwards.
CTGGATACTTCCCGACAGGACAACTCCGAAGTCGATGCTCAAGGTACGATGCATCTACGACCGGTCCTGATTAGCCCACATCATCTTTGCATCACCCACGCCTCAGAACCGAATTATTCAACTCACAAAGTTAATTTCATCTGGCGCATCCTCCGGCAGCGGTGGGAAGTCCACGATTCGACACGTCACGCCGGTATCGTCAGTGAGCGGCATTTGTTTGCCATAGTAGTCCGTGAACACGTCGCCCTGGGCCACACTGGTGTCGGGAAAGCCATGAGTCTTGGCGATGTTGATGAATCCAGGCACGCTTGGAGGAGGGGCCGAGCCATCATTGGCAAGAGGACTGGCTGGGGATAGTGAGGTGTCGGAGAGGAAGGTCGCGACCCCGTCGGCATCGTGGCCGGTCACGACTCGGCGCGTGGGTTGGAGGGCCATGGTGAAAAGGGGGTAGGACTTTTTGACGAAGGCGTATTTAGTTGTACATCTGAATTGTTCCGCGTTATATCAGCTGAGTTCTGTCGAGCGACTGGACTTGGAAGCCCTCCTCAGAGCCGAAGTAATCGAGGAGCAAGAGCCAGATATATGTCAGCGGATCCAGCTAATTGACCCCGAACTAGAGAACAGTTCCCACGCTCTGATTGCTGCGACACTCGTAGCTGACTCTTAGCAACTCACTGGTACGGCGTAGATCTGACGCGCCCTTGCCGCACGGCAACATCAACTGTATCCGGCAAGTGCAGACCAATGGCTGAATGGGGAAATGCCAAGCAGGCCGGGGTCGGGGACTCGATCGAACTGCACGTAATCTTCAGGCCTACCTTATACGCAGCATGGCAGGCTGATTGGAATCTTAGAGACGCAGGAGGTTATCAATGCTACCAGAGTATTCCTTGGCGGCGATTCGCTATCATGTCTGTGCTATTCTGATCGTTGGCTGCACGACTCAAAGACCAAAGTTGTCCTCTCACCAACAATAAGGAAATGAGACTCAGTCGCAGTGGACAAAATCGCACCGGTCGAGTCATGTGATATCGTTCGTAAAAGCGTCGTAAGCAAGAAGGGCGTGGCGCGATTGCTACCGAGAGCCATTGACTCCTCGGCTGGGCAAAGCTCGCGCAGATTCTTCATCTTCTTCGTCCACATCATCCGGATGGCTAAGTTTCACGTCAGTATTCGAGTTGGCAGTTAGGGCAAGAACATACCCTAGCAGACTCTTCACGTTAGTCATCTCGTAGTGCTTCTTCCGCTGCTCCTCAAACTGACGGTGCTTCTCCTGCTCTTCCCGAGTAGGCATTCCGACTTGCTCGTTGAACTGGCTCTCATCGCCAACACTGACGTGCTTCTCTTTGCTTCCTTCGCGCGAGAGACTGGTGCTGCGTTGAACACGGTCGTTCTGCAGTCCGGCCGTTTGAGAGACTTCGTCTTCAGGCTCACCAATGTCCAGGCCAGGGATCTCGCTTTCATGCGCCTGTTTCTTCTTCTTGATGTCCATCTCGTCGACATTGACATATCTAGGGTCAATAGCCACATCTTCTTCGTCCTCCTCCATGGCATCTCCGAATTGATAAGGTGTCTTGGGTTCAGTGATTTTCATGCGGCCACCCTTCTCTTGCTCGGTCAGGTAGAGATTGGCTTCGTCCCACTTGAGGCGCATCTGGTCTGCATTATCCTCTGACAGTCCGGCGGCTGAAGAGTGACGGCGAGAGGCAGAGCTGCGCCTCGCGGCAGACGATGAACGCCGGTGGCCTGCATTCTGGAGCGTATTCTGTGTGAGGATATCCTTTTCTTCTTGTGGGTTCAGCGTTCCGGACGGCGGTTCTTTCTCAGGTGAACCACTTCGACCGGAGCCACCAGAGAATGATGGATTCTTCAGAATGCCTGCGTCTTGTCAGTTAACTGTCCAAGGATTGCTACTGAAGGCTCTACCTTTAGGCCGAATGTTGTCATGAGAGTGAGGCTCATGATGAGGAGGCGAGGAGCTCTCAACTTCAGCGGGCATTTTGGCGACTGATGTGATGATCAGACTGTGATCGGTCCGGCTATCGGGAAGAGCTTCAAATGTAGTGAGGATAAACAATGAAATAGATGGATGAATAGAGGGGTAAACAACCCCAAACTCAAGTAGATAGACTTTGATAGACTTTGACGAGAATGCAGGTCACCAGCGTGGTCCGGCAACTCCAAGTACAAAGAGATTAAGAGATTCGGATACAGTGGAAGATGTTAGTAGGATGTATGCAAGTTGCTGGGTCGACGTCATTCAGATTGCCAAGACACATGTGATCTCCGGTGGCCAGCAGGAGCACGGACCTCGCTCCTGCCATAGTCGGTCCGTCCTTTCCGATTTCTTGAGCGTTCAATGCCAGTGCGATGTGCAGCGCTTGAGAAGGACATCGAGACTACAACACTAGCGCTCAAGCCTATCGCAGAGAATAACCGGTATCATGCTGTGCACTGTGGTTTTCCCCAGCTTGTGGCACGTCTCGCGTTGCATGATTGTCATTCTGCCTCTGCCAGTCCATCACCCTGAGCTATGTCAGCTTCTCTAGAGACAGGAGAAGCCGTTGGTTCCACCGTTGATGCCTACTGGGCAGCGACATGCATCAAAGTCGTCTACTTCAGAAAGGTAGCATGACTCGAGCTTGGGCACCCAGTTTGGTAGCCTGATTCATGGCGGGGAGATGAACCGAGGCCTCGGGCCATGGTCTCCGGCAAGAGAGGTTGGGAACTGCACTATTTCTGTACTCATGAGCATGTAGGAGCATACCCTCCTCGACACCATTCATCTTGGTGTCGGTGACTGTCACCCTGCACACGCGTCTACTGACATAGGTCGATATGACGTCCGGCCCTCCTCTCGCGGGCTTGAAGGTCGTTGAGCTCGGCGGGCTCGCGCCAGGTATACATACTTACCAGATCTCCGGTTTTGACCTCGCTAACACTCACAGGTCCCTTCTGCGGTCAACTGCTCGCTTCCTACGGTGCTTCAGTCCTGCGTATAGACCGCCCAGGCGCTGTCTCTGGCGACCTACTTACTCAGTTCAAGTCCAGTATTGCCTTGGATCTGAAATCTCCCTCTTCGCATGCCCTACTCCTCGATCTGCTGAAAGACGCCGATGTCTTGATCGACCCCTTCCGACCTGGCGTCCTCGAGAAGCTCGGGCTCGGCCCTTCGACACTTCATTCACACAATCCCCGCCTCATCATCACCCGCCTGACCGGCTTCCGTCGCGATGGGAAATACAAAGACATGGCTGGGCACGACATCAACTACCTTGCCGTCTCAGGTATCTTGTCACTACTAGGCGCCCGCAACACCCCGCCGCTCGCACCAGGCAACATCCTCGCCGACTTCGCGGGTGGCGGGCATGTAGCCTTCACGGGAGTCCTCCTTGCCCTGCTCCACCGCGGCACAACAGGCAAAGGCCAGATCGTCGAAGCGAACATGGTCGACGGCGTCAACTACCTCGGCAGCTACCCGCGAATGCTCAAGAAGACACCCATGTGGTCCGCGCCGAAAGGTGAAAATACCCTCGATGGCGGCGCACCATACTACGGCACATACGAATGCAAGGATGCCGGCAAATACATGTCCGTCGGAGCACTCGAGCCTCAATTCTTCGCTGTTCTGCTCAAAGGATTGGGTCTGACGATCGAGGACGTCTGCCCCAACGGTCTGGACCGCACCGACAAGCGCACATGGGCGTATCAGAGGGAAGTATATCTCAAGCGGTTTAAGACGAAGACGAGGAAGGAGTGGGAAGGCATCTTTGACGAGACAGATGCATGTTGTGCTCCTGTTCTGGAGCTCGAAGAGATGGAAGAGGCTGGCTATGATCTGAGGCCGATAGTTGGCTTGACTGAGAGCCCGGGCCAGCCGAGTGTCTATGATGGCAAGACTTTGAAGCCAGGCGAGGGAGGCGAGAAGACACTGAAGGACTGGCTGGGCTGGAGCAAGGGAAAGGAATTCGAGATTGATGGTAAGGGAGTCTGGAGCAGGAAGAAGGAGAGCAGATTATAAACATTTTGCGCACTTTCTATGAATTGCTTCCTGCTTATATATCAAGTGCTCACCATACATTACCGCCAGCAGCACCTCTTTCAATTATTGGCAGTTTTGCGCCTTACCATGCTATGCACTCTTCTGCTTTCCTCATCACATGCGTCTCCTGCTCCCTCCCCAAGCCTCTCTTGACTTACCAATTTCCACTAGTCCACCCATTAAACCCCGCCGCAGCAACCAAATCATCCGCATTCAACAACCCCACCCCTTCCCTCTCTAACACCTCCCAAACCCCGTTCCGCACACTCGTCGGCCAGCCCGGCGTGTCCCAATACCGTCCTTTGATACCCTTCTCTGCCGCTGTGCTCAGATGTCCGCGCAGCGTCTCTAATTGCGTCTCGTTGAACCCGCTGAGCGAGCTATTTGCCTCCGTGGTGATCTCGCCGATGAATCTCGAGAACTGGCAGGAGGCAATGGGGGAGATGTCGGAGGTGATGTTGGACTGAGTGGTGGAGAGCATGGCGAGGTTCGCGTCGAAGAAATAGTCTCGCGGTTCAGAGGGGTCGGTGAAGTTGGATTGCGGAGTGTTGCCTGTCCCGATCACGGTCACCGGGCCTGCGGTGATGCCATTCGAGGTGCCGTTGTAGGTGGTGAGGTAGCCCGCCGAGCGGAGGGGCTCGAGAGCGTCGACGACAACAGGCCAGGTTTCTGGGCCGGAAGTCTTGAGGTCGATGAAGAGGTAGAGTGTTTGGCCGGAGCTGGTATCGAAGACGCCGTTGGGGTGGGCTTGGGTCGTGGTGAAGGCGTTGACTGGGTTGGTCGAGTTCAGGACGCTCATGATGGGGTCGATGTACAAGAACTGAAGGGTGCGTTGGGGTGTGAGGGCGGCGGATTCGTGGCCGACGTAGAGGGTGTCGTTGTAGAGCCAGACGTCGGCTTCGATGGAGATGGCGCCGACGCTGAGGCGGACCAGAAGGGGAGAGGTCGCCAGTAGTCATTGTGCGAGTGGATCCGTTTGGGGACGATGTCTTGAGTGATGGAGGTTGGGTAGGTGTAGAGTTGGGACTTGTCGGTGTTGTCGAGGATGTTCTGGAGTTGGTTGGAGATCGGGAGAGAGACTGGGACGCTGGCTACCAGGGTGAGGGACCCCAGGACAGCGGACAGTGATGGACGCATGGCGAATATGGGTATCTCGTACAGCTGTCCGGGCCTCAGGTGCTGGTGCTGGTGCTGGTGCTGGGGATATAGTAGTGACGAGCGTCCTCTGAGCGAAACCGCCTCCTGAAGCGCTTATGAAAGAGCTAGCAACCGGGTTCCCTAACACTTATGTACTTCACGCACTCACCGTTGATGCTCACCAACGTCACATCAGAGTTCTCGGTGGGATGATGCAGGTTTCCGCTTGACGGCGCGAAATCATCATGCTAAGAGCGTCCGACCTGCCCGATGGAGCGGAACGGTCGGAGATCGACAAGGATCATCATGACTTCGGCTCCTGTTCCTGCAGCGCAAGCTCAATACCAAGCATTGTTTACGAGCCAATGGTGAAATCTAGAGTGAACCACGTGTTGAATCTGTTGTATGTAAAGAACGCGGCCGCGAGGCTCGAGGGACGAGTGGGCAAAGAGATCCAGATGAACAGCAGACTTGAAGGCGAGTCGCCGCCGAGGGCTCCAGCCGCATGGTCAAATCGTGTCAACCGGTCTGTCGTACGGCCATTTACGCAAATCTGGCTCTCACGGTCATAAGTCGAGGCAACTTGAAATTTTGACCTGCCCATTCTTGCAATTGCAGAAACGATGCGTATCAGATGGACGGTCAGAAGTTGTGACTCTCCCGAATGGTGGGAGCACCTGCCGAATGCAGAAGAAAACGCCAGACAAGGCGAATGTCGCAAAGCAAGCGCAGGAGTGAAATCCATGCATCAACGAGAATGGTATGGCAGAATTGATATACCTCGTACTAAGCTTCGCCCTAGCAGCCGTCTTCGCTGTCCTTTTCGGTATGTATCATACAATCATCCTCACATCAATCCCAGAGCCAACCCAGTACGCCGTCACAAGCTATGATGCGGACAAAACAGACAGACTGCTGCCCTCAGACACCACTCCGATAGACTTGCGCTCCGCCGTTCCGTAATCTCACCGTCTCCCTCCGTTGCAGCACATGCAAAGCCCGCGCCAGCGCCGCCTCACTATAACCCCTCCCGGTAACAAACTCCCTTCTCAACGTCCCAAGACTCGTGCTCCACCCAATGGGCAATCTCTTCCTCAATTCCTCCTCCACCTTGCCTACCTCCTCCATCAGCTCGCGATTCCCGCCCACGCCGCCACCGATTCCGCCAGTAGCAGCGCCCTCGCCCTGCGCGACGGCGTCCATGGTCGAGGCCAAGAACAAGCGGATTGCTTCGTCAACGTGCGTTTCGTCCGCGACGGGCGAGAGGGTGAGTTTGGCGAGGGACTCGGTGATGCGGATGATGGCTTCGAGTTGGCGGACGGTGATGGGGATGGAGGAGCGGACGTTGGCTGCTTTTTCGGATTGCGCGACGCGATTGCGGATTGAGACGAAGTGAGACGAGAGCTTTTCGGTGGCAGCGGGGGAGAGGCGGGGGGCGCAGCGTCTGTTGTGGATGGTTCGTTAGTGAATTGTTCTGGGGAGGGGAGGTGGTCCGAGGTGAAGAGGCAACTCACGATTTGCAATAGCTGATATATCGCTTCATCAGGTCGACGCTGAACTCAGCCTCGACTTGTTCCTCTGCCGAGCCGGCGTTGCCCATGTTAATGCTAATTACATGCTTGGCAAGCTTCTCGTCGCGGGCCCGGTCGTGATCGTCGCGGACGATGAAGATCATGTCGAAACGCGAGAGGATGGTGGTTTGGAAGTCGATGTTCTCTCCTGGCGATTTCAGGTCGTCGTACCGGCCAAAGATTGGATTGGCTGCTGCGAGGACAGAGGTGCGTGCGTTGAGGATTGTGGTAATGCCAGCTTTCGCAATCGAGATTGTCTGCTGCTCCATGGCTTCGTGGATGGCCACACGATCTTCGTCACGCATCTTGTCGAATTCGTCGATACAAACTACACCTCCATCGGCGAGGACCATGGCTCCTCCTTCGAGGTAGAACTCGCGTGTCTGGGTGTCGCGCTGGACTGAGGCTGTGAGACCGGCTGCTGATGAACCTTTGCCGGATGTGTAGATTGCGATGGGCGAGACTTTTTCTGTGAACTTGAGGAGTTGGGATTTTGCTGTACCGGGATCACCGAGTAGCAACACGTTGATGTCGCCTCTGAGTTTCATGCCGTCAGGCAGCACCTTCTTGGAGCCGCCCATGAGCAGACATGCAATGGCTTTCTTGATGTCCGGGTTGCCGTAGATGGAAGGAGCAATACATCTGGCAAAGCGATCGTAGAGATCTGGTAGGCGCGACATCTCCTCGAACTGAAGGATCTCCTCTTCAGTGTATGTCTGCACTCCCTTCATTGTTTGGTCGATATCTGTGGTGATGCCAACAGCACGGAGATACGGATTCCTGATTGCCACAGCGCTGTCCTTCTTGCCTCCAGACTTTTGCGCCTGGTAGATGGAAAAAACTCCCATAACAGTACATCTTGACCCCGGCACCACGCGATTTGTGAGGTAGCGATCGGCAGACACAACGATGTGGCGAGGCAGCTCACCGACAGGTACAGCGTCTGGCGCCTCCTGGAGCTTGATGATCTGCTGATCGATGAATTGCGACTTCTCGTGTAGCACAAAGTAGGGATCCAAAGGACATTTGTTGGCGGGGTCATCGTTAAGTTCTTTCGTCCGGCCGCATACTCGGGGAAGAGTGACGCCTGAGATACCTCCATCGACGGTGACCCGATCCTTATGACCACAATTTCTGCACTCTATCGATACAACTGTGGCTTTCGACGACAGGACAGAAGCGCCGATGACGATGCCGGGTATGCGGACTAGATGGGAGACGTTGGTGGCGTTCAGATCTCGAATAGATAGCAGCGATATCGAAGAGTGCAGAAGTAGCTGATGGTGTGGCAGTTCGTTTAATATTTTTGGCTGCTGAGGGTATACGATGCGTTGTGTGCATTGTTTCAGGGCTGCTTCGAAAAGGGGAATGATGTTGGCGGGCTCAGTAGTGAGCTTATGCGCGAGTTCTTCGCTATAGGAGATCAAGTGGGCAACGTCGACGTCGCAGAAGTATCGCTTGACCAGCACATTCTCGCGGATCTGGTCGCGATATATGTATGAGCCATCGATCTGGAAGGCGAGGATGAACTCTTTCAGTTTGGCCTGGTATTCGCTTCTTGGTTCGATTTCTGGGTCGCGTGAGGCGCTCAGCACGCTGAGGGAATAGATCGATTGAGTATCCATTGCTGCTGAGGGTGTAGAGGGCGGTTGTGGTCGAGGCGAGTAGAAGTGCGGCAGTGGTGGGGGAAAAGTGAACAGAGGAGAGACGCGTCGCGACCAGCACGACGCGCTGAGTCGATTAGGTATGGCGTATATGCAACCACTTTGGAGTTTGGGGTCTTTTAGCTCCGGGCTCGGTCAGCGCTGGGCATTGGCATCCGAGTCGGCGACAGGCAGTTCCCCGACACGATGCACATGGAGATGCTCGCATGCAATGAAGTACGTCCCTTCAGCACCCTGATCGAGCATGGCACTGATAGCTAGACGACGCAGTAAGAACTGCAGAAGCCTATCGAGAACATCTAATACAATTCCCTCCAGATCAACGGCTCCATGACATCCCCAACAAGGGACACATCGTTGCAGATATGGCGTCGCCCCGGGACAGCCTGCGCAATGCCGCTGTGTCGCCGGCGGCACAGTCGCCCTCCACTGGCTATCCATTCCCATCTATGGATCTTCCGCAGAGACAGCGCCCGCCAAGGGGCAATGTACGAAGAGGCTCGACCGCAAGTTCTATCGCCAGTATAGGAGGAAGCCTGGATACCACTTCCTCCAAGAAACCCATACCGGAGCTAGGGCAGAATGCCATCTCAACATTGCTGCAGCATCCGATACAAAGGACTGGCCTGCAGGCGATGGGAAGCACTGCTTCCAGCGGCTATAGAGCCCCGACGCAGCGCGATATTCCTCCCGTTGCTTTGACCAACATACCTCACATCGAGTCAAAAGCATTCTCTCCCTACCTGTCGCAGGTCGGCAGTCTCTACGAGGCATTCCAGCGCGCCAAAAGCGAGAGCGATGGAGACTCCGCGCTGTTTCAAAGAGACAAGAAGGACAGCCGGGAGGAGGAGTGGCAGGCAGCGTTAGCTAAGCGGCCAGGCAGTTCGAGGACCAATTCGATTAGCTCAATCAGCTCGATGCTATCGCCGATTGAAGCTCCATCGCCCAAGAGAAGGTCCAGTGCCCAAAGGCGAACAGCTGTCACACCATTGTCCACCATACCAAGTGTGTACTCGGACGTGGACTTCCACCTCGAGAACCCACGAACCTTCGACGTCGTCTCCGAGCACGCCGAATTGGTCAGCGACCCTAGGGCCGCCCCTTCTGGTCGGAAGTCACTGGCAACGAATGCGATCCTACAGGAGAAGCTGTCATGGTACATGGACACAGTCGAGGTCCACCTGATCTCCTCCATATCCACTGCCTCAAAGTCCTTCTTTTCGGCCCTGGGCTCGTTACGCGAATTGCATGCAGAAGCAGAGGACTCAATCGAGCGTATACAGAAGCTAAGGAAGGACCTGGCCAAACTCGACAAAGAGATGGCCATAGACGGACTAAAGGTCGTCAACTTGAAGCAGAGGCGACAGAATATACGGAAGCTGGCAGAGTCAATAATGCAGCTCGAAGACATAGTCAGCGCAGTCACCAAGTGCGAAGACATGGTCGATCGAGGAGAGGTCGACACCGTGTTTGATAATCTGGACAATGTTGAGAGGCTGATTCGGGGCAAGGAGCCCCTGCACGGTGAAGAAGAAAGCACGACCAGATACGCACGGCGGAACCTCAGCAGTCTCAATGCCCTGGCTGGGGCTTTCGAAGATCTTGGACACATCAGGCATCGCATAGGCAAGGTGTACGAGTCGAAATTCCAGGAATCATTGCTGGGCGATATTCGGCGGCATGTTGATAAGACCAGTACCACGACTACTTTAGAAAGATGGGGCAACAGCTTCACTCGACCTAAAGCCGGCCAGCGCAGAGCACCGTCGTCATTCCCAAGCTACATGAGCATAGATCATGAGCTCCGTGCAGAGCTGGAGGCCGAGATGAAAGGTCTGGCACGGGCGAAGTATACGACACCTGCAGCAACAGCCTTCCGAGCAGCTGTCTTGCGAGAGATGAAGACCATGATCCGGAAACAGCTGCCCAGTACTAATGATGATGATGCGGTGTCTACGATTTCCTCCTCGACTCATGGGGGCCGCAGTCGATCGCAACAAGAAAAGGCTTCTATACTTGGCCGGAATTTGCGATCATTGGATCCCGAAGATTGGTACAGCATGCTTTCCAAGATCTACACGAACACAAGCGAAGCACTGCGGCGACTAAGTGTACAGGTAAAGATCTTGCTTGACATCACCAGCAATCTACCAGAGAGCAATCTGAAATCACCAGATCCGAGCCGAGCGCTGAGTCCTCAGCCCGGTGGCCGGCCTCGCTCGACAAGCAATGTGCAGCTCGAGATGCAACAAGCGCTGGACTTGTCTAGCTTACTCGGCGAAGGCGTGGATCTGATCCAAAACCAACTCACCAAAGTCGTTCGTGTTAGATCACAGCAGAATGCTGAGCTCCCTTTGGATGCTTTCCTAAAATACTTCGCGCTGAACAAATTATTCACCGACGAATGCGAAGCTATCTCCGGACAGACTGGACAAGGACTGAAGACGGTGCTAGACAGTCAGATAAAAGAATATGTCTCTCGATTTGCCGAGCAGCAAAAGGCAAGCGTGGTTCGAGTTCTGGATGCAGACAAATGGGATGCCAAAGATTTCGGCGACCACGAAAATGCCATTCTCGATCTCATTCAAGCCGGAAGCACAGACGACCAAGCAACATGGCTGCAAGACACGAGAGTATGGGAAGCGCCAACCACAGAGACTAGCACAAACGGCACCACCACCAATGGCACAGCTACCGCAAAAGACACCAAAGTCCGCCTCGCCACACTCGACGAGCAAAAATACATCCTCCCAGAGTCCGCTGCCGCAATGATGGCATCAATTGAGCAATTCGAGCATCTTGCCGCAGGAATACCAAGCATGACGCCAGAAATCGCTACTGGCCTCCTCGACACCCTGAAGCTCTTCAATAGCCGCTCGTCACAGCTCATCCTCGGTGCCGGCGCCACCCGTTCAGCTGGTCTCAAGAACATCACCACGAAACATCTCGCCCTATCCTCCCAAGCTCTGTCCTTCATAATCGCTCTAACACCCTACGTCCGCGAATTCTTTCGTCGTCAAGTACCCCCGCAGTCACAAGCCTCACAAGCCATGACCGCGGACTTCGAGAATGTCAAGCGTCGTCTCCAAGAACACCAGATGGCGATACACGAGAAGCTCATCGAGATCATGTCCGGCCGCGCGGCACTTCACGTCAAGTCTATGAGAAATATCGACTGGGAGGAGGCCGCCAAGAACAAAAACGTCAGCGTGTCACCATACATGGAGACATTAACCAAGGAGACGGCGACGCTGCAGAAGGTGCTAACGAAGCATCTGCCTGAGGGCGTCGTGGCGGGAATCATGGGCCCTGTTTTTGCGAATTACAAGCAGAGCTGGGAGAAGGGCTTTACGGAGGTTGAGCTGAGGAGCGAGGCTGCCAAAGATAGGTATGTTTCGACTTCTGCTCTTTCCCTGCTTTGAATCATTTTACTGACCATGATTGCAGACTCGTTGCAGACGCTCAACACTTCGAAGCCCGGCTGTCTAAGCTGGAGGGTACAGGTGACCTCGGAGAGTATATACTGAACGTGGTGAAGAGTAAGGAGGTCAACACTCGGCCTGCTGAGGGCAGTGCCGGGACTTCATAAGTAATTCATTAGCCACTTTGGCGTTGGCGACCGTGTCCTTGGGTGATGGAAGAGAAATAGAAGCAATTCGCAACAACCCCCAAAACTCGCCAGCTCTTTCGAACTCGCCAGGCCCTTCCGAAGGTTGAGGTACTTGGGCATATACATGGCTCACTTCTTGTCATCGCTACATCGGACGCGTCTCCATACCCCGCAAGAAATACGATGGGCGGAATGAGCCGCGGCATTGGCGTTAGGGAAAGGACGATTGCCGTTGATTTCCGCACCTCTCTCTACGAGCCTGTCCGTTGTCTTCGGTTGTGCTATAAGACACCTTTCACCAGTGCTGACTGACCAAACGAATAGAAGGGACGCAGACTCATCGACATAACCTCAGCAAACCTGCATTGTCCGACTCGCACCATTCCACCTGCCGCACTGGGTATTTGTCCCCGCCTGCTCGTGGACGCCCTTTTCAGGCAACCTGACTCTATACATCTCATCTGACACATTCCACCGCAGCGTTTGCATGAGTCCGCTGGAACTCACACATTGAGCCACAAGCTTCCATTTCAGAGACGTTTTGTTGTAGCAGGATATCGAGAGCCAGAGAACCATCGACACCACCAAAAAGCACCCGTTCCCTGAAAAGCGACGCCAGGCAGCCATCCACCATGGCAACCACAACGACCAAACCCCAGTACACCTACACCCTCTACACCTTCTACAACTCCTCCTGCTCCGCCCGCGTCCGCATCGCCTGCCACCTAAAGTCCATCCCCCTGCAATACAAATACATCGACCTCCTCACCTCCGGCCAGAACGCGCCCTCCTACGCTGCGCTCAACCCCTCTGAATTCGTGCCCTTGCTCGTTGTCACGGACTCCGCCTCTGGTGACGAAGTCGCGCGCATCTCCCAATCCACCGCTATCCTCGAATATCTCGAGGAGACTGTTCCGGATGCAGCATGTCGACTGCTGCCGACTGATGCGCTGGCAAGAGCTCAGGTCAGGGAGTTGTGGGGTGTGATTGCGTGTGATACGCAGCCTGTCACGAACCAGCGGATTGTCAAGTATCTCAAAGCTCACGACCAGGGAGGATGGGAGCAGGAGTGGCAGTCGCATTTCTTGCTCAAGGGCTGAAGGCATATGATGCCATTGCGCGCCGGTCTGCGGGAAAGTGGTCGGTGGGGGATCAGGTTAGTTTGGCGGATGTGGCTTTGGTGTGTGCCGTGGATCGTTCGAGGAGATATAAGGTTGATTTGGACGGGCTGGAGGTTGTGAAGAGGGTGGACGGGCAGATGAGGGAGTTGGAGGCGTATAAGCGGGGCGGGTGGAGGGGCCAGGAGGACGCGCCGGCGGAGGTCAGACAAAAGTTGTAGATGTTGAGAGAGAATGGATGCAACGGCGGTGTTGGCGGTCGCAGAACGCCAACACAACTTAAAGTCAACCATCATCTGTGGAAATTTCGTTTTGATTGCTCGCTGAACTCCTCGTATCTATCCTGGGTATGCGACTGACCTGAGAAGCTGTCTAGACCCATGATTTCGCCAATTCAATATGCAAAGACCTTCATATGCACAGAGCCCTCCCGACGAGGCAATTGGGCAAGCGGCTGTGATGTCAACGACGCAGACGAGCTCAAGTCGGCCAAGGTTCTCATCGTCCTGCATCTCCTCACAAGCCCACCGGCGTCGCACCCATTCTCCGGAACCACTCGATGACGTTGGTGTAGACGACAAGCAGCACGCCGCCACCTGGACCCAGTCGCAACACCTTTGGTAGGAACCCTTTGTACAGCGCCGCGAAGCCCTCCTCCTTCATCATCGTTGCTAGACCAGGCCAGGCCCAGTTGTACTTTGGCGCGACACCCTTGACCCGAGTTGTGTTCTGAATGCGGCTCTTCACCACGTCCATCGGCGTGTTGAGGATCGTGCCTACCGTGCCACCGATCGCACCTGAAGTGAAGTCTGTGACCATGGCTTGAGTCTTGTTTCCCTTTGTCGGCGTCGGCAGCAGAGCCTTGACCTGGAAAATACAACCAAAGTAACCCGCATTCCACAGAATGTGCCTCCACAGCGTACTCTCCAGCCCATTGTACAGCGCCAACGGTCCCTCGTTCTTGACGATCTTCATGAAGCAGTCCACGATCCCATTGTACTTCCCTGCGCTCGCCCGATCCTGTAGCCGAATCTTGATCAACTCGAACGGCACTACGACGAAACTCTCGGTTGCACCAGCGGTCGCACCAGTGAGGATCGCGAGGGGTTGGTTGGCTTTCTCCATGCCGAAGAGGTTGCGGTAGAAGATGCCCCAGGAGTCATTCGCGGCGAACTTGGTGGCACGTTTGGGCGCTTCCATCATGATCGGGGCGCCAATGCCGCGATACAGGCGGGAGGCGCCTTCGTTCTTGACGATCTTACGGAAGCAGTCGAGCATGCCGGTGTAGTAATCTTGGCCGGGCACTGGCTTAGCGCCTTGGAGCTGGACGCGGGTCTTGATCACGTCGAGGGGGTACATGATCAGGATCTGGCAGAGTACAGTCAGTATGATGCTCTGTGGGGACATGGGGTACGGGGAGGTGGAGTTCTGGAGGTAGGGTGGTGGTGGGGTGCTAGAGGGCATACTTCTGAGACGCCAGCAATTGCGCCGGCGGCGAATTGGTACTGAAACGGGAGGGGCTTGTCGCCTGACATGTTGGCGGGTGTCTGAGGGCGTGTATGGGAGAAAGAGGGCTGTGGCAGGTGATCGAGCTGTCTTTATCGCGACCTTGACTCGATCGGAGTGCCTTCGGAAAGGGGTCAGACGAGCTGCCGAACAGAGCTCTGGGCCTCGTTGGAAGGGATTGTGGATGTCTAACAACGGCCTCCAAGTCCTGAGCGGTGTTCTCGAGGCAGCAGCTGTGCAAGTGGCAGGTTGTGAAGCTGTGCTAATGAAAGTCATGGCTGTTTAAATTGTTCTTCTTTTGAACACTTCCGACGGGTATAAGGAGTACATATCTCCGTTGGAGAAGATCGCGTGGGGAATTGGGATGAGGGGATAGTCCTATATAGAGAAGTAGTCGTAGAGGCACGACACTCACAGAGACAGGCAGTGTGCAACAGGCAAGAGTATATTGAGAGTGAGCCAATGTCAGACAGATTCCATACAGCTGGGAGGTCCACTGTGCTAGACTAGAAGAAGTTTGCTATCACAATAGATGGATGTCAAACAAGGCGTGATGCTAACCAGCAATATCATACCACAACACTCCCCCCAACTCCCGGTGCCCACCGATAATATGCTTCTGAAAACAGCCGATGATAGGAGATCGAGCCAAACGAAGGGGTATCAAGTTTACGCAAATCGACAAAATTGCAAGAACGTTCCGTCCCGTCCCATCCCATCGTGATCCTGGCTCCTTAGTAGTCAAAAAACTTTCCACCATCAATGTCATCGTTCGTCACAACTCCATGACCCGTAATCTCTCGAGCGTCGATCACATGTCCATGTCCTCTTCGTCTTCCTCCTTGAAGCTGATGCCTACGTGACCAGCCGTGTTCCAGTACTGTGTCTGGCCTGGACCATTGCTGCCACTCCCACTTGCTCCACTATTGAAGCCGGGGCTCATCTCGAAGTTCGAGTTCGGACTCATCGAGTTATTGCTGGGTATCTTATCGCCAGTGAGGTTGGTGTAACGAGGCACTCTCAGTCCGCTGCCGTCGAACCTTGTGTAGGCGAAGGTCTTCACGTCGTTCTTCTCCATAGCCTCCATCACCTCGGAGCGCATTCGCTTATCGTCTTCGTCCATGGGGAAAGGCCATTCACCGCCGAGCTGGGTGATGAGTGTTGCAAGTTGTGCTTCCTGTAGGTACTTCTGGTGCAAAGCCCACATGAGGTCCCTCGTCCAGCTGACAGAGCCGTTAAGTATGTCACCTTTGTTAGGTCCTTTGTCCCGATCTTCTATCGGCAAACCCATGGTGATGTTACCAGCCGTGCTGGCTGCACGTCGTCCACTAGCACCAGCGAGTAGTGATGTCGCAGCATTGGGTGGACTGATGCCTGTGGGTCCCATACTCGGTGACAGCGGACCAGCAGTAGCCATTTGCTTCTTGACTTTGTCGTCCTCAAGGCGGTGCATCGGCACAAGATGCGAAAGGTCCTGAATCCGCTCATTGATGTTGTCACGACGACGACGTTCGACGGCATTATGGCTGGCCCTCCGCCTGCGCTTCTTAGCCTCAAGTGATTCCTGCGCACTGCTAGAGTGTCCTCCTTCTACCTTGGTGGGCAACGATGCATGAGCGCCACCCATAGTCTCCCCAATGCCGGCATGCAGCTGACCTTTGCCAGGCGATGAAAGGGGTGAATCGAGATATGAGTTGAGACTACCAGGCGTGCTATCGTACTGACCAGACATAGTCTTCATGTGGCGGTTTTGTACGCTTTCAGACCGGATTGGTCGACCATTGGCCAGACTGCCAGATTCGGGCGTGCCGATCTGGAGGTTTGCCATTGCAGCCGTCCGAGGTGTCATCGGACTCCTCTGATCTGACGACTTGCGGTGAGCAGACATACCCGGACGCGAGCCTGACATGAAGCCAGGGCCCTGAAGGGGTGACAGATGTTGTGGAATGGAGCTGAGGTTACGAAAGTGATTGTAGTCGGGTTGACCAAGGTATGGGCTTTGGATCGGAGCACCATCGGGTGTGCTAGAGTAGACCTGGCTTGCATTGATGGGCATGGAATGTTTCGTGCGCGCCTGTTGTTGATTCATGGAGGACATGGCATTGTAGTCATCCATCTGATTAGGGTCGCCCAGGCCTTCCATCAGCTCACTGTCGTCGAAGGCAGCAGAGGTGCCCATGTTGCTGTAGCTATTCGACATGTTATTGTATCCAGATCCATACTGCATACCGCCGGAGTTACCACCAAACATACTCAAGGCCGAGGGATCGATACTGCCACCCTGTTGATCGTTGAAGTATTGATCAAAGTTGCCATGGTTGTTGAAGTTATGGTTCTGCATGTATCGGTTTGGATCATTGCCAAACTCGTCAGGCTCGCTCTTAATGTATGGTGCAGACATTGTGAGTGTTACAAAGTTCCCTCAGCAAGAGAGTCGTGTCGTCGTTGAGTACCTCTCTACCACAAGATCGACGGGCGCACCCGGCCGGCGCTGCCAAATGATGGGGACTGCCACGGTGTCAGCACTGAGTCATATCCATGTCAACTGTACTAGATGTTGCCCTACCCAAAAGCGTGGCTCGCACAATCACTGCTATACTCGAGCAGGGTTCTGCGAGCGCCTGTTGCTGATGCCGATCGATGACAGCGGTGTGGCGCCCCACTACTGAGCAATCGGCGAAGGCGGTGACAGGAGTGATGTGAGAGATCGAGCGGGCCGAGCAGCACAGTTGTATGATTGTGTAAAGCGACGACTGCCACTCGAGTCGATGTGAGGCGAGGGGCCCGGCTTCACGTCGGGACGATTGCGAAAGGCAGCGAACTTGACCGACACAGGGCCAGAATGGGCCAGGTGTGCGATGATTCGCGCAGGACACCTGCAGATACGGGATGTCGGCAGCCAAGTTCCAGGAAACGAAAAGCGTGCTATCGTGTTTGGACGTCAATCGTGTCAAAGACCGCGTCGGGTAGATGTGTCGAGGGAATGAAAGGCCGGGTCTATAATGGTGGTGATGTGCTGGTGGGAGCGTCAGTGATGCGGTCCTATAAATCTCGCCTTAAACCTCGCCTAACGGGAAGGCCTTGGCGGTTTCGTACCATTCGCGGACTGCCCCGCGGTGGCCAAGGGGGCACAGACAGACAACAACTTACACAGTCGTCCTCGGCTTCGGAGACAGATGGAGAAAGATTACTCGATGAATTGTCTGCGATGACAAACTCGACGCTCAGATAGTGCCGACAAGAGCAGTAAGAGGAATAGTTCAATAATTGATTAATGACGGATCTGCAAGTCTTCGCTTCTGCAGACTTCGGGTCATCCGGGCGAGGACTACCTGGAGATATATAGCGCAAGATGCAAGGCTGTCGAATGACCTTCAAATAGCAGCAGGCCTTCCAGTTCCTACCAAGGACACCCTCTTCAGTCTTGCCACGGACATTGGCCCAATCATCGAGGCTATGAGCACAAAGAAGACGTCGTGTTTCGGGTCATGACCAGCATAAGGGGAAGCAACACTGCAAGAAACAGGCCAAGTAGTCCCCCGCTACCTCTCGCGACGATCAGAAGGACATGATAGACATGAGGGTGACAAGGCTTCTCCAGGCCATGCGCCACCCATCCTTTGACGTATGATGCCTCAAGATGACCGGTCTCTTTGTCGGTGTGGACTTTCTGGACATACCAAAGTGTTTCACCTCTGCAGTAGTCGCTATCGTTGCATCAAAGGCGTTCAAGGCGATCGAGACGATGTTGCATGAGCCTGCGCTGTAAGGGGATGGTTCGTCCGCAGCTGGTCCAGATGCAGATAAAGAATGTCGTTGAAAATTCTCCATGCTGTGCAACCCGTACAAAGGCGATCGACGGCGTTGCGGCGTCTTACCTGGTTCGCGCCGTCGAGACGACGCGAGAGCTTTGATGCAAACCCTCAAGACTAGCCATGCAATGCATGATGATGTGCATGTGGCGAGGGTTCTAGAGGGTCCAACAGATGTCGCTGAGGCCTGAATTGACAAAGAACAAGGCATTGAATCGAGCAGGGATTGCGAGGTGAGGGTGTGGTGTTTTTGTGGAGAAGCTCAAGAAGGCAAGCGGCAACTTCGCAGGCTGCTAGCAATTCATTCTACACTGATCACACCGTTCACTACCCAAGCATTCCTATCGCCGACAGCGCATTTGCGATTCCTGTCCTAGCACATCCACCGCCTTGCGCCCGAGGACCCTGTCAAGCCTCCGTATACCCTGCCATATCGAGGTCAGATCTCAAACGGTCTCTGCTGCACGCACCCGTAGTGCCGCCGCATACGCCTCAACCCAGCATATCACGGTCCACCTCACTGCCAATCCAGTTTCGAAACGTTGTCCTCAACAAGCAGGCTTCTGTGAGACTTCAACTGCATCTTCTCGTTTGAGACAGAAATATCGCAAGACTTCACGACCGGTCAGCACCTAGCCACTGCATTTCCTGCCTCCCAGGTCTTGAAGACTGTCGGTGAACACCGAGGAGCTACGGTGGCATTCGCTCAGTCCGATTCTCTGGACAAAGAAAGCAGACGCGAGGATATTAGTGGTGGCGACTGCGGATCAGGCGCTCCGTCATTGTCTTGACCGTTGAGACAGACGGCATCGGCTGAGGTGTATCATATCACGCGGGCTAAGGATTGACGCATCACAATGTCCACCAGCTTCAGAGATTCGGTGAACAGTCTGGGATGGTCGCGGAGGGAGCCAGAATATACAGCCAACACCAACTCTTCCACCCCATTCCTGTCGACGCTGAACTCGATCAATCCATTTAAACGAGGTGGCTATGTGCAGCTGCCTACCCACGAGGCTCCAGGAGCCCCTCTACCGGCACCAACACGGAGAGAAGAAGAGGAAGGATGGTTTGCTAGTGAGTATTTGCTTCATCAGCACTGTGATGATATTTCAGCAAGTACTGACAAGCCACCGCTAGTGAGCCGATGGGATAAGATGTTGATCTTCGGCGGGCTGAACCTTGCGGCGATGGCATGCTTCGTACTCTGCTTCGTGCTATTCCCAATTCTGTTTGCAAAGCCACGCAAGTTCGCGACTTTGTAAGTGTTCTCCCTCCTCCCTTGCTTTGCCTATCCCAAAAGGTACACACCATCAGACGCCAACCCCGGCTTTCATAGCCATGTGACTGGGGTAGACCTCATGATGATGTCAATATCCGTCTTCAGCATGTGTCAACACAAGACACAAGCCGCAAGACTCGACAACATCTACGCGCTGATTTGTTGTTCCAGCCTGTCAACGCGTGCATGATCTGGAGCATTTGTGTGGCTGACGCGTCGATATTCACAGATGGTCTGCAGGCTCGATACTTTTCCTGGCGTCTTGGGCAGCGCTCATGGGGCCGCAAGCTTATCTCGCCCATCTTCTGTCCGGGCCGCGCCTGCCTTTCACTGCGGTGTATGTCGGAAGCATCGTCATGACAATATACTTTGCCGTGGGGGTAAGTCCAGTCCTGTGTCGATCTCTTGCTCCGCAAATGCTGACTGATCTAGCTTCACTCAACCATCTTGACACTGCTGTTCTCCATCATACAGCTGGTCGCGCTGGTATGGTATCTGGTCAGCTACTTTCCCATGGGAAGTACTGGCCTTAGATTCGCTGCCAGAGTCGGAGGAGGTCGTCTGACTGCGTGGATGAACGATTAGGATCCAGTCCAGCAGACCTTGTCTATAGAGCCATATCAATTGATGGCGCTCATCCATGTCACCTCGACGACACCGGCAGAGTTCCGCCACAGTACTTCTTGTCCGTGCATGAACTCTCACCCAACGCGTCTCCGCACGTCGCGATCGTCGCTAACGCCTCGCACCGCATCTTGGATTAGGTTTCTCAACTCTGCCTGGCCCTCCTCACTCTGGAAGTTGTCACTTGCAGCAAGTTCTTCTATCCTCCTCCTGAACTCCGGATCCGGCTCTTGATCCGTCCCGACATCTTCTGTCGAGTTGACCTGTATGTTCACATTCGGCGGCAGTGGAGGCAGGATGCCGTTGCTTGCTGTTGCAGCTCCTCCGGCTCGCTGGCGCAGGTATGCCGAGATCTCGGGATACTCGTCCTCCGCCTCAAACTTCTCAGCCGCCGTGACCTCATCGTCGTTTCGAAGCGTGACGTCGATATTCAATTCTTCTACCAGACATTTGACGACGTCGAGGGTCTCTGTTACGAAGAGGCAGGTTTCACCGTCCTCGTCCTTCAAGTTCACGTCGACTTTTAGATCTGTGACTAAAACCTTGAGCAAAGCCACGTGATTGTATGATGCGGCGGCGTGAAGAAGGCTGTAGCCGTGAGCGTCTTGCTGGGAGGCGAGCGAGGGGTCTGATCGCAGTAGTGGTAGGAGGCGAGGGTCTGGATCGGGCGTCACGGCGGCGAGAAGGAATGGGTTAAGGTCAGACATCGTTGAGGTTTTGGCAGATCTACGTTGTGTGGCTCGATGCCTGACCACGTCGAGGAGGCCTTCCAGTACTTGAGCACATGTGCAGTTCAGAAATTAAATTTATGCGGAGGAGCCCCGCAGACGGGCGAGTCAGTCGCGCGGCCGGACGACAACTGACCTTTCCCAAGACCGGGTGACTAACTGTCAAACTCATCTTCCGCCGGATGACAAGTGGTTCTATTTGACATCTTCCAATATTCCGGCCTCGATTTTGGTTGAGCGCGTGTCACTTGAAAGAAGAGTGTAGGGATGAACATCACAGTGGATCTTTCGCTCGCAACTGCCTCATGCTATGACTGTTTGCCGTGACTCATTCGCCAGGCAATGACTCTTTCTAGGCAAACAGGGCAAGATATATTTTCTTAGCCACTTCCGCTGTTCAACAAGAACATCAATCCTTTGCAACTACCATTGCAATATTCGTTCCTTCCGACTAGACTCCATTCGCTGAGGATCACACGTCTTCGATTACCGCCATTGCCAGTCCACTCCTTTTCACCACAATTGCCATCATGGCTTTGCAACAGGATCCACAGGTCATCGCCGAACTCTGCAAGGCTCTCAATCAGGCGAAAGGCGGCAAGAACAAACCTAACTCCAAGAACAAAGGAATCTCATGCAGAAAGACCACCTACCCCATTGCTGGTACGAAAGGCATCACTGTCGATAGCTACAAGCTGGCTGAGTGGGATTACAAGAGGGACGATCTTCCAACATATGCTAGAGGTCTCTTTACCACAAAGCTCTCCAATGGTAATACTGAAATCGTTAGTCGGGGCTACGACAAGTTCTTCAACGTCGATGAAGTCCCTACCACCAAATGGGAGAACATCGAGAACAACACCCTGGGTCCATACGAGCTTAGTGTCAAGGAGAATGGCTGCATCATATTCATGTCAGGTCTTGAGGATGGCACCTTGCTCGTGTGTAGCAAGCACTCCACAGGCACACGACACGACGTGGAACGGAGTCATGCCCAAGTTGGCGAAGAGTGGGCGAAGCGGCACGTTGAGAGTGTCGGCAAGACAACCAGAGAGCTAGCGTTGGCTTTACGTGCACGCAATCTCACAGCAGTGGCTGAGCTATGTGACGATGAGTTCGAAGAACATGTCCTTGAATACCCTCCCGAGATGTCTGGTCTTTATCTACATGGTCTCAACTTCAACCTCCCCGAGTTTGCTACCCTGTCTGGAGCCGATGTACACAAGTTTGCCGATGAGTGGGGATTCAAGAAGGCCAAATACCTCATGATTGATGATATCAGCGAAGTCAAGACTTTCCTAGAGAAGTGTGCAGAGACTGGGTCATGGGACGGTCGCGATACGGAAGGCTTCGTTGTTCGATGCAAGACGAGAGGTCGAACCGAGCATGGCGGTCCGGACTGGTTCTTCAAGTACAAGTTCGAGGAGCCATATCTGATGTACCGACAGTGGCGCGAAGCGACAAAAGCTATGATTGCTGGCCGGCCTCCAAAGTATCGCAAGCACAAGAAGATCACAGAAGAGTACCTTCTATTTGCCCGTCGACAACTTGCAAGAAATCCCAACCTCGGCAAGCAGTACAATCTAAATCATGGCATTATCAAGATGAGAGACGACTTCCTCGCCGAGAAGGGTCAGAAGGGTTCCGACATCATTCGACAAGAACAAGCAGATGGAGGTGAATGGAACGAGCACATCAACAACATCGTTCTAGTCCCCATTGCAACTATCGGCTGCGGCAAGACGACAGTCGCCAACGCTCTGGTCAAGCTGTTCGATTTTGGTCACGTCCAGAATGACAACGTGGAGGGCACGCGTGGTCGGCCTCAGAAATTCGCTCTGCTGACCACTAATGCCATGGCGGGCTTCCGTGTCGTCATTGCCGACCGCAACAACCACCAACGTCGCGAACGAGCCCAGATCATTAACGATGTATCTAACGTCGTTCCCGATGCCAAATTTGTGGCGCTGCATTATGTCCACGAACCCAAGAGCATGAGACTTGATAGTATCCGCGAGGTCACGAGGCAGCGAGTCTTTGAGCGAGGCGACAATCATCAAACCATTCGAGTGGGCAGCAAGAGTCGAGACGACATCATTGCCATCATGGAAGGCTTCCTGGCTCGCTTTGAAGGTTGCGACACTTCCCGCGATCCGGATGCAAATTTCGACGAGGTGATTGATCTTGATCCTAGTGCATCCTCCTTGGAGAACCTCGAGACCATCATCAACAAGCTGTACGAGACTTACCCCAAAGTCTTCACCAGCGACATGCCGAGCACAGAAGAAATCGAAGATGCCATCACTTGGTCGCTCGGTCGCCAGGTCTCGAATGAGAAGAAGCATGACCTCAACTTCAACAAATCACCACGAGTCCAGAAGCAGCCGCTCTCAAAGCAGAATGGAAGTCCTGCTGTGAAGATCCCCACTGCTCAGCAACTGCTCGGCCAGCTCGAGTACTTCAGTATCCCTGTCGCTCCCAAAGACGTCATGAATACGCTTGAGAGTATCTTTGCCAATGCTGGACCGGAAGAGAAGCGCACGTTCAATCAGCTCAAGCAGACGCGACGCATACAGACCGAGTTTCATGTCACCTTGATCCATCGTGCCACGGCCAAGGTCAGTGCTGAGACCTGGCAGTGGTACAGCGATGCGTACGGTCAAGCCATCAGCCAGGCTGACCTCGCCGATCCTGCCAAGCGGGCTCCTCTACTGGGTCTTGCGCGCCTTCGGTTTGAGCGGCTGGTGTGGGATGATCAGGTCATGGCGATGGTCATCAGTATCTTGCCTGCGTCTGAGGGCGGTATTGTTTGGCCTTGCGCTAATGCTGTCGCTCACGTCACAATTGGCACCGTCAGCCCAGCGATCAAGCCAGTAGAGAGCAATACCTTGTTGGCCAGATGGGCGCACAATGTTAGCGGTGACTCGAGGATCTGGGAGAGAGAGGTGCCTGGAGGCAAGATCGTCGACGGAGGTGTCAAGCCTGTCTTCCAGCGTGGTCGAGGTTAGCGCTCTCAACACACGTCGCAGAAGCAGGCTGGGCAGAAGCAACCTAAGGACAAGCCGCCTGGCAGAAGCCGTTTGAGGAGGAGCCGCTTAGGAAGAAGCAAGATACCCCCGCCATAGCACTTACAGGAAGCACTTCAAGCGTGGGGGTGAAAAGGAAGCATGAAGATATCGACGAAGGAAGTCGATCGAACACAGGCATGAAGCGGATGCATGACGATACTGGCTTATGGCATGGCATGCTTAGCATTTTCAGGAGCATTACGAATTATGGGAGCGCACCCAAAAGCAGGAAGCATTGATGCACCGGAGGCATGCTATATCCTCAGAGGACTTCCCAGCATGGCGCACGTGGTGCAATACAGATCAGTTGTAGATGAGATAGCTTCGAGCATGAGAATAGTGATCTATCAATAATATCAATACAAAAGCCGAACTTTCCAATCCACCATGACTCTCGTGGTCAACTGGTACTTCTCAGCGGTGGTTGCTGGGTCAACAAGCTTAAAGTAAATAAAAGCTGAAGGCGCGCTAAGCCGCCCGATGCGCGCCTGACTCTGTATGGTGCTGTGATTGATGCACTGGAACAGCTCTCTGGGTCCTGCACTCGCGTGTGAACCTCGTTGTTCTCTTTCCACGAGTAATTGACAGACTTTACAGCTCTACCTCATAGCTTGTCTATCATTTGCCAAAGTCATCAGCACGCGGAAAGATCGTTGAGCAGAGCAACACGAACGATACCGGGATCCTTGCGACACCCCACCAAACGCCCATCGCGACTCGGAGTGGGTCGGCGCCAAGTTTGACAACAACCTCGAGTAGCTCCAGAGTCTCTTCATCAACCACTACAGACTCGTCCCATCAACAAAGTATTCCTCGGTACCTCGCAATTGCTATTCGATACTCTCGAGTAGATGTTAGCTACCTCATACTCATCACCTTCCACGCCAAACTGATCACACCCGAAAAGACGCGAGGAGAGCAAAAGTCGCGGTAGTAGGCCTGCTGTTTTGGCGACCCAACTCTCGACCTCGACACCAATCTACCTGTCCTCCACCGATCTGCTGGACGGCAAACAGAGCTCAGTCGATCTCGTCGAGCAAGCGCGTCTTCTGTCGCCATCGAATTCAGCTGTTCTACAGGATCTCTGGTGGTAAGTCGCTCCAGACACGACTCGAAAGCCCGTGCGTCATACTCAATCTACGAGGAATTCTTGCTTGCATTCATGCTAATTTGACCTTTTGCTACCTACAGCATCCTCACAGCTCGATCTTCAACCTTGTCATTCCTCATCAGAAGTGCTCAGCACATCTTTGACAGCTATATCGCTGTCGACCACACACCATGCCGATGGTAAGTACCTTGTTGTTATGCGCTACTACGCGTCAATGGCAGGCTCTTTGTACTGACAGCAATGGCAGACACGCACACGGCAGCGGATTCTCAACGATGAGAACGACGAGAACAACACGTCTACCACGACTCGAGCGGCTCGTGCCAAGGCCACTGCCCTCACCGAAGATGTCAATGTAGTCAAGAAGACAACAACACAGGTCAAGAAGACCACCACCACAACCAACAATGGCACACTCAACGCTCGACGAAAAGTCCTCGGCGACATGACCACCAATCAGTCCAAGGTTGTTGAGCCTGTCGAGGGCAAGAAGGCTGCAGCAGCCAAATCTACCCTCCAGTCAAAGACGGCACCTGCAGCTGGTGTCACCAAACTCTCGCGCACCAATTCTTCTCGCACAACAGTCGCCGCCAAGGACAACACGGTCAAGCCGAAGCCTTCGGAGGTCAAGAAGCCCGGCAGCGTTCTGGCGTTCTTGGTGGCAGCCGCAAACGATCCCAAGCCTCCAACGTCTCCTCCAAGGACGCTACCCCAGAAGTTCAAGGTCCACCCAGAAAACGTACTCGCGAGGAACAAGCTGAGGTCGAGACTGCAGCTACCCAAGAGGCTGTCGACCTGGTTGCCAGCTTGGATGCCGAAGACCTCGACGATCCCAGCATGTGCGCCGAATATGTTCGAGAGATCTTCGACTACTACAAAGAGCTCGAACTCGTCACCATGCCCAACCCCAACTACATGGATCACCAGGAAGACCTCGAGTGGAAGATGCGTGGCATTCTCGTCGACTGGCTCATCGAGGTGCACACCCGCTTCAGGCTGTTGCCCGAAACACTCTTCCTCGCTATCAACATCGTCGATCGCTTCCTGTCCTCCAAGGTTGTCCCACTCGACAGATTGCAGTTGGTTGGCATCACCGCCATGTTCATCGCATCCAAGTACGAAGAGGTCCTGTCCCCTCACGTCGGCAACTTCGTCCACGTTGCTGACGATGGCTTCACCATCGACGAAGTCCTCAGCGCTGAGCGGTACACTCTGACCACACTCAAGTATGACCTCAGCTACCCGAATCCCATGAACTTCCTTCGCCGCATCTCCAAGGCCGATAACTACGATATCCAAACTCGCACTGTCGGCAAATATTTGATGGAGATCTCTCTTGTCGACCACCGCTTCCTCGAGTACCGCCAGAGCCACATCGCTGCCGCTGCTATGTATCTCGCTCGCACTATCCTCGATCGCGGCGAATGGGTAAGTCTTTCCGTCCTGTACATTCGCACCAACTAATGTTTTGCAGGATGCGACGCTCACTCAATTTGCTGGCTACTCTGAGGAAGAGATACAACCCGTCTTTGAGCTCCTCATTGACTATCTTCATGCCCCTGTGGCACATGAGGCGTTGTTCAAGAAGTACGCTAGTAAGAAATTTTTGAAGGGTAAGTGAGTTCACGTGTTGTTAGTCCTATGCTAATCCTTCACAGCCTCCATCATGGCTCGAAAGTGGGCTAAGGACTACTACTCGACCCTGCGCGGCAGCGATAGCAGCTTGTCACTCGACGAGAAGGCCACTTAGGAGGTGGAACCGCGATCGCCAACTCGATGGGCACCCTCATCCGGACGCAAGAAGGCTCCCTCGAGACCGTCGGATCCAATCCCGTGCAACCTTTACAGCGTATGACCGAAACGGTCCAACATTTGCATCTACGAAAGGACGACATGGGACACATTGCATAGATCAGCAACAACATCATTAGCAATTGATCCCCTCCACATCGTCTATGGCCGGCCAGACCACCCTCTCGCTTACATATCCGCACATACAGACCCATCTCGGCATCTCACTGGCGTCCAAAGAGCGGGTTTCGGTAGAAAAGGATGTGCCCGAGGCCTATTACTGCCCATTCTCGGCTCTCGGCCAGCATCAGAATCTACGACGTTTGAACAATTTCTTACTATGGACATTCCCAACAGCAGTCTTGTGCAAGCACAGTATGGCGTTATCCAAGGATAGGCTTGTGGGACGTAGGAAAATGGTGAACATGGCGTTATGTTCCCCCTTCTTTCAACATTTGTGCACATGAGACAAAGGACATGCATTGCAAGCGGCGTTACTTCTTTGCAAAGGCTGTGCTAGTAGCCATTCGGTCCTGCAGTCCGTCATCATAGAGATGACCGACAGCGAATGAAGAATTCTTATCCTATGACTTGTCTGTGTATCCTCATGCCAGCTCGTTTTCGCGGTTGCTATTGAAGTCGATCGTGCTGGCCTCATGCGGGCCCGACAACCCTTTGCCTCTGTCTTCGCGTCACTCCCTAGGGGTGACGCTAGGGGACGGGCTTTGGTCAAGGAGGGGCGACCTCTACCTATATGAGCTCCTCCATCGTCCATAGTTTCTGCCATGCTCTCGACAACGCCGCATATGATCATGTTTCCTTCCACAAAAGAAAATCTCCCTGTATCCAGAAGTTCTTCGCCGTATATCCTGGCGGCAGAAACATGTTAAGCAACCAGATAGCCGTAGTCCAGGCTCGTGACCATCGCCGTCTCATAGATTGCCACGGCCTCGTCCAGGTCTCCCTGATCCTCCTCCCCCGCCGCCGCCGCCCTCATCCGGTAGCATATCTTCGCGCACGACCTTATTCTGCGCAGCACCTGCCAGCATCAAATTCTGGTCGCCGAGCTCGCCCCGGCTCCCTCCTGCTGCGCCTCACTCGAGCCGCTTGTCCGGCCTGACTGGCCCTCCTCTACCGCGTCCGAGCGATCGCTCACAGACACATTACCACCCCCAAATTCCCTGCGCCACTCCTCTGCAACCTCCTTCCGCATCACTTTGATCAGTCCCTCCGCATCATCGTCGTCCCTGTAATGCCGCTGGCCGCGACCGAAGAGGATAGCTGTAGCTTGAATGCCTTGGGGTGGAGGTTTCCTCTTTGGAGTCGTGTAGGGGGTGTAGGTGCTCTCGAAGGGGTATCGAGGAACTATGTGGAAGTGGGTCTATGGCTGAGATTAGGATTGGGACAGCCTAGCAGTTGAACAGGAAACGCTGGCCCCGGCATGAAGCCGCTGGGCCGGACCATGATCTGAATGGCTGTACTCACATGTGGTACGACCTGAGCAGCACCTGGCCCATTATTCTGGACTATGTTGTAGTCGACCTCGGCATGGGGTATATCTGGCATTGTAGCTCGGACTACCGCTCGTGATATCAGGGGCAGTATCCGCCCGATCTAGTAGAGAAGGGCATCAGATCATGGGGGTTCGTCGCACAGGTCCCAAACGAAGCAGGCCCGGTTGGGCCTCAGAAGCATATCGACCATGCCATAGCCTCGAAAAGAACTCCCTTCAACAGCAGCAAAATTCACCGCACAAACTCACCTCCATCCCCTCCCTGCTCGTCATGTCCCCAACCTTCTCCGCGTGTCGCCGTGGACATAACAGGACATGGCCTCGGACCAAAGGGAAGATATCCAGAAATGCTACTACGTGCTCCGTCGAGAGTAGTACGAATGCTGGAGGGTGAAGCTTTTCTGGGTTGAGCGCTTCTGATAGTGTTTGGGATGATTCTAGGGGAGAGACGATGGGGTAGGCGGTTATGATCTGGCAGAAGGCGCAGTCTTCGTCGTGGAGTGGTGATGTATGGGCGGATTGGGGTGTTGGGACGTTTTGCTGGGAGGGGGGCGGATCCATGAGGGGACACTGCTCTGGGTTGATGAAGTGTGAGTACTGGCGAGAGCTTCCCGACTAGAGGCGACTTCAGTGCTCATGTGCTTTACCCTGTGACTGCTAGTCGATTCTGAAGAGTGCTTGGGCAAGGTGATGCAAGGCCTCGAGAAGGCAACCGAGGCAGACTGCCTCGTGTTACGGTGGAGAGGGAGGGCAGTTGACGATGGGGAAAGGTCTCCATGATGGGTCACTAGACATCCTACGAATGTCCTCCACCGCAGCTCTATCGCTGTGGAAGCACTAGGAAGGCTGCTTGACCTGCATTGGCAAGCAACGCGCCATTTGAAGTACGTATGAGACCGCCACGCCGGATGGCTCACTCCAAACTGGCTCTGATCAGCATACCAATCTGACGACACACTGCCTGTCGAAGATGTCGACTGTGTTTGCCTTGCTGGAAACGAAGGAAATGACGAGGGCCAAGTGATTCTTCAAGGTTGTTCTCAATAGGTACAGAACATCTGTGAGCAGGTGTCCGTGGTCGACCAGCCACCTCAACAGCTACGACATACGATCTAGCTCCGGGGCCTTCAGCACGGTGCAGCACCAAGCAGTGCGACCGTTGCGCTGGACACCACCACACTAAACGTCGATCTGGAGTCTACATACTAGCCATGCGCGATGGTAATGCTCAATTGGAGCGAGCGTCAGTCATGGTCTTGCGGTCGCCGAAGCAAACCTGTCTTCGATTCACGATCCAAGACACCGTGCCTCTTCCCTCTGGGAAGAGGTGCGAGAGACAGGCTTGCTTCATACGGCGGGATAGTTACCACGCCCGAGAGCCTTCACAACTTCTCAGGACATGTGAGTCCTCTCGAAAACGTTTTGCACTTCTGACCGTTGGTGACCCCGGGTCTGCCAGTGTATTGTTGTCTTCAAATTACGTTTTTGCTTTTTGGCACTTTGTTTGGGCCTGTGGTCACAGGGCTACGGACTCGCCAACCGTGTAAGATCTTCCGTCTCCAAGGCGCTCCTGTTCCTGTTACTATAGCATGTTCGAGCGCAGAGCTTCTGCTGTCAGTCAGCTGCTGAGCTGTGACTTCCGTAGTCACATGGACAACACGAAAGGCAGCTCCTCTGCGAGTGTCTGGGTGCTCTTACCTTACAAAACACCGCAGAACGCTGACCAGCTGTGCTGCTCTGAGCGGTCCGCCTGCCACACAAGTACGCATGGCCAAGGCAAGCGCGGCCCAAGTTGGCTTTGAGCAGTAGGACCCTTTCCAAGCTCATGTAGCACAGTCGCCTTACTTTGCATTGTCCTACATTCGAGTACGCCTGATTCTGCCTGTACGAGTCACAATGCCACCTCCTCACGACCTCCAAATAGCCAGACATTCTCTGTCGACTTATCGTCGTGTCAGTCGACATCCGAACAGCAAACGCCTGCTTCATGCACAATGCCTTCTTCCGTGTTTATTGACCTATTGCGTGATAGCGACTCGGTCTCGACCTTCTCCTCATCATCTTCGAGCAACATCTGGACCTGGGTCAACGAACGGTGTCCTTCGTGCTCATCGTCGTCATCATGTAGGAGCTACATCGAAAGGATCGCGCCTCGACGTGTTGTCACAATCACTAGAGAACGAGGCAGGAGACGTAATGAAAGTCCAGAACGGCAGATCTACATTCACCAGCGACGGCAACGGGAGAAGAGAGGACGCAGCCCTCTACGGTCCATCCTGGTAAATGGCGCCGGCCGTCGACGCAAGCGAAGCAACACTCCCTGTAGATACCGAAGCAGAAGTCGCAGCAAGAGCAGCTCATCAGCCAACGTCCGATTCTCGCCCTCGCCTTCTGTCATTGTCGACAACACTGCAACGCACAACATCATCAACACTCCAAAAGACGCCAGGCACCGTGGAAGGACTCGGCGGCGCCGTTCTCGCGATTCGTCCTCTGCACGCAGGCGCCGACCGATCATATACGCAGACGACGATGATCGGCCAGGACGCATCCGCCGTCACCATCAGACTCGAACCCGAACTCGTCATTACGCGCCAGCCCAGCGCCGACTCTACGACTCTTCGTCCTCATCAGAGGACTTTCGTGGCCGACGACGGAAACGAACAGGTAGGCGTGGAGGGCGTCGATCGAGCAGCAGTGAGCGCAGATGGGGGAGGAGGCGGCGGAGTCGGAGCAGAGGGCATCGTGGAGACCGACGGCACTACAGATCGAGATCGAGAGAGCGAAGAAGAAAGTCGTCCGAGCGCGGGTGGTTGGGGAGATTGCTGAGTGGGCGGTAGCGTACGACCATGGTAGAGCAGACGCAAGGGCCGAGATGTGTTCCCATAGACTGGATGACCACGAGTTATGTGCGATACACTGAGCCGGGAGGCGTGTCTACGAAGGCAAAGGAATTTAAGTATCTGCAAATATAAGACGAGACTTTTGGCAGACCGGTTGACTTAGTCTCTTTGCCCAGCTATTCAACAGCTTTGAAAAGATCAATGCGTGAAAGCAGAGAGAAGAGCATGATCGCAAATAAGTGAAGAGCACAGCGAAGCATCAGAAAATGCATACGTCCTTTCGTCAAATTCGTATGGAATTGGATTTCTATATCATAAAGTCATGAGCTATCGTAGAAATCGATGGAATGCCAACGCCAGTATGCCAATGAGATCGTAGCCAGCTTCCTAGCCATAACATAGAGAGTGCTCGTTATTGCTCGTGGGATATCGTTATGCCGTGTCGTGATGTCCATAGATAGCTGATCAGGGAGCCGGGAGAAGTCGTGAAGTTGCGCAAGATCGTTCCATAAATCGTTATGGCTTTGGCTTAATGAGTGTCGGCACGAGGTGGGCCCATTGGAGGAGGTGGGATGTCGTACGGGTGTTGATATCCTGCCGCCTGGGGTGGGTAGGGCTGATGGTCATAGTGGGAAGCTCCAGGAGGAGGCGTTGCATACACCTGTGGGTTTGGTGGCTGCTGTTGCGATGGGTGCTGGGCCTGCGGCTGCGGTTGCGCAGGGATGTTGCTGTAGGATGAGAACGGGTTGCCGTCCGTGTAGTGGACCGGCCCTGCCGATTGGGGCTGCGAGGGCGCATAGTGTCCAGCATCGCTTCCGTAGTATGGCGAATCGCTCGGTCCCAAATGCGGCAGGTCTCCGTGAAAGCCGCCCTCTCGATACGCTTGTGCGGCCATGAGCTGTTCTTTCTTCCTCCGGGCGTCTCGCTTGTGCTTGTGTCGTTCTGCAGCCTCTTTCTTTTCCAACGCCTCCTTGTTCTCTTCTCTCATACTATTCCACTCGCTGTACGCGCCCTTGATACCGAGCGCTGCTATACCAACGCTCGCCGCATCTTGCAGACGTGCTCTATTCTTTTCTCTGCGTGCCTCTTCTGGAGATATGTCGCCTTCCTTGAGAGCTTTCCTACGAGCATTTCGCTTCTCTACACTCGTGTAGATACTATGGCCGGCATGAATGGTAGCCACGGTTGCAAGAGCGCCGGTGATGTAGGTCTTCTTGCGGCTCTTCTTCACTTGTGCTTCTTCACCGGAACTGGAGCCCAGGTCAGAATCCGAATCTGTTTCAGGATCACCGGTGTGCCGGGGCGCCGTGTCGGCTCTATACTGGCCAGAGGGCACTCGACTAGTACTGACTGCACGAGGGCCGACAGCACCCGGTCCATTGGCAGGGGTAAGGGCACCTACATCTCTTGGATCTCGATCTCTGGGATCCCTATATCCATTGTAGCCATTGTTCGAGGCATCATCATAGTAGCCTCTTCCACGGTCGCGATCGTCGTAGTGCTCATCAAAGTTCCTTGATTGCTGTTGACGGCGTGATGGATCGACCTTGTCGGCAGCGCTTCCGAGTCCGATGGCACCCAGTCCTTTGGCAACAGCAGCAGAAACACTTGAGCTTCGTTTGCGCTCAGGCTTTGGACGACCCGCATCGCGGCTGTCATAGCTGTCATAGGATGAATCTCTAGACTTGGCACGACCGCGAGAGCGAGACCTCACACGGTCCCAGATCTTTTTGCCGGTGGCTGCGATGGTTCCGCCTGCTGCAATGTCACCGATACCACCTCGAGAGGGGCTGCGGCCGCGGTCGGCACTTCCATCACGTCGGCCACGATCGTCGGCAGGACCTCGCGACTTGGACCGAGCGCCATTGACGATGCGATTAGTGGCGAGACCGGCAACAGCGGCTCCGATGACGTCTCGGGTAGAGTGATCCTTGTCACGGTTGTGGGACAGGATACCATCTACACCACCAGCGGAGACAGCAGCAGTGAGCACTCGTTTGCCTTTGTCGCCGCCCCAGCCACCTGGCTCTTTGCGAGCCCGAACAGCTTCGACGACGCCGGCAAGTAAGGCGGCTTTGAGTGCTTCAGCGCCACGTTCCTTGCCACTCTTTTTGCCACCTCGCTCCTTGGAACGGCTTCTGGATGACGAAGATGACCGACCACGATGGCGACTGCGGTCGCTGCGGCGATCGCGGGATCGGGAGCGCGAACGCGACTTGTCTTTCTTGCCAAGCAGCGCACCAGCGACCCCGCCTAGGCCGACAGTAGTGAGGAGCTGCTCTGTCGTGGATTTGCGACGCTCTTTGTCCTTCTTCCGTGGCGGTGAGCGACTGCGAGATGAATAGTCGGAGTACGAATCATATCCTCGTCGACCGTCTGGGCATGGTCAGTCAAAGTCACGCGCAATGGCCACTTTCAGGAACTCACCTCGATCGTCGTATTTCCGACTCCGCCTTGAAACATATGTATCATCATCCCGATGACCTCTGCGACTGCGGCGACTGTATGAAGAACGATCATCGTAATAATCGTAGTCGTTCTCATAAGACTTGGACCGAGAACCCACAGGTCGATGGCCAGATTTGCGCACAGTGGTCTCTCGGTAGATAGCGCCCCGCTCGCCTGGCGGGAAATCTCTGGTGACTTCCTCTACTGACGAGACTGAATCGTCTCTGCGTCTCACCATGGTCGTGGACTTTGAGTCGCGGGTATCGTAAGCCATGTCGTCGTAGCTGTCTCTGCTGCGTCGGTCGCTCTTGTATCGACTACTCCGTCGGTCGTCGTCGTAGGAAGCCATGAGAGGCGGGGATGGAGAATGAGGCGGTGGGCAAACAATGGGATATGTGTAATGCGGCCTGGTAGAGTTCCGGAACCACAGGAAAGAGTCGACACCGGATGTGGTGCAACGACGCTGATGCGGCAAGCCGGCACAGTACGATAGTGAGTGGAAGGCTGGGTTGCGCCAGTCGTGAGGGTTTTGATGGATTGCGATTGCAGCAGGCGCTAGGTAGTCAGGCTTACTCTGGCTGTCGCAGTCGGGCTGTGCTGGGCGCTGGAGGCGGGGTGTCGCCTCGGGCTCAAATTCTCTCAATGGAGGCTCGCTGGGCTCCAATCGGGTATCATGCAGCAAACAACGTCCAATCGTTTCAACGTGCACAAGGCAGCAAATAAGTCCACGTGTCCAGTTGGTGAGCAGGAAGCTCAATGCTATGTACTGATACTTGCTGGAACAGTATGTTGAAGCAGTTACTAAGGCAGAAGAGGCGGTGGGGGAGACTTTGGCTCTTGCCTCATCAACCGGTCCGTCCCAGCCACTGAACTCTTTCAGCGTCGTAATGGCTCCAATAATTTCTTGTCAGGATCAACCACGCTGGCTGGGCGAATTGCACTGTAGGACGAAGCCGAACACTGACATGTCTGCTGCCAGCACATCACTGTGGCTGTGCTCCTTGGTCTCTGTCTTAGTTGGAGCAGCCACTACTCTCTTTGTGGCGGCATCTTGCGGCTTGGAACACCAAAGTTGTCGCTGCCTCGCCTTTCTGGGATCTTTGGCATCGACTTGGCATTGCCGTCCGTCAGTTTCATGGCGCCGCCCCGAACGAAAGAGACACTCAGGTTGCGTATTCCGCCGCCGTGTTCACAACCATAGGCACCGACTCTGTAGTGCATTTGACCTAGCCTGCACACCCACTCCGACACCTCGCGTGTCTTGTAGCTTGAGAAGTCAGCAACCACCAGCTTCGACACCAGATATGGGTCCGGCATCGCAATCACGCACTCGTCGATGTCTGCTCGTGCACGGAGGAGACAATGTGAACTGCTCTCGTTTTGAGAGTCTCTATAGCTACGTGATGCGCATGGTGACCTGAACAGGAGGCACGGTCATCATGTATCATGTAATTCACGATTCCCGTTCAGCTCTCAAACATAACGCAGATGTTCGCCGATCCGCGCGACCATTGCCACTCATCTTCAGGTGTTCCTGCACGAGAGATGCCAGTGCTTGGACGGCAGTACTCTTACTGGCACGAATGGGACACCGAAGGAAGGTTTTGACGAGCCATTTGGCCCTCCAGTACGTCCCTGCATGTACAAGTGCAGTCCTGCCGGATATGGATATGCTTGTGCAACAAAAGTCAGTATTCAGGTACGTCCACGAGCTGCCCCTGCAGCCGTTGAGAGTCCCTGTACTGTTGACTTCGCTGCTACAAGACTGTATCTAAAACAAGCTCGATGAGATCTCGAGTATCGGATTCTCAGATGTTTGGAAACAACCTCAAACGGCAAAGATCTGCTATTTCACAGGTCGTGCCTGTTGATCTCATTCGGGCCAGTCTTGTGTCTTGTCTCCCAAACCTTTGAAGTTTACGATCTGAGACCGTCTCGAAGCTGGCTTGACCACTGCTCATGCAAGAGTCTACATGTTCCCACATCAACGACGTGGACAGTGGCATCCCATTCCCATCTGTTGCGTACAGGTTTATCAGCAAAAATAGTCACGATGGACGATGTACTGTCGTTGTCGATACAGTGCTGCTATTGGTCGGGGCAGAGTGCCCTTGGCTGACGTTTTAGGGTCCGCGCCTTCGAGGCGTTCCCAGCACGCGACGCGGCCCCGTCTCGCCCGTTGACACCTAAGTTCTCGATCGCACCCAGGGATTCGATTCAGGGTCCAATTCTCTACTGACTAAGTTCCCAGTTCTACAATGAACGTCTCGCATGCAGATTGCGCATTCCCACTTGTTGGACACAAAAGCTCTACTTTTTTCTCGCTTGCAGACAGCCTTTGTCGTCGGTGGCTGTCTCGGTATAGGATGGGTCGGCTGGTCAATCGCGGCAGTCGTCTACTGTGAGTCCCTATGATGTCAGTCGTCGTGGATCGAGTTCTCAGGGACTGCCGTTCCCTCTGTGTGCCATAATCGCTCGGCCTGGGCACAGCGAATCATTCACAGGCACGCAATGCGACTGCAAGCTCATGCATAGGTACCTATGTCAATACATTCGAACAGTGTGAGTATCTGCGAGACTGCGAAGGCATGCGATCGTGATGAGCCTACAGTGTATGTCGGAGTATCCTCAGACGCAGGGTTGCCAGCAGGGGTAGTTAGGCTCGCCTCAATGGTCCACCCAGCTTAAAATCGACGATGCATAAGTGAATCCTCGATCGCCCTTCCCTACCATCATCACAGCATTTATTTCTCGGCGGCTGAGCGGCTGTCGCTGAAGAATGCACACCTTCATGGTCGCCTTTTGGGCACGACGATCATAACGCTGCACAGTCTCGATGTTTACCTGCAGGAATAACAGCTGAAGCGCTGGACTCGTGCACAGTCGAAATGGACCATCCAGCCCTACAGCACAGGCAGTTGAGGGGTCAAAGCTGGAAATACCATTCCCAAAGAGCCGGAGACTGCGGGTTCATAGAGGGCCCAGTTTTCAGTGTGGGCCCCGGAATTGAATCGTCGATCGCGAACAATTACAAGAAACCTTCAGTTTCCAGGTTGTGATGTCGACAGTCTGGCGCCCAGTTTGAGAATCTGACTTACTTACCGTAGCTTGGTCCAGTCTCATTGTATACTACCTTCAGCACACTCTTCGCGGTTGACAAAACTCATCGTCCACGTGTTCCTCGCTGTCGTCTCCTCACTAGTCGTCCGCTCTGCTGTCAACATAGTCTTCATCTGCTCTACGCCTCTCAGTCACAAAGTACAGTTTCGACACCACTACGAAGACGCCCACAACAGCGTGCCACGTGCAGTAGATCAGCTCCCTCGCGTCATTATCGGCCTCAGTGCTCTTGTGCGTTCACAGCCATCTGAATTTCTCCCTTGATATTGAGAGCCAGCACTCATAGCTGGCCGCCAATTTTGAGGGTACTACCATGGATGTTCGCAACCATCCTCGGGAACGTGTCTTCTCGATTCTGAACGACAACGATTGTCCCTCATTCGTCATCCGCCAACGCGAGTCATCTTCACCGAAATCCGCTGCACCTGCCAAAGCGATTCATCAAGAAAGGCCTTCACTTTACCGCTACGCACAATATACACGCACATCGTCCTTCTCATCCACAGCATCGACCCCTCCACTCTTGCGCTTCGATAGCTCATCGTCTAAATCCTCAGAGAGTAGCATGGACTCATCGCCTTCCCCAATTACGCCTGCGTATCAGTTCGGTGATCCCAATGCCCTTGGCTACGACAATGTCCTCCGGCAAGATCTGACCGGCTACATCCCCTCCCCATCCACTATCACGCCGTTCATGGAGAGCCAGCTCATGATCGCACCTTCTTTGTCCGATCCCTTCAATCAGAAGGCCCTGCTCCCGCAAGCTCCGAGTCAATACCCGATACTCCCAGCGCCCACGCACCAGGATATTGCACAACTACCCACGCCCGTCTCATCAAACAACTCTGCTTCTGCATCTGTAGCAAAAACATCACCTGTCACTTCAGCAGCGGCGCCACCCACGGGAAAGAAGAACAAATACCCGTGTCCATACGCTCAATCGCATAGTTGTTCGGCTACTTTCACGACCTCCGGGCATGCTGCCCGTCATGGGAAGAAGCATACTGGAGAGAAGGGAGTTCACTGCCCAATATGTAACAAAGCATTCACCCGAAAAGACAACATGAAACAGCACGAGCGTACACACAAGAATCACGCGGGAAGCGGCAGCGACAACCCTCGCCGATCTAAGGCCGCGGCCTCGCGAGATGTTCAGCGAAGTAAGCAGATGAAGAAGGAAGACTCGGAGGATACCGCTTCTTCAGATCCGACCACGTCGAGCTCCTCAAATTTCAAAAGGTCGCCCATTTCCGACCAGACCTCCATCGAGTCGACCGGCCCTGAGCTGCCACTTCTGATGCCAGACACCGCGTTCTTCACCGAGACCAACCCAATGTTGCTTCCTCAGCAACCTCTGCCGACCGTGTTTTCGGCAGATTCCATCTATCCAGCGCTCACGGACGATAGCCTCACAATCAATAACACTCTGCCGTCGGCACTTGATTCGAGACTGGCACCACTCGGCTCCGGGAATGTGCCCATGCCTCCGAGCCTGATCCGTGGCTTCTCAGATCTCGACACACTCGCCCAGGCGGCCGAGAGCTTCGATCCCTCCTACCAGCAAACCATTCAACCTCTATGATGCATATACACGCTTGCACGATTTTTGTTACCAGCATGAAATGATATCACGTCATTTTCTTCGGTGTCTCTGGATGGGCAATGGGCAAATGTGACTATCACAAAGGCGCCACAAAATATGGGTGGTTGTTTGTATTCATCAGTCGCAGTGATACCCGCGAAGCAATGTACAGCTCTAGTTGTCAATATTTTCCGAGATGGGGGAGGATTCAGCGCTCTGGGAGTTGCTGAAAGTATACGAGCCTCAAGTACCTTGCAATCAATCCCCTCGATACTTCAGAGCACCTGCATTTCGATGCTCGTCTTAGCCTTCGATGACTGGTTCCTGCACTAGTAGTTGATGCGCCGACTGCCCAAATGGAAATCGTCTGGGATACGTAGATGAAGATCATCCAGCTTGCTGTGCTGAGGTAATCTTCAAGCTGAGGGTGGAAGGGTCTAAATCCGGTGACATTAAGCCGACATTTCGGATATGTATGTCGGGCTGCGTTGTCCGCTCAGTATTCATCCAGACGCCGAATCTGA
Source organism: Cyphellophora attinorum (assembly GCF_001299255.1). NCBI lineage: Eukaryota > Fungi > Ascomycota > Eurotiomycetes > Chaetothyriales > Cyphellophoraceae > Cyphellophora > Cyphellophora attinorum. The sequence goes on along the minus strand of NW_017253259.1, from coordinate 83,193 downwards.
ACAATCACAGCCGCGGAGGCTGTGCTACTTGACATGAGGATGTACAGGACGGGATGACTCAACATCAGTCTTTGTGTCTTTGAGATGCACTACTCCTAGAGGGATGCACATGGTTGCAGCTGTGAGATCAAGCGAAAGCTTCATACAAACTGTTCAGATGCGCCTACCTGGGCTGCAAGGTACTGACTGTTCGGTGGAAGGCGTTTCATTGAGTATGCTTGAAAAATGCAACTTTCGCTGGTCTCGTCCAGACGATTTATCGTTCTGACCACCCCTGATGCAGGCGGCGTCTCTTTCTAGTCATGGACAGCCGGCCATCTACGCCTTGCGAGTTATTACTAACAGACAATACGATGACCGTCTGACGTCTCCATCGGCGTCTAGTATCTAACGTTGCCTCTACTGCGGTGTACGGATCCTGCGACCACAGTGGTGGAACTCTACTATTACCGCGACAGGAATCGCGCCAGATGGATCAGCACCTCAACCCCTTTCGGAATATTCGATGTCCTGCCGAGCTGCTTATGTTTGTCGCGGAGGGGAAATAGGGCTCCTTCAATATGGCTATAAACATCCGTGCCCACGATTGTGCAGTCGAAAGTCCGTAATCCGTCCTAGCGGAGCTGCCCTCGAGAGTTCGCAACCGCCCACAAAGCGCACCAGGTCCAACAACGAGGCAAACCTTGGCTTACTCGCAAGAGTCTACTATACGAAGGCCTACATTTGATGAATGCCGGCCCCCCAGTCTCATCGTCCAGCATTCCAACGAGCTGTCCTCCTGAGTGCGATAGAAACGAAATCCGAGCACGAGCTGTCCTAGAACCAGTCCTGGCCACTGGATGAAGTATGAGGGTCCTTGGGATCGACCTTTCAACTAGCAGCATCTGTCTCGGCGCTTTACTGCTCATTCTGCTGCACTACGCCTGGGAACAAATATTTCAGCGGTCCAAGAATGGCGCAAAGCTGCCGCCAGGACCTAGACCATGGCCGATAATCGGCAACCTGTTGGATATGCCTAAACCCAGTGGACGAGCGACCAAACACTGGACACAACACTGCGAGAAATACGGTCCCATCTCGACTCTCAATGTCTTTGGCAACACTTTTATCATCATCAACGACGAGAAAATTGCCGCCGATCTACTCGAGAAACGTCCTGGCAAATTTTCCGGGCGACCTAGGTTTCCGTTCTTCGTAGAGGTCATGGGAGTTGAGGGTAGCTGGATGGTGTTGCAGCACGATGATCGTCATCGAGCTTTTAGAAGATACGCACACGCTGCCATTGGGACTATTGGCTTCGTTGATAGGTGGGCGGAACCAATCGATATCGAAACACGCCGATATCTGCTAAAGCTTCTTCAACGTCCAGACGACTTCGAACAGCACATCTCGTATGAGAATGCTGCTGTCAGCGCGCAGGCCCTGTACGGCTACACGGTCGACCCTGTTGGCCAGGATCCACTGGTTAAGTCGATCTCCGACCTGAATGACCACTTCAACGCTGCTGTCGGGCCCGGCAGATGGCTCGTAGACACTATACCTGCCCTGAAACACGTTCCCGAATGGATGCCTGGTGCCTTATTCAAGCGCATCGGCCGAGAGTGGAAGAAGGATACTGATGACTCAACAAACGTCCCATACAATTTTGCAAAGGAACAGATCAGGAACGGTACGGCGCGACCGTCACTTGTGGCGACCGCTTTCGCGAAAAGCGACGGTAAGCTCTCGGAGGACGATGAATGGAATCTCAAATGGAGTGCAATCTCATTGTTCATTGGAGCCACAGATGTAAGATGCTACTTAAACCTGACCCAGCATGCGCTGACAGCGGCACAGACAACCAAATCCCAGCTCCAGATCCTCTTCCTCGACCTCGCTATACACCCTGACGCTCAAAGAAAGGCTCAAGCCGAAATCGACGCCGTCGTTGGAACAAGTCGCCTGCCGAATGCCTCCGATCGATCAAATTTACCCTACGTCGAAGCCTACTTCAAGGAAATCGTCCGTTGGGAATCCATCGGCGCCCTCTCTGTCCCCCGCGCGGCCACCGAAGAAGACTACTACGAAGGTTACTGGATTCCTAAGGGCTCGACCATCCTGACCCATCTTAACGGCATGCTTCACCACGATGGGCGGCACAAAGATCCCTACACCTTTCGACCAGAGCGCTTCTTGGGTCCCGACGCAGAAGGCAGCCCCTTCGACCTTGCATTCGGGCACGGTAGGCGGATCTGTCCTGGCCGTTATCTAGCTGATGCAAATTTGTGGATGATGGTGGTGAGGACGCTTGCGGCGTTCAATGTGACTGCGATCAAAGGTCAGGAGCCAAAGGTTGATTTTGTGCCGGGCTTTGTTGAGCATCCCAAACCGTTCAAGGTGGACATCAAGATTAGGTCGGAACAGCATGAGGCGCTTGTGGAGGCGGTCGAGGTGGAGCATCCGTCTAGGGGAGGAGATGCGCATTTGTTGAGGTGGGATTGATTATCATGAGGTCTTGTTCGGTAGCAACGTGCTGTCTAGGTAAGAAACCCGAGATACGCACATAAGGCCTCTGATGGTGAGGAGCGAGTTTGTTGTACTCCGCCCCCAGATTTTTGGGCAAAGGTCCGATTCATCGGCATTGATCGATCCTGCTTCTTCTGACGCTCTGGGCGATCAATTCCTTCAATTGCCCATCATCTTGCAAGCAGTCAGACTTCCCGCTCATTCCCATCCAAACAACTTCTCGAAGTGCTTTCGATACTTTCTCTTGATATCAGGCGGCAATGTATCATGATGAGGTACATGATTGCTGGGGAACCAGTACAATCCGTCGAGAGGTAGCTCGACATGTCGAGAGAGGACAACGCGCGCGACCTGACGGATTGGCTTAGAGACGCAGAGAAGACTAGGTAGCCATTCCGGGTACCATCTGAACGGGGTGGTCTGCATCTCTGGACGACCCCAGTACGCTACGGTCAAGAAGGGGGAACCCTGGATTGCGAAGTTGATAATTCTTTCGAGGATCTCGGTGGGCATGGCTGCGAGGTTGGGGCGGGTTTCGGGCTGCAGGGTCCTTTGTTAGCGATGGCCGTATGCACGGGACATGATCAGTGTGACCTACCCAGGACGGCGCGGAGGTCACTTGTGACATCTCGACTGTGGAATTCCGCGGCAATTGCAGTAGACGTAGAGGAGTGTTGAGCTGGAGTAAGCTGTTCATACTGACACACACGGAAAGACAATCTAAGGCAATATATATTTTGACTAGGCTATACTTCAGAATCAGGCAACCGCTGTGGACTAGAGTGGCCGCCTAATCACTTTAGTTGCCTTTTCTTGGTTCTGCCTTGGTGGATCGCAATATGCAGTAATGTCCTTTTCCTACTCAAAATATCGGGATTCTCCATCACACTTGCATCTGATTGCCTCAGCCGCCTCTGACATGACAGCACAGCCTGGCGGAGCCTAGCACGACAACGCTGTACCCGGGAACCAAAGCCAGTCATCGTACAAATACCTATCACATCGACCCAGCCCGGATCAAACTTTCGTCTGCAGAAGAACGGTAGACACTAGACAATACCAAGTCATAGTCGCCCTTTCCAGGTATAACTGATGCCGAAGAACAAGAAGGCGAAGCACAACAATCACCAGGCTCAGAGACCAACACCTTACGGTTCTTCCAGGAACGACCAGCACGACGGCGCGTCAGGCTGGCTCTCACATGCAGAGATCTGGGATGACTCCGCACTGGTACGCAGCTGGAACGAGGCGGTAGCGGAGTACCAGTACTACCACTCCCTTGCAGCGCAAGGCTTAGATATAGAGACGGTGCTGGACGCGGCGGAGCAGGCGGAGGCTAAGGGGGAGGAGGCGCCTCTTGCGCTGAAAGGCGGCAACGGGCCCGGTGATGATGCTACCACAGCCGCCACGACCAGGACCCCCAACCGGGTTGCAGAGTCGGAAGAGGAAGGCGAGATCGCGGACGACTTCATGGCGATGGACGAACAGGCGCCCATCGATACTACTCCTACTACAGCCAATGAGGTCAATGGCGAGCAAGGGACGAATCAACAACATCCAACAGCAGCGGCAAAGGAGTCAGCATCAAGGCAGCTAGACGTCACTGAAGGCCAAGACGGTGATGATGGCGGCACTTCGACTGCGCCACAGGAGGTTGGTGGTGATACAGTTCCGGCCACAGGTACTACAGACCACACTCTGGAAAATCTGAAAATGGCATACTACTGGGCTGGATACTACTCCGGGCTACACGATGCCCAGCGGCAGCCTCAGCATGGAAAGGACAGTGCTGCGGCCTGAGAGTAGAGCTGTGCGAAGGAGTTGGATTCAACATGTACATTAATAGGCAACCGGCGTACAGTCCCACCAAAATTGCGTATCCTCAAAGTCGCCTCCCTAGCCTCCAAACATCCGGGGAAAGACGGGGTCATTGACAACGAACACGCTCACGACGATTGCGGCACTATCTCACGCATAGCTCGGCCGCGACCATGAGATCCCCAAAATTGCGAAACCAGTTCCCAGCACGAACTAAATTCGACTTTCTAGATCTTTCCTTTGAATACTGAAAACCTGGATCGACTTCGTGCTTGTGACGAGAAAAGGCTTGCCGCTCAGAGGCAGCACGAATGGATGCCCATGGCACGCGTGATGACCTGATGAATGTATCGGTCATGTCTTGGCATTTGGGATGAAAGAGAACAGGATCCGGACTCAGAAATGAAGACCGGTTGATAAGGTCAGCCCTTCGCGACTATCTAAGTCCAGACCGGCTGACGAGCATATATTCAGTCGCTCGAAACAAGTCTCTCACCATGGATTTCAGAGGCAATAATGGCAAGTCTTTCACCGCAGCCTGATGACAGCTGCCTCTTTGTCTCTCAAAGCGCCTACCTTCTACCACCTGAGTGTACTCGCTTTGCCGGCGTGATCGTGACGCTTTCGAACTCCTGCCTGCCCAGCTTTATGTCCGTACTGATCATACGTATGCACATCCTATCGTTTCCTATTGCCCGTTGTGCCATACCGCATGGTTGTAGCAATATTGGACCCACAAGACCTTCACAGACGCCCTCTTCGTTGTGCCCATACCTCCGACAACTAGTCGAAGTCGATGTCACAGCTCACATAAGCCTTGTACTCACCGCCCTCTTGGCCTGCGCCAACTTCAGGTCCACCCATCGAGGTGTCCTCCTTCTGCACCCTGCCCTTGGAATCTCTGCCAAACGCGTTGCCGGCCAGGTAAGAAAACTCCGAGTCGAGAGCTTTCCGTGCCTTTTCCGAGCGCTTTGTGTCGGTCTGGAATTGGTTAGCCTCCTCCGGCCAGGGATGTTCTATGCTGCAAGAACTCACCTTGACCACAGCAGCCACAAAGTCAAGCGGCAAACCGTAGCGCAGCACAGTCTCCACGAACATCCTCAAGACCACCACATGCACCGCGGCCATGACGCCCTCGCCCCACCCTGTCCGGCACAGGCGTAATATTTCGCCCCAGACACGTTTCTCTTCTGCTTCCGCCTTGTGCAGCTCCTTCAGCTCCGACTCTTTGCCACCTTCTTGCGCCTTGAAATCTCGAGGCACCCATTTCCTTTCTCGCGACTTATGTAGGAATTCTTGTGAATGCTTCTTGAATACAGTCACAGCGTACAGACTAAACTCCGAGTCCGAGTCGACGAAGTATGCGGATCGAGGCACGACCATAGGCGAGATGGTCTCGTAGGAGCGGTTGAAGTCCTTAACGTTCGACGAGGGTACTGCTACGAGATGTGTTTCTAGGTGCTCGCTGCCGCTGGTTTGCACAAGGATTTTGGGGTTGACGATGCTGAGAAGGGATTTGGTGGACAGGTTGCCGCTTTGCTTTCGGTGGAGGGTCGCAAGATTGGTTCTCAGGGAGTTGTACTGGTTGAATTTCGAGCGAACGTCGTTGTCTATTGAATTGATCTCCTGCGGATCTGTTAGATTTGGGGTCATGCAAAGTGGGTGGTGGGGACTTGCTTTCTGTAGGAGGCTGATGAGTTCTGAGATGGGCTTGTCGGCTCTGTATTTGACCTTGTTCCAGGAGAAGCTTGAGAGGTACGCATCTAATGGCTCTGCATGGATGTTAGCATCGGAAACGAATGCTGAAGGCGCCTGTCGTACTGTCGTTAACAGCCTTATGCTCAGCCGCTTTATCGTCGTCGCCGTCTACTACATTCCTGAGCGTATCTGAAACCTTCGCAACAATGCCTTTGCATGTTCCCTCGAGCTTGGCTAGCTCATCCGATTGTGACAAGCATGCATCTAATGTTCCGATCTTGAAATCTGGTATGGGTAGGGCCTTGACAGCGTCTCCAGAGGAGCCTACAGTCGACTCGATGTGTGACAAAGCGTCCTTCTGGTGGCCTGAAGGTGTTATCGAGGATGGTAGCGAGAGTAGCAGGTATGTGCTGTGTTTCGACATGGTGGAGGGCTATTCTGGCCCGTAATGGGCCACAGTCCTCAGGTGAGCTTCACGACTGCTGTAGACGAGGCCGGAGACAGTGGAGGTAGGTCTATGGGTGTGGTGCTCTCAGCATGCTGCGTAGTGGTGTTCGAAGATATGTTGTGGTTGACGTCGTTGACCTCCGCGGGGACCTGCAGTTGGAGCTTCGCTACGCCAAGCGCTCGGGGGATGGTTTAACCCCGTCGAGTCCATGTCGCCTTCAAGTTCACAATCAATCTGTTCTACAACGCGACTCCACGCAGCTTTCACGGCGCACACGCACGAATTGATCCTAGAAGATGAATTGATCCTAGAGGATGCAAGCAATCAGTGCGTCGGTCACGATTTACGCTTGTGCATGGCTGCATAGGCCTCTGCCTATACGAGCAGTGGGGAGGAGGAAGCTGAACTTGCATTCGACTCCAGTGGTCCATCAGGGGTATGGGCTGAAGCATTGTCTATCTGGTGCCTGCGGAGATCATTCGGCGGGGGTATGTTGTGTTCGGAATGGCAATAGTTGCCACAGACAGACTGAAATATGACTTAAAAGGAGTCTCAGAAAACGACTCGTCTATGCCTCGAAGTCCTCCGTCGCACCCGGCAGCAGCATGTACTACCAAGGTATGACAACGTTCGATGTTGGTGATCATGTGTTATGGAAGGGCAGAGGATAAAGTCGAGGGCAAGACGACTACTTATACCTCTGTGAGAAAAGTCCCAGTCCGAGGCAAACCGATACGATCACTTCACTGACTCGGCTGGGAAGCATTCACTGTTATTAGCGTGGTAGACCAATCTGAGCTAGAAGCTGCCTCACTTCTGTGTCCATTGCAATTGACCCGCCCTGGAACTGCGAGAGATAAAAGCAATGGCGAAATCTGCCGCCACCTCAGAAAAGGCAGTAGCGATCTAAGATTGACAGAGGGTACCCGACTCCGATGATAGACCGGCGAAGAGGACAGTTTTATGTTGCTTTCAGTGATTGATATTGCTAATAGGGGGTTATCAAGCAGGAAACCTCCCTATGGAGGGGAAAACCTGCCTACAGTTATATGCCCGCCAATCCTGTTTGCAAGAAGGAGTGAATAGCGGTTGGAGCTTTAGCAACGGCCTAACTCCATGTGCAACGTGCATGACCAACCCGCATCGACAAAGACAACCCTTCCCCGAGAAGGTTTGAATCGGGCGCAGGAGACTAAACCACTGACCCGCCATCCGGCGTGCTCTTTCCACTTGGGACGATGCCATCAAAGCTCTTGCCCTTGCGAGCGCGAGCCCGCTTGATAGCCTTCCAGCTCTCAATGACAGCAACATAGCACAGCACACACCCAACGACGATACCCCACTCGTAAGTGATACCATCGTGCTTGAAGACGACAGTGTTGAGCTTAGGAATGTAGATCAACGGGAACGCTGTCAGGAATCCGGAAACCACAGCCCAGAACAAGAACTTGTTCTGATAGACAGCCGGGAAGACGGAGAACCACTTATCCCGGTGAGAGTCAGGATCACGCTCAACACCGACAAGACCCATGTTGAAGAGCGACTTGTTGAAGTCCTTGACCTCCCAGGCAGTGATGAGCAGGGTGAAGCTGAGCACGGCGAAGACAGTTGCACGAGCCTGGAACACACGATCGCAGGAAGAGTTGTAGTCCTGATTGCAGTCGTTACCGAGACTACTGCTGCCGGAGCCAATGCCGTAAATGGTGGAGACGAAGGCGACCAAGCACAAAGAGCCCATGGTGACGCCGTAGACCATCTTATCGATGATGAGGGACTTGGTGAAGACGCCGACTTTCATGTCGCGAGGTGGTCGATCCATGATGTCCACGACCGCAGGCTCGAGACCCAGACCAAGTGCAAGTGGCGAAGAGGTGACAAGGTTGGCCCAGAGGATTTCCAGTGGCGACAGTGGGAAGACGGAGTTGCCTTCGCTATCCTGAAAGGCGAGGGCGATGATCAGGAGGACGACTTGGGCGATGTTGGAGGTCAGAAGATGGAGCAAGAACTGTGTACGTTGTCAGTGTGGGCAACAAGCGTGAGCATGGGAGAACTCACCTTCTGGATGTTGTCGAAAAGCCTCCTTCCTTCCTGAATAGCCCGAACAATCGAAGCAAAGTTGTCGTCAGCAAGGACCATATCAGCCGCCTGCTTAGCAACATCGCTGCCATTGAGACCCATGGCAATACCAATATCCGCTAACTTCAGAGCAGGTGAATCATTGATGCCGTCGCCAGTCATGATACAGAAAGCATTGCGACGATGCAGCGCCTGGACCATGCGCACCTTGGTCGTAGGCGAGCAGCGAGCAACCACAAGCGGTAGCTTCTCGAGCTGATCGATCTGCTCGTCGGAGAGCTTGTCGAAGTCGGACGCGGCCATGACTTCACCAACTTCCTGGCCGGAGTAATGACCAACGATTCCGACCTCCTCGGCGATGGCAGCAGCTGTGCGAATGTGGTCGCCAGTGAGCATGTGGACGGTGATGCCAGCACGTTGACAGGTCTGTACTGCACCGGCTGTCTCGGCACGAGGCGGGTCGTAGAGACCAATGAGACCAATGAATGTGAGATCCTTCTCAGCAACAGCGCGGTCAGCGAAGGCTTTCTCGTCGTTCGCATCAGTTGTGCGATGAGCAAGACACAGAACGCGGAGGCCCTGGCTAGCCATGGCTTCGGCATCTGCATTGATACGAGCTTTCTCTGCCTCAGTACAGGTCGAGATTGGCAGGACCGCTTCAGTGGCACCCTTCGTGAAGAGATCGACAACATTGTCGGCAGGACGAGTATATGCCATAGTCATGCGCTTGATGCTGGAGTCGAATGGAAATTCGGCGACCATAGTGCGGTTCTTCTTGCCCATAGCTTGAGCTTTTCCGTGATCGAAACGCATGGCAAAGACTTGGAGAGCAATCTCAGTTGGCTCACCCACAGCAGACCATCCGCCCTGACCCATGGTGCCGGCCGGCTTTGAGGATCCAGTCATGGTGCGAGACAGATTCTGGACAGTGGAAAGGTTGCAGAGGGAGACGACGTCCAGGTAGCGGTCAAGAGGGGTTCCAGACGCGACGCCCGAAATCATTTCGCCATCCTCACGCTCAACGGTGCCACTCGTAGGGTCAAATGGGTTTGTTGAGTTCTGGACAGACAAAGTCTCTGCGCCATGGATCAAAGCACGTCTGACAATCATCTTGCCTTGGGTGAGTGTTCCAGTCTTGTCAGAGCAGATGTTTGACACACCACCAACAGCTTCGAGGGACGAGAGCTTGCGAATAATGATGTTGCTTCGTGCCATAGCCTTGGTACCAACAGCAATCGTCAGTGTCAGGACGGCGATGAGAGACTCCGGAATGACGGCGACGGCGACACAGATACCGTAGATGAGGACCTCGTCAGAGACGTCCCACTTGGCAGTTGAGAAGACAATGATGGCCAAGAGGATTGCGAGACCGAAGAGGAGAAGAGCAAACTTGCTGAGTTTGACCTGTAGCGGACTACCGACCAAGCCGAGTGCGTGCCGCATAACTTCAATGGTGCGCTTGTACGCACGCACCACGGGGTTTTGCTTGGTGGCAGATGCTTTCTTGTCCTGCAGGAGGGCAGCAATCTTGCCAACTTCAGTCAACATAGCTGTGGCAATGACGATACCAGAGCCACGACCGCGAGTAACCATAGAAGCTGAGTAGACCATATTGGTACGATCACCGATAGGCATATCGGTACGGGTCAGGACCTTGTCGGCGTACTTGGAAATTGGTAGGGATTCGCCGGTAAGCAGCGCCTCGTCTGTCGATAGGTTGACCGAGTCAAAGAGGCGAAGATCGGCCGGGACAATGCCGCCTGCAGCCAGAACAACCACATCGCCAACGACGAGGGTTTCGGCCTTGACAACCTGAATCTGGCCGCCACGGAGGACTTTGCATTCCGGAGAGGAGAGAGCCTGGAGAGACAAGATAGTCTGTTCAGCGCGCCAGTCCTGTATAAAGCCAACGATGATGTTGAGCAGAATGACTGCAAGGATGACAGAGCCTTCAATGTAGTCGTCCAGACTGAAGGATAGGATCATAGTGATCAAGAGAACGAGGGTCAGGGAATTGGAGACCTGTCTTAAGAGAATCTGGAACACGGAAATCCGCTCGCTATCCTTGATCTTGTTTGGTCCATCCTTCTCGAGGCGAGTTGCCGCCTCGCTGTTGGTAAGGCCATGATCAACGTCTACCTTAAGCTCAGTTGAGAGGTGGACAACGTCGTAGATGTGAGCGTTCTTGCAGAGTTCGTCACGTGGTGAAGTCGGGGTGCCGGCTCCGACAACTTGGTTTAGGGCTTTCTCATTTGTTGTATCTTGAATGTGGCGTGGGAGTTGGGCACCTATAGGTGGTTCGTCCTTTACGGGCTCAACTTGCTCAAGCGCTGTCTGCGAACTGCCATTTGAGGGAGTCTGGGTAATAACCATTCAAGTTGGGGCAAGACAACCTTTTGGGCCGCTTGCTTATGGATGTAGTAGCTTTGGAAGACTGAAGGCTTCACAGAAGTCTGGAGTCGAACAGAGCTGGTTCAAAAGATAGTCTCTAGGTTACAAACCTGAACTTGAGATCTGGTAGGATCTGAAGAAGAAGATGTAAGAAGGAAGGGGCCGGATGTCAGGAATGAGGCCCATTGGTTTATCTAGGCCACACGAGACCACTGGCCGGTCCGAGTGTTGGATAAGAGGGCGGGGAACAAACCCTGGGTACAAACCACAATCAATGACCAGCAAGATGGGACACAAGAGCACTGCCACTGCATCGCCAAGGCTAAGACGGTCTTGAGGTGGATGAGTACAGGTGACTTGCAGCAAATCAGGGAGACGGCCACGAGTCCCCAAGATTGCACCTTTCCTGCTTGGATAAAGATGTTCTGGGCGGGGTTGCTTGGCTCTCGGCGGAAGTCGCTTGTCGTCATCTTGTGTTCGGCCGGAACATCAAACTTGGAAGCATTCTGACATGTCCGGCTTTGCATGGAGCGCAACATGTATGGACGGAGCAGATGCGCATAGTACGGCCTTGACCATCAAAGGCGTGCATTGATGAAAAGTCGTTGACTTGTGACCACAGCCACAGCCGCGCATCAGCCACTCGGCATCAACGAATCATGGAGATCGTGGCGATAAGTGACGATGAGAAAACTGGTCTGCGAGTGGCACTTGCAAGTCATGTTGTGCTCGACGAATCTTGCAATCGAGTCCGCTGACCAGTGATGTCAATGCAGGTGATCCAGAAATGTAACGTCTTGTCGAGAAAGGTTCTCGCCTCGATAGTAGGAAGGAGTGACACGCCCGAGTGGACCATCCGTTATGCATGCGCGGGCGGCCTTGGTATTCGGTCACGGCTGTGACTGTCTTGAAATGCCCAGCGGACGCTACTTGGCGAGCACACCTCGGCTTGCAGAACGACAATATGAGCGGCGTGTGAAGCGATTGGCGGAAGCGATTGAAGAAAGACTCAGTTGGATCGACCTCGAGTTGCCAAGACTTCCGCCATCACCTCTCCAGCGGAAGCTAGCAGACTCATTACTGATGCTGCAATAACAGGATCCGTGCTAGTGTCTGCGACACATGTACTTGATCGCGGATGCTGAACCGCCATAGACGAGGAGAGGCTTTGAAATGTTGCTATAGGCATGTGAGAAGACCACGTTTCGAGGTGCGGACAAGCTTGCACGGGTCATGAACGGACATTGTGGCAATCGCGATGGACGCTGCACTTCACCTGTGCAAGAACGACGACGCAAAGGATTATTGTTTTGGATATGCCTGCTTGTCTCGCTGAATCCCCTGTGCTGAACTTGTTGACGTGGGCAACGAAGATCCATATAGCTTCTGCTGGTTTGATGGCCTGATGTATCGAACGATGGCAAGTGAAGGTCTCCTACCAGTGAGTTTCACGACCAAGCGCCAGCAGGTCGTCACTTGACATGGAAGCAAGCATTCTCGAATCGTGCGAAAGATTGATTGAGACTTGCCTCTAGAACGCGACGTTGGTCTTTGCGCCGATCCGGAGATCGCTCTTCTCTACAAGCTGTAGACGTCGACAATATCCCGACTCGAATTCCCTGCTTCTGGTTCGTCTCGCCTTCCGCTTTCGCCCATTGTACATACCGAAGTCTGATCTTACAGTGACAGCTATAGATTGCGCCGCCGACAAAATGGGATCGCTTGACTTGGTACCGCCAGAGATTCGTATCATCATCTACGAGCGGTGCATGGAGGATCTAGCTTGTACAGTTGTTCTCTACATCCAGCCGTCCTGCTCACTTCATCATCCGGATGATCCGTATGTCATCCAGGAAGAGATCAGACTGTCCACCATCTTCCACCCAAAGAACGAAAAACTTGAGCATCCACAGTCACGAAAAAATCCCTCCTCGCAGAATGCTTTCTACAGCAGCCTCCTCTGTATCAACCAAAAACTTCGTCGCGAATTCATCGACCATGTGGCTAGAGATCTCAATTTGGACGTCGTTGGTGTTGGTGCCGACGGGTTCTGCTGCGGAAATTGCTCCCATATCGAAGCAGCCTCGGATCTAGTCCATGAGCCTTGGAAGTCTCGCGTAAAGACCATTACGCTTCGTATCGATGGCAGTCCCCTGACTCTACGTAAGCCTTTATCTTGTGGCTTCCCGGCACTTCGGAAGGTGATTCTTCCGACAGATAGCTTGTATCTGGGCAAGATGGGAATCTGTCTCGACGGGGTCTCCGCTGCCATTCCCGATATCGATGAGGAAGGTCTCAAGGAACGGGTCAGCGCACGAGCTGCCAAAGAGCTTCGAGACTGGCTGCAGCGTTATGATGCGCCAATGAACAATCACAGCAGCCCAGAGTGGGAGACCTTGATCAAAGTCGGCACTACTTCGTATCTATTCTTCAATAGTCAAGGCTGCTTCTGCACTGCTGGAGAGTATGCTGTAAGTCGTTTCCCATTCGTGCTGTTGATGTGGCGAAAGCCTGGCTAATTTGGCACAGAGAGTCTCGGTGAGAAAATGTGTCGACGGTCATCTCGAGACCAAGTGGACGCTGAACGAAGCTCCGAGAGCTGACCGTTGGCGGGGCGGTGATACCAAGCTAGACGCCTACTACGTTGAAATATGAGTGAGTTGGGCGCATGCAACGGTGCGAGAGTTCGGTCAACCTTTCGTTAAGCCTGGCAGTCGGTCGGCGGCGGCTTCGTGGAGCCTAGCAGCACCACTGCATCTCATCGTTTGGCACGAAACCGGCGGGTGACCGCAGCCTGAGAATGTCATCGATGGCCGCAGTGCATGTGGATCTTGAAGCAAGTGTGCTGCTGGGACGGGTCGACCCCGCTGTCTCACGGAGGCGGTGGTGGCTGGAGTGGCCACATTGTGCAGTCGTGAAATAGTCGGTTGTAACGAGTGTCGATCCATGCGTCACCAACATGCCGATTAATGTTATCTCGAACAATGCTAAGCTGGCTCAGGTGAGGGAACTATTTCGTGGTGGAAGTAATCAATTGGCGCCGGCTCGTCGTGGTTTTTCTTTAAAGTCTGCGAATGGCCGGCTCAAGCAGTCGGCTGTCTATCCTCGATCCCTCCTCATGCGTGCGCTCATCTGGAAGTCTATTAACACCAATCCGTGCCCTGCGCTCGAAAGATCATGCATTTCAAGCGCCAAACCTCAAACTTGAACGTTTCTGTAAATGCTCTTCAGAATCTGCAATCACACACAACAAATCAGCCAACATCCTCCCTCCTCAACAACATAGCTCTCACCTTCGCATGCTTCGGCTCAACAAACAACGCCTCCGCCTCCACCAACTTGACGGGCTCCTCCCCCTCCGCAACCTCCAAACTCTCAATCCAACCCTCCGCCCACGCCTTCCTTCCCTCCACCTTGGTCGTCTTCGCCCTCAGCACCAGAAATTGGCCCGCCATCGTGGGCTTGCGGTAGTTGATCTGTAAATTCGCCGTCACGCCAACCTTATTCTGCATCGCCGGAAAACAACACCTCGCCAACCCCTCGTCCAGCATCGTAGCTATGAACCCACCATGCACTATCCCCGGGTGCCCAGACACGTCCGTGCCAACATACATAATCTGCACCATCTCCGACCCATCCTTTTTGTTGAAGTAGTACGGCGGCACAACAATCATCCCTGGCCCCAGCAGCGTCCCACTCGTCAAGTTATGCTGCCTTATCGCCGCCGGAATCTTCAAACTCGGTCTCGACTCCCGCCATGTCGGATCGTTGCGTAATGAGACCGCAAGTGCGGAGTTCTTGATGTGTTCGTCTACTTCCCGCGAAAAGTCGTCAGGCGCCTCGTACATGGTGAGGGACTCCTCGTCCGTGACAACGTTTGAGCCCATGATGAGTCCGAGCAATACTGGTGGGGCGGCTTGGATTGCGAACCAGGCGCCGACGAAGAAGGAGAGGGAGGAGATGAGGAGGAAGGAGCCGAAGCGGCGGAGGCGGGATTGGACTCGGTTATGGACGACGACTGTACAATGAGTCAGTAGAGTCCTGGGCCAGGAGGAGGAGAAGGGGTCATACCTGTTGCGTACGACCGTCTGCTGAGTCTGCTGGGTAGAGCTCGCTGTATGGTAGACCTTTGGGACTGGGCTAGACGCCGAAAGGAAAGAGTGTGCTGCTGAGTCGATGCAAGACCCGTAGACCGTGCCGTTGAAGACGCGAGTAACGTAGGCGAAGCTCGAAGTCCGAGTAACGAGCGTGATAGCACGGGGGAAGCCATATTTTTATGTTGAGCGCAAAAATGACAACATCGGACAGCGATCGGAGAGAACCAGCACCCGCGGCAAGGCTGCCGAGTTTGTCACCAAGCACGCCCGAGACGGCTGATGGGTCCAATCGGTACTGCTGAAAGTAATGGCCTGAGTAGCTCCCGGGCTCACCGAGTTGCACGTCGGATGCGCCGCTATAGCAAAAGTGGATGAGTGGGAAAGCGGACAGATCGCCGTCAGGGCAAAGATTTTGGTGCCTCGGCAAATCTGAGTGACAGCTTGAAAAGTACGGCGTAGGGATCATAACTACGTGGTATGCTCATACCCACCCGGGGTTCTAAGCACACATGCGATCTACATCGGATATCTGAGAATGCACAACACAGCGGCAGTAAGATGAGAACCTTTTGACACAAGAATATAGTCTATCTACGCCATCCTAGCGCACACCTAACACACTCGCTGAACGCTAGACAATGAGATATGAGTAGAAGTAATGGTTGAGAAGCTTTTCAAACTTCCTCCTGAATGTTTTGGGAGGAGTTTCGAGAATGCGACCGTCTTGAGCGTGCTGGGCTATGAGGCGGGCCATGCTCAAAGTAAGGAGCCAACTCAGCGCGTTGGCTTGGGGGTACCTTCGTGTGTTCGTAGTCTTTCGCAAAGACGGGGTCGTCTTCTTTGGTGTCGGGATGCACTTCCATTCCCGAAGTGCCTTGGACACCAGACGCAGACCGAGCCCGTGTGAAGTTGACAGTCTCTAGATCTTCTGGTCGTCGTCCCATAGGAGACCATCCACCAGCGACACTGCCTGCGATAATGCCTGCCATAGCAGCTGCAGAACCAAATTGGGAGGTAGAATTAGACCTGGAGCGTTTCTTCGAGGTCTTTTCTGGAGTCTGAGGCGTGCTCAGGTTGGCGGACGAGCCATTCTCGTGGGATGGCTCGTTATTGGGCGTTTCTGGAAGATCTGAGCGTGATTCATTCCCAGATCTAGATGCACTGCGGGAACGAGGTAAGAACGCCTGTCGAGGGTGTCTCAATTTGAACGACAGCTCGGTCATTCTACCTCCTCGAATCTTCTTGAGGAATGTGAGTTCCTCGCGGATGTCGTCCAGCGCTGGGTTCCATTGCGGTGCCTCCTCGTCGTCTTCGATGACAACAGCTGGATTGTTCTTGCGGTAGCGACGAGGAAGTCGTGGGATCATCCTCTCGAACATCTCGTCCGGCACAAGTCGTATAATGATAGCCACGGGTATCGAGATAACCCCCAACACGAGCGATATCGCCCATTGCGGACCAGTGATGCGCTCGATCGAGAATGCTTGACCTCCGATGAACATGATGAGAGCTTGGCCGCCAACAATAATGAACTGAATGCCAATGAACCACCAATTCTTCAGAATACCTTCGAATATGTTGAACTTGTTGTCGAGCCGTCGAGAATTGTACTGGTTGAAAATCTGCATCCACACGAAAGTGTTGAAGATGGTGCTGTGCAGTCGGTCTACATCATCTCCTTCTTTCCATCCGAAGATGCTCCCTCCGGCAAAGTAAAGCACGAGAGTGATGACCAGCTGGTAGATAGATTGACCAATAATCATCTTCCACATGTTGATCGTGATGAGAGGTGCGGATCTTGGTTCAGGTCGTCGTTGCAAGATGGATGCTGTCGGAGGATCCGTTGCCAGAGCCAGTGCCGCAAAGGTGTCCTGAGCCCTTGTCAGTATGTCCAGCAAAAAGGTTAAAATGGATGTGAGCTCACCATGATCAGATTCACCCAGAGTAGCTGCACAGCCGTTAGAACAGAGTTCTCGTCGTCATTAGACACAGCAGAGACGAAGGTCAAAAACACAGCAGTGATGTTGACCGTGATCTGGAACTGCAAGAATTTCTTGACGGCGTCGTTGACTGTTCGGCCCCATGAGATAGCCTTAACGATTGACACAAAGTTGTCATCCATGATGATGATCGCCTAGTGCGTTGTCAGTCATGATGTGTCACGCGACGGTGCATTGGGCAAACTTACAGATGCCTCCTTCGCGACTTCCGTTCCAGCAATACCCATGGAGAACCCAACGTCTGCAGCCTTCAAGGCAGGAGCATCATTTGTACCGTCTCCAGTGACCGCGACAGTCTCACCAAGCTTCTTGAGGTGCTTAACTAGGAGCTTTTTGTCGTCGGGGCTTGACCGCGCCAGGACTTGTAAACGTGGAATGACCTGGTTAAGCTGCTTCTTGCTGAGCTTACGGAACACAGGGCCCTCCATAGCAAGACCACCAGCTGTGAAGATACCACACTCGGTTGCAATGGCTTTGGCAGTTGTTATGTTGTCACCAGTCACCATACGTACGAAAACTCCCGCGATCTGGCAATCACGGACGGCTTGTGTCACACCTGGGCGCAGTGGATCTTGAATACCAACGACTCCGAGGAACGTCATGCTGTTGAAGATCTTGTCGAAGTCAGCTTGCCTCTTGTCATCTGGGGAAACAGCGCCGCGAGGTGGCCACTGCTCGAAATCCCGGAAAAGCATAGCAATAGTGCGCAGGGACCGAGACGCATAGTTGTTCACAATGCCGTTGAGGGTGTCATTGTGCTCCGGAGTCAATGTCGTGTCGGCAAGGCTGTCTGTTGGATCGCTAACAATCCGTGAGCTTTTGGCGATTAGTATCTCAGATGCTCCTTTGACGAACATCCGGTACTTTCCATTCGCAAGCTTGATGACTACTCCCATGCATTTGCGTCCAGAGTCGAATGGAATCATCTGGACCACGTTTGCATTCGCACGCTCTTCTGCAACAGAACCAATGCCGAGATTATCGGCAGCGAACTGAAGCATAGCTGTCTCCGTCTTCGATCCAATGTAGACGACTTTGCCATTCTCTTCGCCTTCGAAAGCTGTAGAGTTGAGCACAATGGAGTCCTTGAGTAGCTCGCGGACGTCTTTAGCCAGAGAGCTCGTGAACTCGGATTGACTAGAATCCGAAGTGATAGTAGTCGGCCCTTCGAGCTTCTCTTTCTCTGCAGCCGTTTCGTTCACCGGCATATCTTTGTCGCCGAAGCGAGATGCTGTAGAGACGGTGCCGGCCACTACACTCATTTTGTTTTGCGTAAGAGTGCCCGTTTTGTCGGAACAAATTGTTGTAGCATTACCCATGGTTTCGCATGCTCTCAACAACCGTACGAGATTATTGTCTTTCAACATACGTGTTGTAGCGAATGCAAGCGCGAGCGTCACTGCCAGTGGAAGACCTTCAGGTACAGCCACGACAACGATTGTGACCGCAACGATAAAGATTTGCAGGAAACGCTGCCCTTTCTCGTCAGAACCGCCTTCAATCGAACCCAGCTGCGCCAGAAATTTAATGAACAAGACGACGAACAGCAGCAGACCTGCAGCGAGGCCAAGCTTAGCGATATACTCAGCCAGAAGGTTGAGTTTAGACTGCAGTGGTGTGGTTTGGCCTTCATCTTGTAACGACATGAGAGTCTTGCCGTAGCTGGAATTGACGCCCACGGAAGTGACCAAGAAAGTGCCCACGCCTTCCGAGACCTTGCCTCCCGACAATATGAATGGGTCCATCTTATGCAACGTCATGTTGTTCTCGATCCGGTGGAAGACTTCATCTGCTCGAGTTTTGCGCAGTATGTCGGACTCACCAGTTGCGGAGGATTCATCACACTTCACGTTATGGCCGTCAATGAAAATTCCGTCGACAGGGATGATGTCGCCAGGTTCCAGATGCATCACATCACCGACCAAGATATCGTAGACAGATATCTCCTGAGACTTGCCAGACCGGACGACCTTCACGAACCTCTCCTCCTTCTTACGGTTCAATTTGATGAACTGGCGCTCCTTCTGCCAGTCGTTCAGTGCTCCAACGAAGGTCACAACAAAAATAGCGACCATGATAGCAACACCTTCGACCCATTCGACGCGGGCCTCGTGCTCTTCCTGGTCGCTTGGGCGCAAAGTTTGATATATGCCAAGGGCTAACGAGACGACTGCCGCCACTGAAAGCAAAATCAAGACTTTATCGTTGTATGCGATCCAGGCAAGCTGCAGGAAGGACTTGGCCTTCTTCTCGGGCAGTCGGTTGTCCTTGTAAATGCGTTTCCGGTCTAGGAATGCGTTGTCGTCCTGCTGTGATGTGACTTGTGCCATGGAACCTGCGGTGTTACTGCGTTTGACCGTACCCATGTCGTACTCTTTCTCGGCGTCGGCGCCTGCTTGGACCGCTTCTTTGAAATCGACCGTTCCGTCAAGACCTCGCTCATCGCTACTCAACCCACTGTTGCGATCGGTTCGTAAGCCTTTCTCGAGCCCCGTGAGACCACCTAGCGCGTAGAATGCAGCAAGACTTTTCGGGTTTATCAATTTGTTCAATTGACCCGGCGAAAAGGCGAATCGATTGTCTGTGACCTCGAATTCTGCTTCGGAGCCTGGGTCTGGCCGTAGCGCGTCCTTGTCATGCATGACGTCTTCATTATTGCTCATGGATGCTTTGCGCAAGTCGTCTTCGCCGGGCGTTATGGTTGAAGCTAGCTGAGTATCGCCTCCGTATGACGAAGGGGATATACCGCCATCAGATTCTGTGCTTGGCCGGCTTTTTCCACCCGGCACTGCGAGGAACGAACTGCCCTTGTCTGCAAATTGGCTGCGAGGCGATGAGACGTTGTGAGGCGATGTTGGACGTGATTCTCTCGAGTCGCCGTGCATGCGAGTGTCTGTAGGTGAAGGATCGAACGGCGAAGGTGGTCGGGAAGAGGAGAGGCCTTCAGTCTGTATTCGAGGTAATGGTACATTCGATCGATCTGGTGAAGTGACTGTGTCGTTTGGGTTCGGTCTCGAGGCGGCGGTGTCTTCTATGCTGATGGTTGGCGCCCGCTGGCGGGTCTGACTGATCGGAGGTGGTGGCTGCATCTCCTCGTTCCCGTCCTGGGCTTGACTTGGAGTCGACATCCTGACTACCTGGCGAAATTCCCGGAGTGACACTGGAAGACCACGGTATTTGTGCTGGCCAGGTGTGGGTGCATTCAAGAGCGTTTGCCTGAGCGCAGCAACAACTGTGGTGCGGCTCTATCACGGGACTTTTCCGTGAGATATAAAGTCAAAGAGCGTTATGCTTGCACAGCCCTCCGGTTGTTCGTTTGCTCGCCACGCTGACGAGCATACATCTGAAGATTCCGAGATCACACTTCAACAAAACCTCGGCCTCCTCTTCAACGGCAGTCCTCCAAAGGATCAAGTCTAGGTAGAAGTATTCTGATAGCACAGCCTGCCATCGAATTGTTGCTAGTCCGCGTTGACCCTAAGTCGCGCTAGACTCGCGGTTTCGCGGTGATGCAGTGGAGGACGGAGGGCGTATTCGCGAAGCGGCTGTACGAAGGTACCGAGATGCGGCAGAGAGGGCAGATAATAATGACACAGTCGAATGAATGGGCCGAGGAAGTATAACTACACGCTCAAAAACGGTGCTGTAGAAACAAGTTGAATCGTTACAATTACAAGTGCATTTCCACAGAAGAGTCAACCTCAAGCGGTGACGATGGGTACCACTCTTGTTGCAGTAAGTTCCACCTAAACAAGCGCCAAGCTTCCTGATCTCGGCTAAGCCTACAGCGGAGCCTTTGACTCTGGGGTGCGCTGTGACATATCCACGTTCCATCTTCGATCACATATCATATTCCTCACAGACGGAAGAGCAAACCGGATCTCAACTCTTGCGAGTTTCAGATGGCAAAAGACTTCATCGCCACGCCATTAAATTTCTGTTGAATCCTCATCAGCCGGCTGTTTGTACCACGACTCTCACCAGGCACCCTGGTCTAGGCCCAATCAGCAGAGAGACGTTTAGCACTGCCACAATGGAGCCCGGAGCATAAGGAACCTCTCTTCCTGACAGCTAGCCATGGCTCGGAGGGCATTCAGAGCGAGATTCGCATGCTGATTCCTATGACTTGGCTGATTACCGAGGCTTGCTTTGGATGACAATAAATCAAGGTAAAGTTGCTCACCAACAGGCTTCATCGGGACAATGCGAATTTGCCAAGCTGTCGTCCAAGAAATGCCCGTCCATCAAGGCGACTGAAAGCATTCCTGGATGCCTAAGCAACGACCTGTCCGGGCTTGTCACAGGCCTAAGCAATGCTAGCGCATCCTTGACCGCCTTGCACACCGGTGACCGCGTTTGTGCAGCGGAAGCAAGAAAGATGGGGACGATAGACTTCGCAAGAACGCCTGGCTGCCTCGTTTGGGATGTGCAGCGCCGGCCAATGTCCAGGTGTGTTAACAGCCCAACAAACGACGAGAACATGGCATGAACGGACGAACTGGAGAAATGGCACTGTCATTGCCCTGAGTATTCATTACGCTCTACTGACCCTCGAACAGCCCTCCTTTGGCCCCGTTCTCCGAAATTACGTCCTCGAATCCTTCGATCCTACTTACCATAGCATATGGCTTGTACTTCTTCTCGAGCTCAACCGTACCACGGAAGCAGTCCGTCCAGACACTCTCGACTCGCCCCTCGCCGTCGGCCTCCGTTCGCGACCACTCCTTGACCACGTTCTCTATCGTCTGCTGGTCAATGAACTCCTTGCCCCTGCCAATGTTGTCCAGCAAAGTCCCGATATGGATCAGCCTCGTCAACAGAGACACTTTGCCCTTGTCCTGGACGTCTTGATGACGCAGGATTGCCTCAGCCACGCTCTCCGCCTGCTCTCGATCCGCCACGGCGTTGGTCTTGTCGGCGTCGCCGGTCAGGCTCGCATCTTGCAGTATGTTGAGAGCATGGAAGCCGGCCCAGAATTCGTAGGATAGGCGTGTACTTTTCAGAGTTCCTTCTGGGGTGCCAATGTCGTGCAGCATGGCCGTCACGAACCAGCTTTCCGCCATCTTCTCGTCCCCAATATTGCCCTTCTCCCCTTCGAACACAGCCTTCTCGCCCCAGGTACTGCCCCTGACAACCGCGTTCCCCCAAGCAAACACCCGCCTCGAATGCCGGTATACCTGCGGCGGCAATTGCACCTTGGCATATTTATCAATCCTCCTCGCGAGCGGAGTGTCCGGCATCGTGGCCACTTCTTCCGCTGCCAGCTCGCGGAGTTTTGTGGCGTCATTTGTGAGCGAGCTCTTGATGGTGAGGCTGGAGGGAGATGGAAATTGTGCGGGAACGGCGGTCAGGCCGTATAAGGCGGTCTTGTTCTCGACGCTCATTTTGAGGCGGGATGTAGGTGGATTAACTTTGTGCGACTAGTCGTGTATGTGATCAAGTTTGACCTGATTGTAGTCGGTCTGATGGGTTTCAAATGTTCTTGGGTTCAAATTTGGTGGTTACAACATCAACGGTTGGCACGAGCCACTTCCGTTATATGCCTGACTTCACTTGCAGCAACCACGACCATGCCGTCACCCGACTCGGAAACACTCCCACCCAATCCATTTCTTCAATTTTTCTCGAAGAATAGTACTTTTCATCATTGCACATGCCCAAATAGAACGCAACACGTCAAATAAAGTCCTTCGCAACTCCACGGAGTATCTCAATACCCCTATAGGCAGTATGAGCAAAGCAAAGCCAATCATGTCATCCTCAAGGCGGACGTCCCGCGAAAGCAACAGATGCCGAGCACAGCCGCCGCATGTGTCATCGCATGATAAGTGTCAGAAGCCTCTCGAGTCCGTGACGTGCTGCTGCGAATTGAAGTGCTGACAAAGATCGAAAATCCTGGAGATGCCGCGGGGGGCCGCTGTAAAATGCCGCATTCATGCTAACGATAGCGAGATGGAGCAGGATGATATGTAGTTACTGCCGTAATTAACAAACCGGTTGACGACACGCCTACAAATCGTGACTACCTCTGTACGACATCTGCAAAGTCCACAGACGACGAAAGTGCAAGGGCGTAAGTGAAACCGGGTGACGAGAATATTTTTGCTCATTGCAGCATTCGAGTTATCCTGTCAAGACAACATGACTGATCGATTAAAGCCATCCAGTCAGCGCTTTATCGCCAATACACTGCCATGTACATGACTAGTGGTACATCACCTTCCCACACATCAACCCAAAGCCTCTAAAGTCCCATCCCTCATCTCCTTCCACTTCACATTCCAGATATCCATGCCCTTCACCTTCTTGTCCCCGCCCTTCCTACCAAGCCCCACCTCATTCGCCATCAGAAGCCCCTGGCTATCCAGCGCAATCGCGTTGACCAACTCTCTCATCCTTCCACTGGCCACAAACGCGTTCGTCAGATTCGGCGTAGTCGCTACTGTGTTTGCTAAATCCATGCATTTGACCAAGTTGTTCCGTGAGATGGCCTTGCCAGCAAAGTAAAGGGCCGAGTTAAATGCGAGGACGATCTCTGGGAGATAGTGGGTGCGGATCTTGAGTAAAATGCCCTCTTGCTCTGGGCTATCGGCGAGGAAGTCGGGGTCGAAGATAGGCTCTACCGCGGCTTCGATGGTCGCCAGGCCGTCGCGTAGCTCGCGCTTCATACCCTTGACAACGGTCTCATTATTACGGTTGCTGTTGCAATTAGCTTTCAATGATCTCAGGACTGGAGGGAGAACTCACGCTTCGACATCATTGGCGAGATCTTGCCACGTCTCGAGCATCTGTAGAGCTAGCGCAAGCTGTTCCAGTTGCAGCCAGAGGCTGGACTTTGCGAAGAGCTGAGCACGAGACTCGTGTTCGGCTAGTGGTTGCTCAACGGTCGCTTTGCCGTTTCGTCGTTTGCGAGGACTTCTTGTGCCCCTGTCGTCGCCATCCCCCCCAGCATCGCCATTGGGCGCTCTGGTCTCCTCATCCTCGTCCGCTCCGAAGGTGAGGTTCATGCTCAGAGCTGCAAGAGATACGTCCTCCAGGCTCACTCGTGCAGCCAGAGTCTTCAGGGCCGAGAATTTTCCTTGCAGAAACCAAATTAGGTACAGATCTTCCATGCTCGCGCAAGCATCGAGCCAATTGGTCTCATCAACCAACGATACCATTCCACAGCAGCGATGGATCCCTCGTCTTCTACAGACAGCTGATGGCCCATGAAGCCCGCGCGGATCTGCGTTTGCTGTTTCGGTTCTGTGACTGTGATCCGCTCTGCAGTCAAAGGCAGATCGGCCTTCTCCTCTGCGTATATCGTTCGCTGATTCGCCTTGAGGACAATTGCCGTGATGATGTGGTGTGTGTCCAAGTTGTACCGTTTCATCAGACGAATAAGGGACCCACGTTCCTTGTTATCTGTAACTCCTAGCAAGGCAGATCCTAGAACGTCGTAGGCACGGATGGCGCTGAGATTGGAGGCGTACAGCGGCAGTAAAGCGATTTTTCTCTCTTCAATCAAGTACGCCATGTAGCTGACGATGTTGTTCTCCATGATGTAGTCATCTTCGTGATAGCCCTTTTCCAGGAGGCCTAGAGCCCGCCACACAATCTGAAGATGCGCAATAATTCGTACTGAGTCCGCATCAGATGCTGCTAGCCGGGCATAGTCGTCAAAGGCGGGCTCGGAGCCGGGCGTGATTAATGATGATCTCCAATCGTGCTTCTGAGCAACCTGCGCAGCGGCTCTGCCCATCTCTAGGAGGAATCCATTGACATCTGAGCCTATGAGCGCCAATTCGATGAGCTTGTGCGGTGACTGTATTTCTTCTCTGAACGATATGTCCGAGCGTACCATGTTGACAAGGTCTTCTAGCTTCGATCTGTCGTCAGTGGCAGGCAGGGGATGGTATGTTTTCTCTGTATCACGTTGCAGCTTGATCTCGTAAGTCGATAGAAAATGGAGGTATCGTTCGATAATGAGCGAGTTGACGAGAGAATAAGCGATCTCTTCAAGGGTATGATAGGCCTCGTTCGACACACTAGAATCACCACATAGCAGACCGAAGACAGCACGTTGCTCGATTGGGATGCTAGAGTCTCGTGCCGCCGCCTTGCACATGCGATGCCACTGCGTATTACGCGCGAGGTTGATGATCCGGAGGAAGGATGAGTCGGTCGATTCGCCCATACTCAGGTCGGAGACAGTCAGCAGTATTGTCCGGTACGCTCGCTCGCCTCAGACCAATAGTCCTGCACATTCGGGTACTTCATGCCACGTCTCAACATCTCCCAGCAGGTTGTCCACGCAGCCTGCTCGTAGTACGAGTCCTGTCGGTCAAGCTCGCCTTCTTGACGGTGAGCAGCGTCGGGATCGAGCTGTGACACAAAGCCACGGACTGCCGAGGGTGCAAGAGGACCGTCTCGGGCGATGGCACGCTTCTTCTTCTTGATCTCGTAGCTAGTGAACAATGGTGCAGAGCTTTTCATCTCGCCACGATTGGAATTCAGCATCAGCTCCTCGATCGATGCCTCTATGTCGTCTCGAGTCGCGCGGTCTTGTAGCCAATCCATGAGTGTCTCGTATTCCTGAGCGACCACATCGCAATCAAGGAACGCATTCCAGAGATCAGGCGGAGATGAGTATCGGTGTAGCTCTTTCAAGCTGTTGAGACCATCGTTCTCGGCGTCCTCTCTGGCTTGCGGAGATCGAGACAGTAATGAGTTCTTTGTCAGTATCCATAAATCCGCCTCGAGTTGGATCTTGTCAACCTGTGCTTTCTGGTCATCGCCATTGTCGAATGACGACGGTCGCTGACTGTCCCGCGATCTCTCCTGCGCGATATTGCCAAAATCACCGAGCACGTTCCATGCCTCTGCCCACAAATTTTGATCGTCTGGGCTTAGATCATGCTGAAACTTGTTCAGGCGTCGCGCGAAATTCTCGACTTGTTGGCTGACTCGTTCTGCGGTATCCTGGAGCGGTTGAAGGAAGTCCTGCAGGCTAGCACGCGACTGCTCATGGTCTTCATTTTCTGTGAAGTCGATCAGTACATCTTCCTCCGCTGGGCTCGCCATATCGTCGTCGTCTTCGGCGCAGACAGTAATCGTAGAAAATTCAAAACGAACCGGGTTCCTGGGTTGAGTCTCCGTCCTCGAAATCGGGCGCTGCCTTCCTTGCATCAGCGGGAATGCGTCGAGGCAGGTACGACAAGTGAACTTACGGGACGTATCCTGGATGACCTCGTTATTGGGGCCATGAACGATCTCCGGCAGGTTGCGACTTGCGACGAATGGCTCCTGTGTGCCGACTGCCACCAGTTATGCTCACGGGATGAACCTGTGACCTCTCAGTGCGTAAAGTGCAGTCTCCAAGTCAACTTGAGTGTGAATTTCGGACGCGACTCGCGCGGCAGATCGACGACTAACCCAGACTGGACTAGCTCAACAGAGCGTCTCGCCGGCACAAATTCTTTGAGAGAACCTCAATCCTTTCTGCTTCTGATCTCTAATGTCATACAGGTGGTCATTAGAGTCTCGGAACAGACTGACAGTGTCCGTTCAGGCCTACAAGGTCTCTTTGCGTGCTCACGACTGCCTAAGAGCATTGCCCTGCATTCGCTGTTCAGCTGACCAGACCTCACGGATTGATGGATCAGGTAGAAAAATCGACTGCTACATTCTATTTACTCGGACACTCCTCGCTACGGCATAGGACCTGACACATCTCTCAGCATGGACCATCCACTGTCTGCACGATGATGCAAGTCGCAATTCTGTCAGGTGGCGTCACTTCTCGGCTCGTTGCTTCATCTTCAGCCTCAGCAAGTCCTTTTTTGGACAACTGGTGGTCGTGGCATCGTCGCCCTTGTCTCTGTAGAACGCATTGCAGCATTCGTACAGGCGATCAACTACATCCTGGCATTTCGCTTCCTTGTAGTTGTGCTTCTGCAAACAGTCTTGGCCACAGTCAGACCAGAGTTGTCTTCGCGAGATTGGTGGACTTACCTTGAATCGCGCACTAGACATTGACTGGTTATGATTCGGCAAAAAGGCATGAGAAACGATGACTTACTGCTCGTGGATGACAAGGCGGATCTGTTTTCAGATCGTCCTCGAGTTTGCCCTGCAGCATCGTGAGCTGAGACAGAGCCAATTGACGGCTCAACTGACCATGACACAGCGGCGAGCCTGATCACACGTAGGTCTCTACGTGCAGGCTCGCTGTGCAATGTCCCAGTGGTAAAGCAGCGGCTCGAAGCGCCGGACTGAATGGCAGATAGGCAACAACAGCAACAGATAGAAAGATTTGGAAGGAGTTGACAGTGACTTGTGAGGTCGACCCTTCTTTCTCCGCATCTGAACATTGAATTGAAGTTGCGGGTGTTTGCCGCCACTTCACTGTCTGAGCGCTCATAAGGCCGTGACTATATAAACTCCGTTGCTTGCTTTTCCTTGCTATTACTCTTGTCCTCTTTACTGAACCCTCTGCCCACACAAGACCATCCTCTCGCACTCATGTAAGTACAAATTTGCACCATGGGCAGTTGTGCGCCAACAGTTCAGGTGCCCCACTCCGGCCCTGCGCATCACTAATACTACGCAGACGCTCAATCACTTGATTCTCACCACAAACCTCTCCACACACTATGTCCGACAACGAACAGAACGGCGCTGGCGAAGCCCCTGCTGGCGGCGATCACCTCAACATCAAGGTCACCGATGGCAACAATGAGGTCTTCTTCAAGATCAAGAGAACCACAAAACTCGACAAATTGATGAAGGCTTTCTGCGACCGTCAAGGCAAAGATCCGTCGACCGTCAGATTCCTCTTTGACGGAGACAAGGTCCTTGAAGGCGATACTCCTGAGAAGGTAAACTCATCACCTGGTTTGACGGTACATCAGGCTAACCATTGCTGCAGCTCGACATGAGCGACGGCGACACTCTCGAAGTCTTCCAAGAGCAGATTGGCGGCGCGCTTCTGTGATTCCACGCGATCACTGGTCTACATGAAGTCTACGAAGAAACCAATGAGGCGCGGCATGAGTGAGTCATCTCGGGATGCACGCCTGTGGGATGCGATAACGCAGGCTGGCTAGTTGCTAGGGGATATCGATGCGGCGCAATGGAGTTTGGCATCCAATGGGAGTAAAGCAGCGCTCGCATACGGCTTTGAGGAAGACATCCTGGCAGTGAGTCCATTTGCCAGTTCGATTGACGAATACTTCTGGCGTCACAGAGCCTAGCAGATTACCAGGCTGCCCTTTCACAGCAGCCGCCAACAGACAGATAAAAGAATACCCACAACATTTTCTCCCATCACGGTTGCGAATATTGTACAGCCGACTCAGCAAATGTCCCGTCACCGTGACACAGTTCCAACATCTGCTCTCAGAAATGCTCCTTCAACCATTGTCCAGCCTCCTTCATCCGTCCCAAACGGCGGCCTTCGCACGTTCATCGTCAGCCTGTGCACGTTCTCGATCTTCCTTTTCGCGGTTCTTCCGCTTAATCTCCTGTTCCTTGACAGCGCGATCATACTGCTTCTGCTCCTCGGTCTTCTTTGGCGCCCTGACGCCCAGTCCGGCAGCAATCATCCGTGATGCAGTCGCTGTCGTCTTCTCCGGCCGCCTGTCACTATCTCCACGTTGCGAAACTAACCCGGGCCCATCTCGCGGCTGAGGGCGTCCTCCACCTAAGACACCAGCTGCAGACCAGTCGTAGCCCTGGCCAGCCGGCGAGATTGGCGTTGGCGGAGGTGGATTGGGTGCCATACCGTTTGATGACGTGGGCTGTGTTGGGCTCATAGCATCAGAAGCAGTAGGTGTGTCCATGTCGACGTCTTCGTCCTCCCATGATTCGGCTACATCCTGTGACTTGGCGCTTTTGCCCTTGTTGAGTGCCGAAGACAGGTCCAGGTGAAGGTCTCCTGCTCGCGCGGACATGGCGTTGTGAAGATAGCCAAGCCTGACCCTGGTTCACAACTGGGTTACTTGAATATAGTAATGCTCGTGCTCTTTCTTGCGTCGCTACTGCAATCCCAAGTCCAACACCCTGCAACAGCGCTTATAGCACGAGCATTCCCAACAGTAAGAAAATTTCTCACACCACCTACTACAATCAGAAATGATGGAGCATCATGGAGTAGCGAGCTGAGACAGAGGTTCAGAATATCTGGAGCTGGAAACCCCGCATTCTGGGTCAAGTCTTGCTCCAGCTTTTGCTCTGTAATGACTTCGGCTCCAGGGTACATAATGGGCCTCATGGCGCAACGACGTTGATGTTGAATGCTATTGCCAACAAAGTCCCATAACATGCCCATAATAATCACCGCCGATCGGTGCCTATTTCTGATCATGAGCAAACACGACAGGGCAGCGTCGGCACGCTTGTCAGGTCCTCCACATGACCGATCTCGCAATCTCATGTGCGATCGCTCTCGGGTCTCGAAAACCAAAAGCCGCTAGTGCCCGTATCTCGAGATTGACCACCCAGCATCATGATCCGTCACGGCGCGCCTGATTTGGTGCCATCCGACCTCGGAACAAGCAGAGCCTCCACCTGGCGCTGCTCATGCTCCGTCTCCAAGATGGCATCGTCACGTCTCTTCAGGAGCTTTAACCTTCTCATATTCTTATCGCTCTTGCTATAGCTCCTCAAGCTTGTTCTTCCGTTAGTGAGTTAAGCTACTTGTTCACATTTCACTTTGTACGCAGGTCTGGTGCCATACTGTGTATAAATAGGATCAGATCGCATTGCGAGACACTCAGAATGCTCCGAGGTGCTTTGCCGAGGGGACTTCGAGCATCCCCTCGAGCATCGCAGCCTTTGAACAACAAATATGCCCTAAGAGCTACCGCAAGCTTCTCAAACTCCAGCCGTCAACATGGCTACGCTGACACTATTGACAATCTCAAAATCGGCAAGCACACCAGAGTGCTGTACCAGGGCTTCACAGGCAGGCAAGCCACCATGAATGCCAAGGAATCACTGGAATATGGTACGAACATCGTCGGCGGCACTAAACCAGGTGTCACCGGAGAGCATCTTGGACTACCAGTACTTCCCTCGGTGGCGGAAGCCGTCAAACAATTAAAACCGACGGCCAGTGCCATCTACGTCCCTGGAAGTGGTACTGTCACAGCTATGGAGGAGGCCATTGAGAACGAGATACCCCTAATCGTTGCTGTAGCCGAGCACATCCCTCTCCACGACATTATGAGAATACATCAGATGCTGCAGACTCAGTCTAAGACCAGGCTTGTTGGAGCAAATTGTCCTGGTATCGTCAGCACTCACGGTCGATGTCGTCTTGGTTTCCAACCACTACCATTCTTCAAGGAGGGCAACATTGGGATTGTGGCAAAGTCGGGTACTCTTAGCTACGAAGCAGTTGCATCGACACACGAGCAGGTCTGGGTCAAACATACGGCATCAGCATGGGTGGCGACGTCTTCGCAGGGACCAACTTCATCGAAGCTTTCCAAGTCTTGGTGGATGATCCGAACACCGAGGGTATCATCATGATCGGTGAGCTTGGAGGTCGCGCTGAGCTTGATGCTGCCGAATGGGTGAAGGACTATCGGAAACGTACCCTCGATCCCAAGCCCTTCATGGCAGTCATCGGTGGCGTCGAGGCGCCTCCAGGACGTATCATGGGCCATGCAGGCGCCTGGTCTGCTCCGGGAGAAGCAATTGCGCGCGAGAAGATTGCAATTCTGGAAAAGGCGGATATCGAAGTGGTCGATCATCCCGAGAAACTTGGAGAGAGGATGAAGCAGTTGCTCCAGAAGAAAAAGACCAAGCCCGCAAGTTCATTCACGGGGCAGCAGAAGAGAGGCATGCATACCATGCGTCAAAGACCAGTGACGAAGCACAAACAGAACGCACAATACCAGCAGCGACGAAATCTGTACGTCAAGCAGTCTGACGCTTTCGACATGCTTCAGCAGAGAGACATCAAGACCACGGAGAAGGATCCCAATGGCAATTCCACAAAGATGGTGGCTATCTCGATCGACCGATCTGCAAGACAGCCATGCATAGTCGCATCTCCAGTGACGGATCCAGACTCGATTTTCTCGAACACAAAACGATTTCCATTTCCTTATGGCTCAGGCGAGGCCACGTCAGACGCCATGCTTAGCTCGGTAGCCAGCCACATGCACGTTCACGGGAAGGGCAAAGAGTCTCTGAAGAAGCTGCTCACCCAACTGGTCGATCTCTATATGAGCAAAGAAGCCTTCGTTCTTCGAACCGAAGTTCTCATCAACGACGAGACTGGTGACCTGCAAGTAACACGAGCCAAGTTCGGCTTTGACGACGCCGCCTTCCGAAGTTCGAAGCGGCAAGCAGATGTTCACAAGCTGCGCGAAATCGAAAAAGAAGATGCAGGGGAGGTGGCTGCGGAAAAAGAAGGTATGGTTTACATTAAGCTCGATGGCGAAGGAACGCTTGGCACTATCGTCAACGGTGCCGGGCTAGCGATGAACACAGTGGACAATCTCGTCGCTCGCGGTGGTCATCCAGCGAACTTCCTCGACACAGGTGGCAAGGCTACATCGGAGACCATCAAGGCCAGCTTCAAGATCGTGACCTCAGATCCAAGAGTGAAGGCTATATTTGTCAACATATTTGGCGGGCTTACGCTTGGAGATATGATCGCGAACGGTATCTTGCTCGCATTTAAGGACTTGAACTTGAAGGTCCCCGTTGTTGTGCGCATACGTGGGACGAATGAGGCGGAGGGTCAGAGGCTGATTAGAGAGAGTGGGCTGAAGCTGGACGCCTATGGTAAGCCGTCGTCATACCCCGATCTTCTTCGTCCGTAGTACTAACGGCCGTTCCCCAGATTCCTTTGATGAAGCCGCGGCGAGAGCCATTGCATTGGCAAGCGGAGAGGCGAAGATCGAGGCATAGAATTAAGTCTAATCGCAAGCTGAGGGAGCAGAAGGCGTTGACCAATCTTTTGGTTTTGAAATTGCTCGGATGTTGGCGTGGTTCGTGAAGCACTTTTCGGAAGCCAGCAACACAGGGATGGGGACAATTTCTCTTTCTGTACGATACCCGCATTGTCCGGCCCGTAGATAGCATTTTGACTGCATGGTTGCATAGCTATGATTCCCTATGAACGATCCAGCGTGAATGCAAGAGATGTCTGGTTGTCTATCACTTACCTAATCTTGCCGGCGTTCTGGGCCGTGCTCGGTCATGTTCATCCGCGCCGAATACACTCAGCGACCATCGTTTACGCGCCTCGTGCCACAGTACCTCATAGATGTTAGCATACTGTTCATTCGTCGTTACCTGACAGATTGCTGTTCGAGGATGGAGAGGCCTTACGAGGCCAAAATGCGGTGAGTGGAGCAATGCTGCTGCCGCCCCTAATTAATCGACTTACGGCTCTGTCAAACTTGGATTTCTTTCTTCTTTGGCAGGCGGCCGCTGTCCGCATAACCACGACTCGTTGCACAAAACCTGGAACATATCATTCGTTCGCCTGTGATCTTTCAGCCAGGAGACGAGCACCTGCGATGATCTTCTGTTCATCGCTTTGACGCACGGATCACTGACTCGTAATCGTGCTTCGGGCTCTGAACCTCGTGGTGTACCTACCCAAACATCTTTTCGACTCCGTACAGACCAACAGGCGCCAGCCGAGCTCGCTACCAGCACTGAGGCTGTGAGCTGCGACGGATATATACATACATCAAATCTCTGAATCGCAGGCACGGGGTCCCGTTCACCACATCCATCCGTCGCAATGGCTGGAAACCTCACCACAATTCTACCACGACTGCCGTCGTCGGCGACAACGTTCCCCTATGTGCTTCCGCTTCCGCCTGCAAGGACGATTCTTGGATATCTCCTGCCACTGATACCCATTCACCTGGTCCTCGTCAAAATCTTTCGAAATCGGTTCAGTCGCCAGCTGCAAGCAAAGCACCCGTACTCATCGAATCCTGGACCAGGCCAGAAGCCGCTGTCTGAGATGCCTCTTTCAGCGGCTCACGATGTGATCAAGCTGCTCTCATCCAAGGACTTTCCGTACTTCTTCAACTTAGCCTTGCAGTTTGCACTCATCCGCACATATGCCGTCCCAAGCGTAAGCACTCCCGCCGTCCTGGACGCTTATCACTAATCTCTTCGAACAGATCTCGACCCTGCTTGTCAAGACCACTCAACTCGACTCTCAATCTCGCAACACAGTCGGCAAGCGCTACGCCGACACAGGCGTCATCATTAGCGAATTCTACCACAACGCCCCAGGCAGCACGCGCTCAGCCGAAGCCTTTGCCCGCCTCAACTACCTCCACGGCCACTACATCCGGCAATCCAAAATCTCCAACGACGACATGCTCTACACCCTGTCGATGTTCGTCCTCCAACCGCCCGAATGGATTGACAAATACGAATGGCGCCCCTTCACCGAACTCGAAATCTGCGGCATCGGTCTCTTCCACCGTTTCGTCGGCGAAGCAATGGAGATCTCCTTCGATCCTCTTGACGACTTCCCACCTCCACCTCTTCCCGGTCATGCCGCTGATAAGTCTCGCACCTGGCGCACCGACGGCCTCGCCTTTTTCCACTCCCTCGACGCCTGGTCCAAAGTCTACGAAACCCGCGTCATGCTCCCCAACGAACCCTCCCACAGCATCACCATGAAAACCCTGCACCTGCTCACCTCTACCCTTCCCTCATCCCTCGGCAAAGTCGTCTACCAAACCGCAATCAGCATGATGGACACCCGCATGCGTGCAGCGTGCCTCCTCCCATCCCCGCCACCCTCTTACCGGCGCAACATCGACCGCTTCCTCGCCATTCGCGCTTTCGTCATTCGCCACTTCTGCTACCCAAGACGGGCCCTCTGGGGCTGGTGGGTTCCCGAGGAGGAACGCGGCATGTCGACCGAGACACCGGATCCCATCACGGGAAGAAGGTATTTCGCGACGTACGAGGCGCTGCCGCATTATGTGAAGCCCACCTTCTTCAACAGATGGATAAGTCCAGCAGCCTGGGCGAGCTGGAGTCTAGGTGTACCAGTGCCGGGGGATCCGGAGATGGAGGGGAAGGGGTGGTTGATGACGGAGACGGGGCCGAAGGCTTTTGTGGGCAAGGGGAATGCAGAGTTCGCAGTGACCAAGCAGCGACTAGAAGGCAGGGTGCGGGTGCAAGAGCCTGTCAGTGATGCGCCGAGGGGGTGTCCTATGTTCGTGAAAGTCTAGTTGGGAGGGCGTGAGAGGATCTATTCATTGAGGAGGCTGTCAATGAGGTTGCAATAAGAGCATGTGAGGGATCAGGTAGACGCCTGGTTGTCTGAGGGTCGAATTGGACAGGCGAGGGATCCTATTATAGACAACTTCGCAAGCGGAATTACTATATTCGGCAATTCGCGTGCTCTTTAGGAACAGCTTCTTCAGGCTCTATCGTTGCGAGCACTCAGGATTTTATGTTCCCGCCGTGTGGCTTCAGGTCATTTCCAACGCTCGGAGCCTGCAACACACATGCTGGATTTCCCAAGCACTTGCCGACGGGGAAAGCGACGTCTAGCGAGACTTGCCACTGATCATGAGCCCGGCGGTCTTCGTCGACTCCCTCCGAACCTCAAAGAACAGGTTTCATGTCGGCAAGTCGATGGCCATGGTCACTGTGACCGTGTACCGTCAATCATCAATGGGGAAGGCGCCGTCGGTGTCGCTCTCGTATGTCGTGACGAATGCATTTCAGAACTTGATCCTCGTTTCCTGCACCAAGAAGGAGCAAGGCTTGGGTGAGCTCAGGTACCCGGCCACATGTGATTGAAAAGACCAGGCATCGAGTGACTTTGGAACTTTGCAGGGGATTGTGACTGCGTTCTGCTGGAGTCAGTGAAGTGGTTAGTCTCGGTTTGAGTCGGTTCTCTGCTTTCTACAAATGGTATAAGTCGTTGGCTTGCCCTCGACCTTATGCTCATCTCTCCCACGACATCGAGAGTGACGGACAGGACGCCATTTGCCATGCCTTGGTAGTGCCTGCTGCTGCCTGGTGGGACGAGTGCGCAGTTGCTAAGTACGGCGCCTCAGTCATAGCTTTCGTCTGTCGTGATCCGGGAATGGTCCTAGAATGATTCTTTTAGTGTGGTGTTGAGCCGCGTTCTGTACTGTGACGGAATGTTCTACACAGCAGCCGAGTTCAGTCAGTTTACACCAACAGAGCAGAGCCGACTGAAGCAGGTGGTGACTTTGACAGATGTCAAGAAGTTTGCGTGGGCGTGGAAAAGGGGTCATGTTGCAGTTAGAAGAGTGGTATCAACATTCTCGCGCCAAAGCTATCTGACCAACTCCCCGAGGACCTCTTGCACTGTTTACAAAAGCCTCCAGCGGCACGCTCCTTGCCATTGTGCTATTGAGTAGCATTCGCTCGTGGTTGGGATATTCGAATAATGGTGTGATGACCATAGACTACTCCTCTAATTCACCCGGACTTCTTAAGCTCCTTCATTCCATACTGAGGCGAAGTGAGATTGATCAAGTCATTTATAGACCGGTCTCGAATGGGTTGGTGCGGGTGCCCCACCAGGTGAGGAACAGCGACAGGCCAACAGTCTCGAAGACGCGGCTGAGGACACCGACGGCAACGACATCAAGAGGACGCTTCTCGTAGGCGACTGAGGCGATGAGCTGTGGAAGATGGTCAGTAGTGTTCGAGTGGTTCGGAATGACGTATGCTTACACCAGGGCCAGCAGATGCGAAGAAGATCAATGAACCAAGATAAGCAGCGCCCTTATAGCTGAGAGTACCAGTAGCGTTGATCAGAGCACCGACACCGTAGGTCTGGAGACCAGAGCCGACGATGGACGAACCCCAGGAAGCAGCAGCAGTGGCAGTCTCGCGCGACTTGAAGAACTCTTCCTTCGAGTCGGCAGCCTTAGCACGGTGGTAGGTGTCACCGAAGAGAGGTGCGAGAACGGCTGCGGACGAGACCTGGGTGAAGACGATGCCTAGCGCGATGGCTGAGGGCTTGACGGGTGGGAGGTCTGTGGGAGAGCAAGGTTAGCTGATGTCAACGATGATGCGAGCTCGCCTTGGCTGAGCCGTTCGGTGTGGACGCTGATTGTTTTTCATGTAGACAGACAGACAGACTCATCGATGGCCTCTTCTGTTCACCGCGGTTTCGGCATCATCGGGAGGCCACCATGAAGACCGTCGATGAGTGTCCGAGCGCCTCAAAGTGTGGCGTCATCATTCATCCGAGGCTGCCATCACAGCAGCTGGGGAGGTCAAGAGGGTGTGCTTACAGTGAAGGGTGGCCATTGCGGATGATCTGGTCAAAGAACTTGATTATTGGGTTCTGAATCGATGGATTGCGAAGTATTGTGATGGTGGATGAAGAGAAGAGGAAGAATTCGGTACGACTTTGTTTTCTTTAACGAGTGAAGCTACCTCCTTGTCAAGCCACTGTTGCCAAATACGTCATTGCTATGATCACCTGCTGCCAACTTATGCGGCCGAGGAAGGCGCGACCGTCCTTACATCACAATTACATAGGTTATTGCCTGCGCTTGTCCTCAACTTACTGCTGCAGTCTACGACTACCGTCTGACTTCTCTTCCCACGCATACTTAAATACACTCTCCTCGAGGACGTCCAGTCGAGAGCAGTGCAGTGGTGGTAGAAGATCACAATGCGATGACCGCGGTTGTTCTCGCCTAGCCAATCATGAAAGGACTTGGCTGAACTCAAAACGTTCACCCGGATCTTCGAATCTGCAGGTACATCGCGCAACCGCGTAGTCCAGTTGCGCCTTCATCGATACCTGGAGCCAGCAGCAGGAAGATCTGTGTGATAGCAGGTTTCTCCAGGCGTGCTACAGTGACATTCTCTGCCAAACAGGATTATTTCATGGTCGTCGATTCTCGCAAACCATCTGTAATGGCAACTGCATCGGCGCAATCGCGCTCACCGTCGCCAGAGAACGATATTTTCGGGGTTGCGGATTTTGTGGTTCCTCCACGAGAGATCAAAGCGGCAGGTCAGACCGATTTGTCCTTCAACGGTCTGCTGTCTCCCTCTTTGAAGCTGCATGAAGACCTGAGCGAAGGCTGTGGTGGGCAGCTGTGGCCAGCTGGGATGACTCTTGCTCAATACATGCTCACCTATCACAAATCACTGGTAGGCAAGCACATCATCGAGATTGGTGCTGGTGGCGGTCTGTCCGGTCTTGCGGTTGCGGCTGGCTGCAAGCTGGATACGAAGTTGCTCCTCACCGATCAGCTACCAATGCTAGCGCTGATGCAGAAGAACATCGGGCTCAACAGTCTCGAGCACAGGGTCACTGCACAGGTATATGATTGGGGTAGCAAGCCTGCTCCCAGCTTTCCCACCACATCCGGTCACGCAGACGTTATACTTGCCGCTGATTGTGTGTACTTCGAGCCTGCCTTCCCCCTTCTACTACAGACGCTCAAAGACCTGATCGGTCCCAACACAGTCTGCTACTTCTGCTTCAAGAAGCGTAGGAAAGCTGATACGCGCTTCATTCGCGATATGTTACGCACTTTCACAGTCGAAGAGGTTCACTACGAATGGCGCGACTCAGATCGCCATGACTCAGTGTTTCTGTACGAAGTGCGCAGGAAAGGATGAGAGGTTTCGATAATGCAGATTATTTTACACTGACTATTGCAACAAATGGTATCGGTCGTCACTCATATCATATGAAGCGCACTCGGCCATCAATGCCACTGCGTCCGATCATCGACATGTCCTACCGCAACTTTGGCGGCGTCCAACTTCTTGCCTGTCCAATCCATCAACTTATGGTTGAATGACTCCTTCTGTGGCATCGATGGCCGCTCCTTGCACCTTCGCATCAGGCGT
This sequence comes from Cyphellophora attinorum, assembly GCF_001299255.1. NCBI lineage: Eukaryota > Fungi > Ascomycota > Eurotiomycetes > Chaetothyriales > Cyphellophoraceae > Cyphellophora > Cyphellophora attinorum. The sequence continues at coordinate 45,313 of NW_017253259.1, read as the reverse complement.
TGCCTAGTAGACCCGGCGACTGCCGCGGCCGTCTGTGCCGTGCATTCTACGGGTACCGGCAGCTTTCTTGGCTGGGTTGTGTGTGAGGCTGCCCTGAACTTTCTTCAGAGCACCGGCAACCTTGTCGCCAATCGATGTCTTGCGACGTTGGTGGTGGACAGGAGCTGCTCGGCGGCTGTGCGTCGTGCGTGGGCCAGAGGTTGTAGACACGGTGTGTGTCTTGCGGCTACGACCACCAGTCAAGCGAGACATGAGGCTGGGCTTGGTGGTTGTGGTGGTGTGTCTGGTGGTGCGTGGGCTGCGTCTTGTTCCGAGCATTTTGATGGAATTGGTGGTGGATGTGGGTTATGGGATTGTGTCGATGGTTTGGACGGATGATGGACTGCTTGAAGGAAGTCTTGTTTCGAGTTGGTTGTTTGTGCTTTTTGGGATATGAAAAGACTTTGGAGTGGGCGGCTCGGGGCGTTGTTCTATATAGTCACATATTCAGACGTCCTCGAACCTGCCTCGTGCCTTGCTATCTGGTGTAGCACGACACATAAAGCCACGGTACGTCATACCCTTATCGCTAGAGGCCGCCGAGCAGGTGCCATCTTCGTCTAAAGCGACACGGCCTCGTCAGCCCTGACCACTAAGTCGTTGATTCTTGGCCAGTAGTCAATAGAAGTGGGCCTCCCACATGACCAGAAGCAGGTTTGACGTCTCAAACCCTGAAGCTGATCGACAGCAAGTGTGGCGCTGACCAGTGAGAAGTGCTGAAAGGTCGGGGCTTGGCATACGTATGAGGGCATGATCCCAGTCGTGCGATCCCTGTTTCACACATTTTGGGTCTCGAGGATCGAACAGCCACAGGGAGAAAGGGTTTATCTTCCGGGATGATGCAGGGCTTTGTGGCTGGTAATGTCCGATGTCTGAGATTGAGGCTCGTGCCTGGACGCCCCTGTAGGACTTCTGCTTTGAAGACGGTGGTCTAGGCATGAGGGAACCGTACACGTCCCCCAGTCTTTCGCACAGTCGCCGACTCAGGTCGCTCTTATGGACGGACCAGAAAACTGGCAATAGGTGCCTAGTATGCCGACCGAAGATGTGCTCGTTGGAATCTAGGATTAGCAAGTGAGGTCAACTACAGGGTCTTGAGGTGTAAGTAAGGTACGATAGCGAGAGAGCGCGTGCTGCATTTGTACACTTTTGTATCGAAGCAGGGGGAATGTGGAAAAGTAAGTGTAGTCGTCGAGCTGGGATTCAGGCCATGTCAGTAGTGGTGGTGTGAGTGTGCGAGGGAGTCGTAGTCGGAAGAGGCAGTCGCGGCAATCGTCCCATATCGATTTCCACGGGCCACAATTGTTCGGTCAACATTTCGATGACTACGGCATTTCTTTATGCACTTTCTTTATCCTCCTACAGAGCGCTCCCTCGGCCAGCATGATGCAAATGCAGCCACTGCCTCAAGCTCGGCCGCGAGAGAAGCCAAAGGCTCGAGTCAGCGACCCAAACCATCGTCATGCACCAAGAACGAGCATGACAAAGACGCCCATCAGTCGCTCTGCGCCTACACCGCGAGCACGGGACTCTAGCAAATTCGTGAACTCAAGGAAGTCCCGCCTGGAACCTACGAAACCTGGTCTGGCTCAACGCCTTACTGGTGCGTATCGGAGCTGGGCAACCCGAACTTTTACTAATCTTTCTTAGCCCAGCTCGATGAACACCGCGACAACATCCTACAGCAGACCGAGAATACCCTCAAGGAGACCGAGACTCGCCAGAGGGATGCTGTTGACGCTCTCCAGGCTCAATTCAGCGAGAAGCTTCAGTTGTTGGCGAACGTAGAGTCCAAGGTCACCATCAATCTGTTCGACGAGAAAGTCAAGGTTCGTGTGAAGGCTGATAAGGTGGACTCGGACGACAAGCAGAAGAAGTACAGGGAGCAAGAGGTGCTTATCCGAGATCGTGCACGGGCATTCGAGGACTTCGTTCAAGTCAAGAACGATGAGCTCTGCGACCATTTGGCCGAATGGAACGATGTCCAGCAGAAGATGATAATTCTGGCTGTCAAGATCTTCGGACTCGAGAACATACACATCAACAGCAAGCATGTCCGCCCAGAGCTCTCTAGCGTACTCGCCCAGGCAAACGCAGTGCATTTCCAGAACATGCAATTTCGACAAGACGAAGAGTCTAACATCACGGAGCTTGAGCATGCTATCAAAGCCCTTTCCAAGGAGACGAACAAGAGCATCAATGAGATCTACAAGGTGAAATTCCTTGGATTGTATATGCCTATGTTGCTGACTTACTTGACAGGACTTTGAACAAGAACGCAATAGGAGATCAGAGCTGGCCAAGAGGGCTCAGGCTCTCGCAGACGAGATGCTGTAAGCCTAGTCCCTGCTTATGGTCATGTACAACCGACCACGAGAAATGCTGAGAGGATGGGTGGCCAGCCCTCGGGCATCGTTGTTACCAAAAGCATCGGACCAGACGCTCGACTGCATACAGCAGTGGCCCTGGTCAGGAGACCATCGTACCTGTCGCCGAGAACACTTTCTGCTTCAACAAGATGAGATGAGATAGATAAGCGAGAACATTGTGCCAACAAGGGAATCTTTTTCTCCACACTGTGGCTGCTAGTAGTCCCTGACATCAGAGCCCAGCCAACAGACGGGGTGGACCGACTGATGGTCCTGCATGTATTCAGCTTTGCCTGGCTGCCGACGCTAAGCGTCTTCGGTTCATGATACCAATAACACGCTCCAACTTGTGATGGCTTCCCGACAAGATCTCAAATTAGTGGGCATGTCAGGAGGGGTTCGCACGTCGTTCCCGGCTCATCAATATCTGATGCACAGCCCGACCCTATGCTGTCAATGCATCTGACTGGTTCGATACCAGCGTGGCTTTAGTCGTCCTCCACAGTCATTGCGTTCATTCTGCTGTTGTCTCCGGCATCGGTTTCCGGAACGAGACTTTCTCTACTGCCACATTCTCATTCCCGTGCTCGTCTGTCCGTAGCTGATAGACATATAATATCAAGTTATCACCTTGCACCTGCGATAGTCAGCTCGTCGTAAAGCACCACTCATCTCTCGGACTTACATCCATCAAGCAAAAGCTCGGTGTAGGCTCTTCCTCAATCGCCTGCCACGAAGTACTAAATGCCCCCGTCGCCGACCCGGGATTCACGAAGAACTTTCCCTCAAGCTCATATGCCTCGAACTTATGTGTTCCACCCCAGAGCAGCACGTCGACATCCATCTGCCGTGCTGCAATCAGCAAGCTCTCTGCATCGCCTTGCGGTATTATCGTGTGGCCGTGTGTGAAGCCCAGTCTTAGCCCGCCATGTTGAACAACTTTCGAGAGCGCAAGATTCGTCGCTTCGGTGTCGAAGTCTCCCTTGACGATGTGCAGATCTGGCGCTGTTTGGCGGAGGAAATCGTATGTTTCTCGGTCTGTGATGTTGCCTAGACAGATGATCTGGCCTATCTTGCCTGGCGTCAGGAGTTTCCGGAACTGATCTGCTGGTCAATTTAGGCTATCGCATTGTAGAAGCTCGGGCGCACCTTTGCCGGGATATCCTGTACTCGTCAGAACCTTGTCGCCATAGTAGGTGTGCGGCGCTCACTGGTGCACGATCTGGGATGAAGAGGTCTCCGATCACTAGGATCAACCTCGAAGCCATATTTGGTCGCGCGCTCAAGTTCGGAGGCTATCTCGACATGGCTAGAGACTCGCTGTTGTCCCTCTGCAGTTTCCGCCGGTCCATGGACGATCTTAGAATGCACCTATACTTCGCAGGTGGTTACATTCGAGGTCAGAAGGCTGCCTCGTAGCCTCGTCACGTGCGTAGAGGTTCAGCGGATTCTTTAGCATGAACGCAGTGATAGCTACTTCCTTCATTACATTCACTGAGTCCAGTACTCTCTCTCTCTCTCTCTCTCTCTCTCAAGAAAGCCTACACAGCCACTATGTCAAGTGTCCACAGTCCAGCAGATCTAACAACCCTTAATGCTATACTAACGCCATTGTTTCAGAATACTCCTCGTATGCCACAGTACTACAGGTAAGACTTGTTGCCGCTTCTGCGATTCAGACAAGACTGCTACACGAGCCGTGCGAACTGCACCCAGGAAGTCCTTCGAGTAAGAACTTCGCCGGAGACTGACAGACTGTGCCACATGTGAATCGTCTACCGGACGAGAGCTCGTCATAGCAGTCCGTCTATATCGACGGAATTGCTAATTCAGAATGCGAGGATGGCATTTGTGTATGATGCGTCTGTAGTGGTCAACACGTAGGCGAAGGCCGCCTCGGCAAGGCTATGATCAAGCCTCAGCAACCTGCAGAGTATACTCGACAGCATCGTCATTAATGCTGACCAGCAGGGAGACTATTCACATTGGCTTCGAACACCGATATATATGCGCTACTGGCTAGAATCGAGGCTCCATTAGGCACCCTAAATATCACTTATTGCGACTCGTACAGCGATAGTGATGCTGATGAGCGATCTGAAGCTTCAAGACCAGTTGTCCGTCCACCAGCGCCTGTTCAGCTCCGGCATCCCAGAGTCCCGCTTTCGACAAGGTCCTGGACCACGGCGGCGTCACAGATACAGGTGTGCTTGAACTGTCAGCGCTCTGTGAGATCGGGCAGACAGACTATCCGTTCTGCTCTGGTTCCTGGTGGATGGCAACGAAGTGAGAATTTCAGCAAGAGCTCTCCGGCGAACCTGGTTGGTATATGTTCGGTGGAACATCGTATAAAAACATCGTACAAATCAGCTGAAAATACGAGCGCTTTCGCTTGAGCAGATCGAAATCGTCCGTCGCTTGGGCAGATCGAGTAGTCGGACCTGCTCATTTGGAAAGATAGGAGTGCTTTTAGTCTCTATACACATGTTTGACAATCGATCGGCGTGTTTCTGAGGGCACTACTGGCACTCTTGGGCCGCTCGTAAGTGCACAAGCACAGAGTAGATCCCACGGAGTCCACGAGGAACATGTCAGGTCCAGACTATGGGGCATGGAGCCCATTTCCGAGGAGTATCGCCGCAACTGATCCGGCCAGCACCGACAAGCGCCCGGAAAGGTCTCGCTACGATGCAAAGAACATCACTTGTGCGATGCACCAATGCAACCTATGTCTCGCCAACATTTGGAGATGCGTCCGTGCGTCTCAAGTCCCAACGGTCGTGCAGGATGCCTCGGCAGTGTGGCGTCACGGGTCTTTTTCAGGTCTCGTCCTCCCTAATCGGGGATGCCCCATTACCCCTAGTGGTGGTTAAAGCCGGGGTTCAAAAAGGCGAAGCACACTCTTTCAGCTACCATCGGACGAGAACAGCATCTCAACGCAGATCCTGACTGCTTGTGAATTGTTAATGATAGGCCTGCGCTCGCAATCGAGAGTCAAGCACCGAGACTGAACACGGTCACTGCCTTATATTCAGGCAGGCCAACCCCTCTTCTGACTTTAAGCTTGTACTTTTGCCAACGTAAGATCGACACGGAAGATCAGGTACAAAATAAAAAAGCATCACACTTTCGGGAGCTTGAGTCTCTGGCGCAGATCTGTTGCTCGTAATCGAAAACGATACCGTTGTCCTTTGGATATGAGATTGACCTCGTCGCGGCCGACGAGGCAGCATCCGACCTGATCACGGCGCCGCGAAAAGGATTACCCCTCCATCGATCCATCGATGACACATGCCGAACGTCGGCAGGTCCAGTACGGGATGTTCCCTATGTAGGAAAAGGAAGATCAAGGTCAGGTTCTGCTTCTTTCTCCCGACGATGACTTGCTCACATCTGTGCAGTGCGATGAAACCCGCCCAGGCTGCCGCCGGTGCGCACAGGCTCGGAAAGTGTGCCCAGGCTATCCATTTCAGATCGAACTGAATCTCAGACCACTGCCACCGACGACGGCAGTAGGGCCTACGACATACGATGCAACTCAAATCAGTCCTCCACAGTATGGCTATCCCATCGCCACTAGTGCGCCCCAGCGGGTGCCCATCCTTTCGTCACAGTATAGTGTGGAAAGGCGCACGCCAGACGACGCGGAGCATGAGAAGGTGAAACGTGAGAAGGACTCGCCAGATCAGTTGCATTCAGCACCAAAGTATAACGTGGATCACCAGTCAATATGCTTCTTTGTCAACTTGTTTTGCTACCAAGGACAGAAGCGCTACGACTTCCCAGTGCTTGACTTCTTGCCAAGCATGATGGAAGACTTTGGATCCGACTCTGCTGCATCGAAAGCTGCGCTGGCTGTCTCGAGAATGTCGCTTGCTGACCAGTACAGCGGCACTGATGTGAGACTACAGACCGGACATGAATACGGGGAAGCCCTGGTCATGGCCTCGAAGCGATTGAGGGACCCAACGAAAGCCTACGATGATGACACCTTCTTAGCTGTCTGGCTGTTGAGTACGTATGAGGCGGTCCAGTCCATCCTCAACCATAGGCGTATAGGTCAGACGCGGACTCTGGAGGAGGAATGGCAATCGCATATTTCGCACGTTCGAGGTGCCATGCAATTGATGAAGATGAGAGGATCATCTCAATTGAGAACGCCTCAAGGCGAGAAGATGTATCGAGTATTCAAGGCAGCCATACAGATGCGACTTTTCATACTCAACTCTGTCACAAGCCGCGAATTTGATGAGATGGAGATGGACGTCTGGAAGGAAGAGCACGAATTCACTCCGTCGAAGACTGCCAACACGGCAACAGCCTTTTTCCATAAGGTCGCACGACTTATAGAGAAGATCAACGCCTTTCTGTTCGCTCGACGGCAGTCTGACGACGACGAAGCCTTCATTAAGCAGGCCAACGAGTTCATTAGCTATGGTGAATCTGTCGACAAGGAAATGGTGGACTGGAGCAAACACGAAGACTATTGGGACAGCATGCCAATTCAATCACCAGCCAAGGGCACGACATGGGCAATATATCCGACACTCGCGCAGTGTTGGTTCTTTTCGCCATGGGTATACCTGTACTGGATCAGATTTCATATCGGGAGGCTGAAGCTTTATGAGGCGTTGATTGAGCTGTCTCAGATGAATGCGACCAGCCCTGCTGCCACAGAAGCGACGAAACTGGCGGACAGTTTGCAGATCGAGAGCTACAAGCTTCATATTCGAAGCGCGGCATCAGCATTGATTGGAATGACAGCTTATGCAATTGGTGATGTTTCGAACAGAGGCACGTTCAATTCTGCAGCATCTGGCAAGTGGCCTGGAAGGACGTTCCAGGAAATCAACGTCGTTGCTGCTCTGCAGCTGGTCATACCGCTGAAGGCATGTCTGCGGTCTGAGCATACGACGGCCGATCAGAAGGGTGCAATAGACCTGGCAATTACACATATTGGTGATGGTCTGAGGCGGCAGCCTCTTCATGTCGCATAAGAAGGGTCCTTGAATTCTAAGGTTGCGTGAAGCTGCCCAGTATCGACTCGAGGCGTAGCTGTAGCATAGTTGCATGAATGATGAGCCTGAGTAGTAATAATAAAAAGCAATGCATTTCACTCGCTTTGCATCCAGGCTGGGCTTTCCAAGTTTTGCTGTTCGAAATGCTCTAGGGATCGGGAAGATCGACTCGGATCTGTGATGAGAATCCACAATTCCGAACTCTCAGCAACACGCAAAATCATCGTCCATTTCCACTGCCAGCATCTGTCATTAGCATCGACTCTACCACCCACAAAGGCGCACCGCCACTCGCGGCGCAGCAGATGCTATCAAGCCCTTTTCCGCTTCCCAATCCTTGGTCTCGCCAGAACCAGCCCTGCTTGATGCTAACCTTGTATTGCCCCGCTCCTATGAACCAATCCATGCTGGCTACCTACATCATGCTCTATGACGATTCGAGACTACTTGATGATGTGCCTCGATATCAGTATAGACACTTGTTCACTCCACCATAGCTACTCAGGAAAGTACATGCACAGTCAGTCTTCGTCTCTGTTAAATCTTCATTGGCGTACATGGAGCTATGGCCCCCGTGCTCATCTTCCGGTGTTCTATACTGCCTGCTTCCTGAGTCACGCTTAAGTCAGTGATGGATTTCGAGAGACTGAAGCAGAGCCTACGACTTCGATCTGGTCGGTCACGAAAATTGCGCGAACGACAAAGACCGCCAAAAGAGGCAGTGGCATCAGGTCGATTCGGCCAAGCACCGCCGGCAGCCCCAAAACCTGAATCAAAGCCTGGACCGAAACTTGTCAGAGCTCCTGGCAAAGATCAGCTGTCGCAAACGGAAAAGGCTCGACCGGAACGTAAAGGCAAGCCAACGCGCAAGCACGAAGACAGTGAACCGAAGCAACCACAGAAGACCAAAGATCAGCAGCCGACTCAAACCACGAAAGACGTCGCCGAAGCATCACCGCCGCCGGCCAAGCAACAAAGTTCGGGAACAGAAACCAGAGAGAAGCCACCCAAGCAACCCATGGCACCGAAGGACGAGCCTGAGGTGTCTGACGACAACGAGGGCGAAGACTTCGATTTGCGCCCGCCAGCTCCTAAGCCAAAGCGAGAGTCTCTAGAAACGACCACAGAGCTTCTGTTCTCGGCGGGTCATCTAAACTCGATACTGCATGATCCACAGTCGATCGCACGTTTTACAGCGTTTCTCAACAAATACAAGCCAGAGTATCAACCGCTGATCCTGGGATACCTTGAGACCCGGAAAGCTATCGCTGCCATCGAGTATGCCAACGCCGTAGCTGCTGGGGCCGTGCTCAGTCAGGGGGAAGTATCAAAGAAAACATCTCCAAGATCTGCCGCCAAGTTAGACGAAGCGTTCGAAGATGCCTCGAACACCGCGTTCAATGCCCTAGTCGGCACAGCTTTGCCGATGTTCGTCACCTACAGTCTGATCAAAGTAGTATCGGAGTGTCTGACGAATGAAATTACTGGCAAGCAGAGTGCTGTTATGCAAAACCTGGTGGGCGGACTGTCAGAGGTCTTCTGTCTCACAGACCCCAACCAGCCAGACAACCCCATTATCTATGCTTCCGAAGAGTTTTATCGATACACTGGGTATGGTAGTGACGATGTCATTGGCCACAACTGCCGATTTTTGCAAGGCCCGAAGACTTTGCGAGAGTCTCCACGGCGACTGAAAGAGGCGATCCAGAAAGGGGAATTAACGTGCGAGGCCTTGCTAAATTACAGAAGAGACGGACGACCATTCGTCAATCTGCTCATGATCGCACCACTGCACGATGACAAGGGCAAGGTAAAATACCACATCGGAGCTCAGGTGGACATATCGGGCTTGGTTGAGAACGGGAGAGGTCTGGACTTTTTCGCAAAGTACCTCGAAAGTCGGCAGCCTCGGGGCAGAGGTCGTACCAACGAAAATGATCGATGTAAGGAGGAGCAGCTCAGTAAGCTGCGTGAATTGAGCGAAATGTTTGATCTCGAAGAGTCTGCAGTGGTGCAAACACATAGTCGCTCCAGCTCGATCGCAAGGGACGATGACAGTATAGCCAGCGTCGACAGGCCCAAAGCCCTACGTCGACTCTTTGTTTCCGACTCATCTTCGGAAACTGAAGACGAAGACGACGATACGCAGACCCAGACGTCAGCGGATGCTTGGAAGCTGGCGCAAGAAGGTCCTCCAGGAAAGCTGACGGGCGGTCTACCTGGCGTGTACGACACGTTCATGCTGATTCGCCCTGCTCCGTCGATGAGAATCATATTTGTCTCAAGGAAAATACAGAAATACGTCAAACATGTTCAGACTCGGTTTATGTCACATGTAGCCGGGCCGCCTCGGACCTTGGCAGGATTGAAGGAAAGCTTTCTTGCTGGGGTGCCTGTCTCTGCGAAAATATCCTTCAGCCCAGAGGCAACCAAGAACCACGATGGCACGAAGATTGCCACTGGTTACAAGCATGAAGATGGCGAACTGGGCAGAGCTTGCTGGATATCTGCCACGCCCATGCTTGGCTCTGACGACAGACCTGGTGTGTGGATGGTAGTCTTTGTCGATAAAGCAACGGCATCAAAGCAGAAGCACACCAAGAAGGTTGAAGCAGACGCCAAAGCTAATGTCAATACAACGGATAACGGTTCGGCCACTTCAGCGAAGTCCCCAAAGTCACCTGAGTCCAACGACTCGCCAAAGAGCGGGACGAAAACCAAACTGGACCTACCAATCAAGCCTGTTCGCATAGCCAGCCAAGGGCCGCCTCTGACGAGCGAAGGCGATGGTGGCGCGAATAGGGATTTTGCCAAAGACGATGAGGCCCAGACTACTACTCAGCCCAGAGAAGCGCCGTCATCCGAGAAGCCTGTGAGTACGAAATGAGATCTGTTCGCACCTCATCGCTGGCCAGGGCTAACTGGTCCGCAGCTTGAGCAAGATGCCCAGCATGAAGACTCTGATTCACCACCTGCAGCGTCCACAAATGCTGCTTCGGAAATCGCATCAGACATCAAGGCTCATCAAGAGTCAAGACCACGTGGCCGACCCTTAAATGAATCCACGTCCGACTCTGCGCCAGGTGTGGGCATTGATATGTATCCCAACACTGTCCCTGCACGGCAGGAGCCGCACACGCCGCCTCGAAAAGCGGAAGACAGACTCGATGTAGACGAGCAGGACGAAGACCTCAATGCCACACCGATAGCGACGCGGATCAATACTCGAAGCAGTAGTCCTGACCGGGGCCACAGCCGAATCGAGCCGCCACCTGAGATCCAGCACCATTCTCCTCCACTAGCTCCAACGAACGACCACAAAAGGGAGAACGCGGAGGACAGTCCGAACGAATACCACGACGCAACGCCTATGGATGACTCGCCTACAAAGGCAGCACCAGCCCAGCAGGTGGAGGATGAGAACACGCCAACAAAGCCAGAAGCTCAAGGAGAGGTCCGCCGCGGAGGTGAGCGGGACCCGAGACCGGACGATGACGGTGATGACATCCACGAACAAGACGACAACGACGATGGAGCGTCATTTGTAACATCCAAGCAGACCCCTCCACAACAGACGTCCAGCAAACGTTCTACCTCAGGCATGGTTATAGACTACCTTACACATCCAGGAAGCTCGGGTCCGGGAAGTAGACGAAACAGAGTGAATGCAGAAGAGTTTGGGCGAATATTGCAACAATCCAAGAACGATGGCAAAGGAGACGAGCCCTGGGATGTCGAGTGCCTCAGGAGTCCTTATAGCGTCGATTAGCATTCGGAGAGGGGTTGGGGCGTTGAACATGTAGGTATTTAGCTGCATATTCTGGACGACTAGGGAAGGTGCAATTTTGTTTGAATGCATTATTGTTCGAAGTCGAAACGGCCTGACTATGCTGGAGCCACGCAACCTGACAGCATCGACGTTGCCAGATGAGTGAAGGAGCTCGCATGCAGGCATACCGAGACGGGCAGCAGGGTTCTTTTGAGCCGCTGGACTAAGGACAAGGGCTTCGAATGCCAAGCGGACGGTTCATATCCAGGATCCCGAGATTTGTAATTTCTGTACGCTCTGTCCGCGGCGTGCCTGAGAGAGCGATGGGCATGTGAGTGTTCCATTGCATCACTACTGCACCATGATTATGATGGGCTTCGTTGCTGAGACCTTTGTATGAACCAACCTCCATTTGCGCATTGTGGTCCACCTGCGACGTTGATTTGAGTATACACAGTCATTGACGTTGGTTGACTCTGCTCAGGAGCATGCGTCAGTCTGCAGTGGCCAAAGCGCCAATTGACAACCCCCTGCATCTAAACTCTCCGCCTGAACTGCTGTGTACTTTTCTCACCTGATGAAACGAGGGATCAGCCTTGTCCGATCTTAACAAAACCAGCGGGTATGATGTCCGTGCTCTCAGGCGTCGTGTGAGCACTGTCCGAGATCGTTCCCGCGCCGTGACAGAAGTCCGCTTTCGGACTCGGTAAAGTGACAGAATGGACTATGCCTGGGACCGCGGAAATCTCCAAGTAGAGCAGTTGCTTGTCAGGAAGATGCCGCCTTGGTTCTGTCGAGTCTCAGAAGCGCGATTCTCTGAACAGACATTGCTATGCTGAAGTCCTGTTCCAGGGCACGGTAGAGACCCAGTAGGACAGGCCAGAGACTTTGCTAGCCGCGAGCTTCGTGCCTGCCAAAAGCGTCAAGCTGCTTCTGACATCCGCCATTTCCGCCGGTACTATTCGCAGATGCAGTCTTGCAGATTCGGATGCGGGGGCTTGAAGTGCTCGACTCAGTTGGCTATGACCGCGTTGTTCCCTGGACAGATGGAGATAGCGTCCATTGTTGAGAGCTGCTTCAGCCCTGGGACACTGGACCCCCTCGCACTCTACAAAACACGTGGGCGGAGTGTAGTATGGCTCAAGAAGTTTTGGAAATCAAAGATAGTGCTAGGGAGGATAAATTCAAAGTGAGGCGAGGTCTAAAGGGTCCAGGAAGGCAACCGCCCCACCTACGCGAGGCGTTCCTTCTTGTTGTTTCACCTGGAATAGTAAAGGCCAGAATGAACAGTAGTAACGACAAGCCTTGGTAGCAATTTCTCTCCTAAGCGCAAAGATCGCCAGCATCAGCCACGCTGCGACCTAGTTGCCATGTTCTGTACACACGCCTCCAGCACGCGCTGACCACGATGCTCGACTCGACTAGGATAGATCGACACACAAGCGAACGAACGCCTCAAACGCCGATCCCGCACGCTGCATGACCTACGCTGCCGTTTTAACAAAAGCAGCGGCGTCTGCTCCTATGCCAACATCGTGATGCTTATTGGATATGATAATGTGGTGGTCAAGTGCAAATGTACGCATCCGGAAACTGGTCCGCAAGCTTTTGAGTGTGTCTACGAACACCCGCGTTTCAACGCCTGTTGCAGGTCAAGGAACCTGCCTTCAAGATGAGGCTTTCCCCTGCGGGTCGATCTGACAGGGTTGACAGCTGCCGCTTCTGATTTGAGCAAGGCTGCCTAGAGATGATCGACATTACCACATTCGGACCCTCCGACATCTACAGTACCCGGTACGCTATTCGGACCACACACTTGTACTGTTGATATGACGTCTATTAAAGCCGGATCAATTTCGTTTCATCACTCTCGAAGGCCCAAGAAAGGGTCTACATGAGCAGACTGCGCCACAAGACGGCAAGGGATGACATACGACGTCTCTAACTGCATGCCCTACTCTCGGGATATTCCAACTATTTGTAAAGTATCTTGATCCACAAAGGCGGTACCGCATTCGTCCCCATTCGTCCCCATTCGTTGTTTAGTACACCAAGGCGAAGATACATCGATCACGTTCGGATCTGATCGCGCATGCCAGATCTCGCGTTACTCAAGCGATCTTTTAGTATGCTTGAACACGTTCGCGATCACTTTCGTCTTCTCGACGCCACATTTTCCAAGGATCCCAGCAAGTACTGTCCATTCAACGCCAGCATATGCGTTTTGGGGACCACCGTTTCAAATTCGGTGATATCGAGGAATTGATCGTCCACTGTTCGAGATTTGAAATTTTTGGTAAACACGAGATGTGTTTGACTTTGAGTACCGCTGGCTTGGGGGAACAAGATGAAGACACTCGTGTTGATGTTGTTGTCAGCGACGTGGAAAGCCATCTATGATTCACCGGTTGAAAGCCATGTACTGGCCCCCTTCGCAAGCCCTGGATATATCAAGGTCGAGACTGCCTCACTCAGTTTTAAGAATGCACCAGACCCTGAAGCTAAGGTTACATTGATACAAAGCGATTCGTGCAAACGGTTCACTACGGATAAAGTCGAATCAACCAACTGTACAGCAACAGACCAACGGCTCCAAGATCGCCTACCTCTTCGAAGCTAAGGTCTCTCTGCGCCGGTGCTTAGTCCAAGCAATAGCTGGCCTAGACATGCAACAAGTTTTAAGAGCAGAGCTCTTGTGATCGTATCGCCGAGAAGTTTGCCCAGCATCAGTGGGATTGCCCTCAATGAGCCAGCTTCCCGTATGTCGGAGGAGTCAACGAAGACCGACCAGACTCAAAGTCCAGAATTGTCCGATACGGTCCCGACTCAAAATCCAGATTTATCTGATACGGTATCAACTCAGACTCCAGAGCTGTTTGATACAGTATCGATTCAACGATCAGAATTGTCTATTACAGACCCGACTGTGACAGGCCCGGCAGCGACAACAGCTGATCAGCCCATAGAACGCCAAGACCCATCTCCGCCGCCAGAGACCAGCGCACTACCGAGTGAGAGCAACATCGAAACCGAACAGACCGGCAGTGCAATAGAGAAGCAACCTTCTGAAGAGCCGCCTCAGGTGGAGATGGAGCTCGCGTCCGACCCGCCGGCACATATCGCCGCCGGGTCGCAATTACGTTGGCCGCTCGTTGTACTGCTCAGGTCGACCAAGAGTAAGGCCGCTGCACCCAACGCCCTAAGTCGTCAGAATCAGAGCTTTGGTGGTGTTTGGGCATTTGTATCACTCATGAGTGCAGATGGGTCAACGAGCCTGGCTCCGCCTCACCCAGAATTGCTGTTGGGCCAGCCGGTTGCGTCCATTCGTAGCCTGCCTGATGTTCAAGGTCAGGAGAGCTCAGCATTTGCGTACGCAAGCTTCCCTGGATTAGCGATCGCATTACCAGGGCGGTACTTATTTAAGATCAATGTTGTAGACATGCACAGGTCAGTTTTGATGACCGGAGGAGGTCACACGATTTAACGAGAAGCAGTGCTCACATGGGCTCAACCGCGAGGGTGCTTAAACCGCTGCATACGGACACCTTCGACGTCGTCGATGAGATGAACCCAGCTGAGGCGGCTGCTGCTGGTAAGAAACAGTTTCTCCGCTTTCACCGGACCTTCTATGCTGACTCGAATCTAGAATCAATCGTCGCAAAAGCTTTCGCACGCCTGGAGGAGATAGGTTTGACAATCTAGCAACATGTTCGTGGCCGCATTTGAACTCGCCACAGCGGTGACAGCATAGGTAGGGTGTGTTACAACGGAAGGAGACAACCCTGGCTGCATCGTGTTATATCACACCAGGGAATCAAAAGTTGGGACTTTAGTAACTTGATAGCGAGTTGAATAGCACATTGTCCTCGCGGACTTTCCAAGACAGAGGCCCATACTTGGTAGTGAGGATAGTGTGCCTCCACATGAAATGCAGGAACAGCTTGTCTAGTGACATCAAGTCCGGCAAGGTTTCGGCACGTCCTCGAGCAAGCACACATGATTGGCCTTGCGATTCGTCGCCCCGAGCCCCGAAGAACGCGGCGTTGATATTGACGATGCATGAACACAACGTGACGATAACCTCGCATTTGTACTACAACACAGCGTCCGGATTTTCCTTGTTCTGTTGTGCCACCATAGACATCGTTATCGCTTTCTGCGGCAAAAGCCCACGACGAACCCGTGCATGCTGTCGCTATTGAGGCCTCGTCTGGGCCTTGCCCCTCGCGTTGTCGTGTCCGGCTCCTCGAGCACGAGCAGCCCCTAAGGCCCGTCATGCCCGACTCACAACGACCAGGCCAGCTTCGAGATCTGCAGGTGAACAATCATCCTTCGAGCCTCAGACATATGTCTCCACCTTCCTCCGAACGAATTGCGGACCAGCAGAAGCTGCATGGCTGCTCCGTTCAGGATGACTACGATTTCGGTGGACATGTCCTTCTCACGCCGCCTCCACAGCCGGACTACGTCAATCCGCTCGACAAGTTGGCCATGGCCTCGTCGCCGATCAACATCGGCGGCAACAATCAGAATGGCAAGAGCGAAGAGGCCCAACACTGGAGTCATTCCAGTCGGCGCGAGAATACAGCTTCCTCCACGACGTCCTCGAGAGATGCAGCTACCCTGCTGAATGGACTGCACATCCGAACAGATGTTGGCGCCGTACGTCGGCAGGGATCTGATCAGTCCATGGGCTCCGAGTACCTTCTGCGAACGAGCGCCTCGCAAGCCAGTCTACCTCGTCGAGCACCGAGTATACGAGCAGCACTACATTCAACGGCAGGCTCGCTTTCGCCTGGGTCCGTCATCGGCTCGCCGCAGATAGCAGCCATGCTGGACATAACGCCGCTACCGTCGCCGACCATGAGCGCTTTCGAGTCGTGGAAGCATGTGGCAAGAACAAGATCAAGAGGTTCATCTATATCCTCCAGGTCCGATCTGCCACCGTCAGTCTTCCCACCACTGTCCTCCTCTCCGAGCTCTCCCCGTAGGAAAGGCTATCCCAGCTTGCACACATCTCGACAATCGATCGACGAAGACGACCGAGACGATCACGCGCGAAACCGCAGCATTAGTGAGTACGTGCCGGAAGCCATAGCATTCCCAAAGACCAAGAACATATCGGTGTCTGGCAGTGGGCCGCCGATCGAGGTAAGCTCTCCCAAGACTGCGCTGCATCGAGAGGAATACCTAGGAGAGACGCGAGGACTGGTCACACCGACGGTCCCTCACCATCCACCGTCAATTAGGCATGACGCGACACATGATGAGGAGCCGTCGCCCAAAAGACAGAAAAGGGAAGTTTTCGTTGCGAGCAGTGTCTACTCTGATCAGCCGCGATCGTATGAAGCAATCCAAGAACTGGGCACCGGGACGTTCAGTAAAGTATGGCTAGCGGTGCGCAAAATGCCAGAGCGACGAGATACAATCGACTACACAGCTGATAGCGTCAATCTGGCTGGCGTGAAAGCAAGATCACGGCGGCTGGTGGCAGTTAAAGTGGTTGAGCATGGCCCTGCTGGTGGTGCAGACGCGGAACGTGTCGAAACATCGTTGAAGCGCGAAGTGGAGCTGTTGAAAGCGGTCAAGCACCCGTCATTGGTGCACCTGAAGGCGTTTGGCACCGACGGCACTCTTCGTGCTCTTCTTGTCATGAACTACTGCCCTGGGGGCGATCTGTTCGAAGTCGCAAGCACGAAGCTCGAGGTTCTCACACCACCCCTTGTGCGGAGGATATTTGCAGAGCTAGTCTCGGCCGTGCGGTACCTTCATCAGAAGTACATCGTTCACCGAGACATCAAGCTTGAGAGTAGGTCATTCGCGTATTACAAACCACGAACATGCTAACCTGTATAGATGTCCTCCTGAACATACCACTTCACGTGCACAAAGACGTTCCGGACTGGCAAACCCTCGATCGAGCAGTGATTACGCTGACAGACCTGGGTTTGTCAAGGCGAATACCCGAACCACCGGAAAGTCCACTCCTCACCACTCGCTGCGGCAGCGAAGACTACGCGGCGCCCGAAATACTGATGGGCCAGCCCTACGACGGACGACAGACCGATGCGTGGGCGCTTGGGGTGCTGTTGTACTCACTCATGGAGGGCCGCCTGCCCTTCGACCCTGTTCCTGGAGCCAGGGGCGACCCAGCCATCCTACGAGCCCGGACACCTCACCGGATTGCCCGCATCGAGTGGTCTTGGGTGCGGTACGGTGATGAGGATGGAGATTGGGATGCGGAGAAGGGGAAAGACTTGCAAGGAGCTTTCAGTGTGTTGATAGCTTGTTGAAGCGCAACACTCGCCGGAAACCGTTGGAGGAGATTCGCCAGATGCCTTGGGTCACTGATGGGGTTAACATCGATGGCGGTCTGCGGTGGGTCGAGGAGGAGGCTATGTAAGACTATTTTGTTGTGTACTCCCAGGTGGCACTACCGATCTTCTCCTGAAGGTTGTGCCTTGGGGGAGCGACACGGGTGATGTACAGGAATGAATGACCTGAGAACACGATTCTCAAACAGTGCATATGCAAGGCGATCTGCCTCTAGCCTTACTGTCTCACTGATCTTGTACACGCCGTGCTTCACAGAATTTCATTCATGTCCATCCCCTTTCCAAGCCGCCTTGCCGGGGAGCAGCGCACGACTCCGGACTCGTAGCTGCCAATACCAGCACCCTGATTGGGCAGTATCAATGGGAGTGGAGTTGTAAGAGAAAGCCGTGAGCTCCAACGCGAAATGCGGAGGGCGTTCGGTTTTGGGGAAATTTCTTATGGAACTGCTCGATGCTGGCGATTACATTGCGCTGAGTTGACCGGTGACTTCCCCAGATTCGACGCTGCTGTTGTGAGTCAAGGTGTTGTGGTACGGTATTCGAGCAGGTGCGAGTGAGAACTAGTGCTTGAGCGGGGACATCGCGTCCTGGACTTCCTCAAACTTTCGATCTCGACTTCTGCGGTTTGAGGCGCATTGTGAGGCCTTCGAGCATTGCAGCAAAGGTGCGAGCAGCAATATCGAGCAAGAGAGAGTGAATAGACTGGCTCGAGGGCCCTACTGCTGGGCCTTCGTCTTGAGATATGGCGGCTACGTTGTCGTTCCGTAGCGGCAGCATGTTCTCTACCGCGGTCAGACGCACCACACGGGGCGTCTACAACAAGTGCGTACCATGTTATTCATCTGCAACTTGATTCTGAAAGGCTATGGCTGACCATTACCCCAGACGCACCTTCGCAACGTCCCCGGCCACCCGGCAAGCCACTCCCAAAGACACGACATCCGACCTGATGGGCCTGAACAAGATCTCCTCCACCATAACGTCTCCCAAATCACAAGGTGCCTCCCAGGCCATGCTCTTCGGCACCGGCATGACAAAAGAAGACCTCCAGAAGCCACAAGTCGGCATCTCCTCGGTTTGGTTCTCGGGCAACCCCTGCAACATGCACCTAATGGACCTCTCCAACGTCGTTCGCCGCGGCGTCGCCGAAGCCGGTCTCCAACCCATGCAGTTCAACACCATCGGTGTCAGCGACGGCATCAGTATGGGCACCACCGGCATGCGCTACTCCCTTCAATCACGCGAGATCATCGCCGACAGCATCGAGACTGTCATGGAAGGCCAGTGGTACGATGCCAACATCAGCATTCCCGGCTGCGACAAGAACATGCCGGGCGTCATGATGGCCATCGGTCGACTCAATCGCCCTTCTATCATGGTCTACGGCGGCAGCATCGCTCCCGGCTGCGCCAGGACCCAGAACAACGCCGACATCGACATCGTCAGCGCCTTCCAAGCCTACGGCCAGTTCCTCTCCGGCGACTTCACCGAAGAGCAACGGTTCGACGTTATCCGGAACGCCTGTCCCGGCGAGGGCGCCTGCGGCGGAATGTACACGGCCAATACCATGGCCTCCGCGATCGAGACCCTCGGCATGACCCTGCCCGGCTCCTCCTCATCCCCCGCTGCCGGCAAGGCCAAACAACTCGAGTGCCTGGCCGCGGGAGCAGCCATCCGCCAACTCCTCAAGCTCGACCTCAAGCCTCGGGACATCATGACCCGGGGCGCATTCGAGGACGCAATGACCGTCGTCATGGCTACAGGTGGCAGCACCAACGCCGTCCTGCACTTGATCGCCATGGCAGATGCCTGCGGCATCACCCTCACCATCGACGACTTCCAATCCGTCAGCGACCGAACACCATACATCTGCGATCTGAAGCCTCGGGAAAATACGTCTTCCAGGACCTGCACAACGTTGGCGGTATCCCAGCCCTGCTGAAATACCTCATTGCTGAAGGCCTTGTCAAGGGCGAGCACATGACTGTTACCGGCAAGACACTCAAGGAGAACGTCTCAACGGCACCAGACTTTCCGTCTGACCAAAAAGTCGTCCTACCGCCCTCCAAACCAATAAAAGAGACCGGCCACCTTCAAGTCCTCCGCGGCAGCCTCGCGCCTGGTGGCGCCGTCGGCAAGATCACCGGCAAAGAAGGCCTACGCTTCACGGGCAAAGCAGCTGTCTTTGATTCTGAGCCCGCATTCATCGCTGCCATGGAAGCTGATAACGGGGCTACGATCCAGAAAATGAAACAGCAGAAGACTGTCGTCGTGATCCGATATGAGGGGCCCAAGGGCGGGCCAGGCATGCCGGAGATGCTTAAGCCTTCCAGCTTGATCATGGGCGCTGGATTGGGGAAGGACGTAGCGCTGATCACGGATGGACGATTCTCAGGCGGTTCGCATGGGTTCTTGATTGGGCATGTGGTGCCTGAAGCGCTGGAGGGTGGGCCGATTGCTTTAGTGAGGGATGGAGATGAGATCGTTATTGATGCAGAGAACAGGATAATGGACTTGAAGGTTGAAGAGAGCGAACTGGAGCAGAGGAGAAAGCATTGGGAGGCGAATAGGCCGAGGCCGAGGGTGGAGAGGGGCACGTTGGGCAAGTATGCGAGGTTGGTGCAGGATGCGAGTCGAGGGGCTGTGACGGATGCTGTTGCTTGAACGGGGTGTCTGGACAGCACGGTGGGTCCGACATGAAGATGGGTAAGGTCTGAAGAAGACCATGAATACATATTTCAGACTTTCTTCATTCGATGTTGGATGGCTCTTGGGGAGCCTCATCTTCTGTGTTCGGCTCGTGAACGTTCCTGCTCGTCCACGGAAGATCTGGAGTGTCCCACAACTGGAGGACTTGTTCACTAGCCATCCGTCAACGAGATCTCGATCTCATAGTGTTGCATGATCGTGTCTCTTCAGTTGTATAGTTCCGCTTCTCAGGCTTCGTAGGCTTGGCTTTTGGTTCAGGTACGGCAAGCTCCTGATTGGCCCCTGGGACTGGATGGAACAGCCATGATCTCCAACCTCAACGACATTCAAATTCCACCTCGTCTCATCTTCTTAATACACATAACTGCAATCCTTGAAGGATGGCGTGATGAGTAGGGCTCGCGCAGGTGCGACGGTGCCGCACACTGTATGAGCAGCATAGCGGCTTGGTTGCAAGCTGCGGAGACTGTCGTGCTGTCGTGAGGCAGCGGCTTCAATACGGATGAATGGTGCGGACTGCTGCTGCGCAGGAGCTGGCTCAAGAAGTGTTGATCAACGAGAACAATCTGCTGCTGGCTGGAAGATGTCCCTACACGGAGGGAATGTGGCTAATAGTGAGTTGCGTGGCCCTGTCTGGTTGAGAGCGGAAGATGTCGGACAGTCTGAATGTTAGGAGCGAAGCGTTGTGAACCGTGACATGGCCGAAGAGCTTTATGCATAGCCCATCAGGCCACGAAGTTGCTGAACTGCCACGTCGTACCTCGGACGATGGAAATACAGCAGGCAAACCCTCGCAGCCTGCAAAAGCGAAGAATGGGAGCGAGGGTGAAGTGGCTGAACTGCTGGATTGCTTACGTCTAAGAATCGTGCTGGCCGTCCCTACGCACGAAACTAGGCAGACGATGGAGAACGTGGATATTGCCTCAACTCATCGCTACCTCAACACGTGAAATCAAGGTGGAGTGAACTTTTGCCGTTGCCAACGTGTTGCAGACAGCGCACTTTCGAAATCGTTTCATTTAACAACCCCGCAGAATTGCTTTCGTTCTCTTCCTTGCTACAACAATACTACTCAAAACACGAACCATGTCCAATCCGTATTGGAGTATGACCCATCCTCAAGGAGGTAGCTACAGTTCCTGGAACTATGGTGCACAGCAGCCGCAGCATCCTCAGCAGGCGCAGATACCGACTCAGATGTATCAGCATGGGCAGCCGTTCCAGCAGCCGTTCCAGCAGCCGTTCCAGCAGCCATTCCAGCAGCCATTCCAGCAGCCATTCCAGCAGCCATCTCAGCAGCCATTCCAACAACCACAAATGTTTGATCGATGTCTCAGCAGCCACAGCCGCAGACACAGATCTATCCGCAAGGTCAACCAGCGCAGCAAGCGCCAGGTGGAATGCAATGGGGGATGCACCAAAACCAACCGCCAATGCCGCACCAGGCACAACAGGTGCAGTTTCAGCAGATGGCAGGCGGGCACAATTGGCAGATGGCGGCGCAACCAGTGGTGCAACATCCAGAGATGCCAGGCGGGTACAACCAGCCATACCAACAAGGCCAAGGCGGTTTCTACCCACCGATGATGCCACAAGCACCAACCCAGCCGATGCAAGGAGGGTATGACCAGCAATACCAGCAGTTCCACGGTGGTTTCAACCAGCAGCCGGTCCCAGGAACCTCGACCGCCTTCACCAGCGCACAATCAGCTGGTCCGATGCAGCCTTTTGGAGGACAGAACCCTGGATATCAGTCTGACCCTTCGCAGGTGTACTTCCAGCCTCCGTCAGGGCAAATGCAGCCAGGATATGCTCCTGTTCAACCTCAGAGTAACCACGTGATGCAGCAAAATCAACAACCGGCACCATCAGCAAATCAGTTCGGTGCTCCTGCGCAGGGCAACTTTGTGCCTCAAATTCCGCAGCCGGCCCTGCAGCCACCAATGCAGGCACAGCAGACACCACAGGTACCGCCACCGCAAGCATCCGCACCGCAGGCATCCGCACCGCAGGCATCCGCACCGCAGGCATCCGCATCGCAGGCACCTCTAGCTCCACCGGCACAGTCACGGCAGACACCATCATCACAGGTACCGCCACCGCAAGTAGCACCACCGCAAGCACCGCCATCGCAGGCACAACCGGCGCAAGCATCACGTCCACCCCAGGCCCCAGGCGCAGCTCGAATCCAGCGACTCCAAGACCAATCGTACATGCAGAAGGAGACGGTTCTGTGCCAGACGTTCAGGCGATTCGCAACCAGTCGATTTCGAGACCAACTGCCGATGCTGTCCTCGATACCTTATCTTCGCGCACAGAGACCCTGTCTATCCAGCCCAACAACACCCGAGGACACACCAGCACCTCTGTCGACGACACTGCCTCTGCTGCGCGCACCCGGAACGGATACTTTAGGTGCTGGGGCTGTACCAAGAACACCTTGCGCGACGATTTCTCGATCATCATGCACTTGGAGAGCGGAGCATGTCCCAGCGGTGTCAAAGATATCCACATTCGAACATGGGCTCAGGGATATTCCAGGCACCATGAGCTTGGGTATGAAATCCGACACAATGAAGACCGGCCCGAAGAAAACCAACACGATGACAACCAACACGATGACAACCAACACGATGACAACCAACACGATGAAGACGGACATGATGAAAACCTACACGAGGAAGACCAACACGCTGAAAACCTACACGATGAAGACCAACACGATGAAGACCGACACGACGAAACCCAACACGACGAAAACCGCCACTTTAGATGTCTCATTTGTGAGAATAGTATTCATCGACTCTTCAGTGGTTTGATGGCACATAATAATCAACATCACGGCGACGAGGACCACCATGGAGTCGACCGGATCTTGACATATCTTCGATCCAGGGTTCGAGCCAAGGTCAGAGGGCGGAGGGATTGATTTTTCTGCCGTATCAGAGGATCATTCATACGTCCTATACCAGTGTTCCCAGATTCGATATTCCATCTTGGCGCTTCGAGAAGCTGCCTGATCATGATGGTGATCATGACGATGACTAGTCATCACAAGAATTGCCGCTCGAAGATGACCCTCAGTCATTGGCAGAGCTATGTGTTTGTGTAGACGAGGATTCCACGTCGAAATCTCAGCGGCCCAGGGACTTTGGAACGCTGCGGCGTGTCGACTTATTGACACAGAGGACAAAGGGCGGAATAAATCATAGCAACAACGTGGAGAATGGAGCGAAGGACGAGACAGTGTGGAGGCAGCTAGAGCGAAGGTTGCGATGGTGACGTTGAAAAGGTATGCTCGGTGGGCTGGTGAGGGATGCGAGTTTGAGATGGGTGATTGATGCCGTCGCTGGGTTGGCGGGAACGAGAGGCGACTAGATCACGATTCAGATGAAGTCGTGGCTTCAGTGTCACGAAAATTGATATGTTTCTCTCCCATTACTTCTTGACTATGTCTGCAAATGAGTTGCTGGCTGTATCCTGCGCCATTAGCCTAGTCGCGGCAAGTCAACCTGATGCTGACCGGCAGTCGCGTATCGCCACCATGACAGATGCTCTATGCACTGATCCGCCAAAGCTGGACAAGACGAACAATTCGTCAGCCACTCGCCGCCTTCCAGGTCTGCTTGACAGCAAGATTGACAAGATGACGCTATGGATCCGAAAGCCAAGTCGTGATCACACTCCTACAAGTCCTCGAGAACTTCATGCGCATTTTCTGGAGCTCCGGAGCCAGAGCAGGACTATATCGCAGACACTCCAGCGCGGAGCGTCCGGAGGTTGCATGTTCGCAGAGGATTGCTAATCAAACAGCCCGAAGCCCATATCGTCGTCGTCCTCATCATCTTCGAAAGCAGGAAGCTCCTGATAGTGGTAGTGGACTTCTTGAAGGCGGTAGTGTCTAGGAGTATGCCCATCTCTGCGCAGGCTTGCGAGCAGATTCATCGCCTGAGTCACCCCCACCGGGTCGTGTTCTCGTGCTATGTCGAGAATGTGCTCGACTTCGACATTGGCTGCTCCCGATAGCGACCTATTGAAAGACAAAGCAGGGTCTCTAACGATCGCAGTGGTCAGCTGAGGACGAGCCATACCGTCGGTCTCTGGCAGAGTCTCATAGATGAGCCGCACATGATACTCGAACATGTTCAGATCTTAATGGCCTTCCAAGTAAATGTTGTCGCGCATTCCAGTACGGTTTTCGAACAAAAAGCGACCTATTTCCTTT
The DNA here is from genome assembly GCF_001299255.1 of Cyphellophora attinorum. Classification (NCBI taxonomy): domain Eukaryota; kingdom Fungi; phylum Ascomycota; class Eurotiomycetes; order Chaetothyriales; family Cyphellophoraceae; genus Cyphellophora; species Cyphellophora attinorum. Next base: position 20,849 of record NW_017253259.1, on the reverse strand, counting down.
TGCATCGCGATCTTGAGCTCGCTCAGCATCATGAGATCTGCGAGCTGGTAGATGTCCAGGAAGCCTGTCATATTGCCTACACGCATTCTCTCTTGTTCTGAGAATCGGACCGGGAAGTTGGATGAATTTGAAATGATGAGATGAATGAGTTCTGATATTTTCTTTTTTCCAGTGTAGAGAAAAGCCACAATGGCTGCAAGCGCGCAGGGATGGGTTTCCTCAATAGTCATGATTCCGTCTGAGCTCTCTCTGAATCCACCATCGATCGCAGCCCGGAAGTACTCGGATCTGGAGGCAAGGATGGACTTGTGTAGATTGAACACCTTATCTTTGCATCGTACCACGAAGTCGGAATATTTGCCGGTTTCTAGCCACTGCAAGACCACACTGTTAGGAATGATGGGCGAAGCAGGTACTTCGGTGCCGGCATTGGACATGGTGGTTGCTCCTTTGGGTGGTGTGTAGCGATGTCGATGGTTGCGTTCGGACTTTGGGGCGCCCGTGATGGTGGATCGCGAAGGGCTGGGAGGACGACTATTTGTAGCCGCGAGCGATCGATGTAAAAGTGTGGTGAAAGACCTATCGTGTGGTCCGCAGCAGGGAAGTGTGAAACAAGATCTAGAGGTGGCCAAGAACTTACCTGAGATCGCAAGGCTGCACACACGCGTTCGAAGTCTCGTCAGGTGAAGACGCCGCAATGACAGACGTGATCTAGCTGAGAGGCACTTGAAGCTGTCAAGCCATGGACTTGAATTGATGCTACCCTATAATTCTCAACTAGCATGTCCAAAACGGAGATACAGGCAGATTGGCTCGATGAGAGGGAAGGTGCAACAGTTGAATGGTGCATCGGGATGAGTGTCGATGGTACACATGGCTGCAAAGCTCCCATAACAGATATGACTGCCGTCTGGCTTATGCCGGAAGGTATTGTCGACATCTAACTATCGCTGTAGATGTTGCATTCTACGGTTGGTATAATGCGAGATGGTGGGAAAAGCACGGGGAAACTCAGAAATGCGTTTCAGGCAACTAAGCACTGCTTGGCAAGGGCAACTCTTTAAGGCAACGACTATCGCGGCTAGAATTTTGGCACTATGCGCCCAATGACTTGCTGTTATTGGGGCTCAGGGCGCTCTCAGCGACACTGCCAGACTCTCTCGAGAACCGCCATTCCTCAATCCCTTTCGCTCTACCACATGGCCTGATTCGATACATGCCCCTCTGTCAGCGATGGTCCCAAGCGCTGGCTTCTGCTCCGTCCATCCGAACTAAGTACAGACTCAAACGCATCTCCGAGGTGCCCGTCTCCACACGCTCCATGAGTGTTCGAGCTGGCGGGCGTAAAGCCAGTGTTGGCCGGTCTTCGGGCACACGATGCAAGACGTCTTCCAGCGACCCACTGCCTGCATCGTGTACTGTAGCTGCTGCAGCCAGAGCTTGCCAGAGGTAACTCCTTCAGGATCGTATGTCTTTGCCAAGTCGAGAATACGTCCGTGCCATTCCTCTTCCATAGCGTCAGCCAGTCGCTGGCCGAGCAGCAAACGAGAGACTTCGCTACCGCTCAGAATCCAGGTTGTCAAGCAACGGATCAAGTCAACAGAGCTTGGAACCATGGTGTATATCTTTTCGATACAGTCTTCCAGTGTAACGTCTTCGTCGTAATCTTCTCCTTCCATCCTCCATTGCGTTACAAGGCGCCAGCCGATGTTCTTGTCTGCAGCTCTGCGGAGCTCTGGAAGCATGAAGCGGTCTGCCAGGAGATAGAGGTTGATTGTGTCTTCGAATCCCAAGGTTTCATCATGCTCGCCGTCTGTGAACTCACGGAGAAACGTTTGGCAGAAGAAACCCCAGAGCTTGCCGAGATCACATTGCTTGGAGCTTTTAAAGATGTACAAGTAGACGATGACCATTGCAACAGCCAAAGGTGGGGCCTCTCCTATTGTGATCTCATTCTCGATGGTCTCCCTGAAGCCACTGTCGATTGCAACCCGGAAGAAGTCTGACCTGGAAGCAATGATGGCCTTGTGCACAGCAAAGCTTTTGTTACCGCATTTGATCGTGAAATCTGAGTACTTTCCCGTCTTCAGGAGCTCAACTGTTTGGTCGCGACTGAGTCCAGACATGGCGTTGATATTCGATCGCAGGATTCGGACAGTGTGTAGCTTGTGTTGAACTGAGAATTGTTAGCGCCCGCGCGATCACACTGGAGATGGGCTTCCTGCCTGAGGGTTGCTCGTCTGTTGGTAATGCAACTGGCTGTCAAGCTGTAGGGATGTTATGAAGCTAATTGGGACTCGTTGGGAGAAGAAACAGGCGAAAATGAATAAACAAAAGTGGCGGGTTGGCAAGTCTTCTGAGCTGGACGGCATAAGTGAATTCGTTCAGTGAATAGCACGGAGTGTGCCGGCGGGCTTCTGGATGCTTCGCCGCTATCGGGTCCTTGTCACGCTGCACTCTATCTTCGCACCTGGAGCGGGCATCCGTGGCCGAAAATGTGGCGGTAATAGATCCCATTCCTCTACTCCGTAAGGATCAGTATCTTCTCGATTCTCAGCCAGTGCCGTGTCAGTCCACGCGCTGACGCTTCGCCGGCTGTGCCTTCTTGCGATTCGCAGGATCTCGAGCAAAGGCGAGCTGCACCTCTAAATCTGTGACTCGTTCAAAGCAGGCACGGACCAACAGGCGACCAGAATGTACAGCAGACGGATCCTTCTCTTCAGCCAAGGTCATGAGCTCCTGGAGTGTCTTCTGAAAGGTGATTTGTGTCCTTCTGACGGAAGCTGGCTGCTTGGTGGCTCTTGATTTGCCAGATCCACGCCGAACCTCTTCCTCGTCCTCGTCACTCTCGTCACTGCTACTACTGCTGACATCGCTGTCGGAGGTCTCGCTATCGATCACGGCGATTCCGACTGGTCTGTACTTGGCTTCCATCTCCAGTAGAAGTTTGGTCACGCCAGGACGAAGGAAGTCGTCACGCTCGCCGACCTTGTCGTATACCATCTGTACGAACTGGTGAATTAAGGTCTTGTGAGCATACATATCCTTGCCCAGATATTCATAGACGCGCTTTGAGACACGCTCGAGGAAGACTTCGCCTATGGCACGTCTGAGGTCGAATAACATCAGGCGGTCTGCAAGCAAGTAGACTTCGACATGGTCGGGAAGCGAGTGAACCTCTCGTGAGAACTTGTTTGGCCAGATACCGGAGATCTTCTTCGAGGTATGGAGTTGTTGTGTGTAGATGAAGGTGATGATGACGGCAACAATGCGCGGCTCAGTCTCTCGGCATGTGTAAACGTCTTCGACCCCCTCCTTGAACGGACTGTCGATGAGTATATCGAAGTAGGCGCTTTTTGTCAACAGCATTAGCTTATGGACGGCAAAGACTGTGCTTTTGCATTTGATGCTGACTCTGGGTCAGCGCTGTCTTCAAGACTTGGCATCGATCGACCAGGACACGTTTTGTGGCACGATGTCCGCGCGCGTGTTCCGGGAATTTTGGCAGACTCACGTGAAGTCGGAGAAGCGGCCGCTTCGCAGAAGACTTAGCGACTCGTCGACGCTTAGGCTGGTGGCGGACATGTCGAATTATCGAATCTGGCTCTATCGGCTAAGCACGTTGTAGGCGGCATGAAGCTCGGGCAACGAGTGGTGGTTCACCTAGTAACGATGAAGGTCTCCTGGTTTGCCCCGTTTGTCTCGTTCCAGTTGCCTTGGCATCGCTTTCACCCATGGAGGCCACCCTGTTCAACATCGAATCTCACACTTCTCGTGCGTCCAATTCCATACTCTCTGACCACATGGATGCTTTGCTTATACGGAGGACTCAAGCAGTGTCGATCTCAAATGTAACGTCTCACATCCAGCGCATGGCTTTCCGCTCATCCTCAGCAATGAGTACCTGAATGCCATGGACCTCAATGGGTGAGGGTGCGAAAACCTGCGCAAGGTGAGTCCAGCACAGCATACACGCCTGCAAAGTACAACAGCCCGGTATGTTTGCCATCTGTCGATCGGCTAGAGTCGCAACGGTCGGTGCACTGATGCACCTGAGATCCCGTCCACATGTACACATCAGCTACGACGATTTGCCCGCGTCAGACACTAGCGATGTCTGGCTGCTGGCAGCAACGCGGATTTGATGGAAGTGTACAACACATGGCGTTAACCGGATGACAACGCATGAGGCGCACCAGGCATGGCGTTGCGTTCCGCTAATCAGCTGAACTCCCGAGGTCCTGCTCATCACTCGACGGTCGGGTGGACTGCCAGGCATTCGTGGAAAGAACGCCGCCTCATGTCGTGCGCGCCGCTCGAAGGCTGAATCAAAGTCCGCGGAGGATGAGCTGTCACCTACCTACCTGGGTAGTAAGGAGAGCTGGAGCCCGAAGCGAAGCACGGGAAGTACCAATAGAGGGCTTTGGCACCTGGGACGCTCTGTTACTCCGCCAAATTAGGCCCTCACAGCCCGACGCGACTCAAAGACTTCGCCGATCTCGTAGGGGTTCTCCTGCATGTCCACACTCATTTTCATATCTTCCATGGTATCCAGCGACCGACCTGCTACAATTTCTCTGCGACTGCGTCAGGCTCCGAAGATCAAGTATCACCTGTGCACACGCAGAAGATTCCAAACAGACAGCTCTTGGCAGAAAGATCAATGGACCCCTGTCTGAGGAGAAAAGCCGTCATTGTCACCGAATCGGGCTCGCCATGGCCTTGAGTACAAGCCAGAGTCCGGCAACAGAGCCTCAGCCTACACAGAAGCCTGGTAGCGTCACCAAAGGCAAGCCAAAGGGATACAAGAGGATCAAATTCAAGTCATGGCAGCCTACAGCGGAATCAGATCCGCACGACATTAACGGAGGAAGGACGAAGTGGAGGCTGAACCGGCATGTGAAGAGGTCTGCAACAGATGCCAGCCTGAACTCTTCGGCAACTCAGCAGGCGGAACGAAAGACTGTCGTGATCACAGCCCATACGTACAGGTGTCCGACGCCGCTACAGCACAGGAGTCTCCCAGAGAATGGGCATCGTCAGGACCCATTCGTCACCCTACCCATCGAAGCCACCCCGGATGTCACATCGGCAATGGACTTCTTTCTAGCTACTTGTGTGCCCGAGAATAAGCAGTCCGAATGGTTGGTTGGCAAGCCGAACCCGCACATGGCCTTGCTCTTCCCATTTATGCTCAAGGATGCCATGCTCTTCGAGATTGTCGTCGTACTTTGTAGAGCATCGATCCTCATGGCACAGGGAAAGAAAGTCAAAGAAGACCGACCCTTCGTCCTTCGCCGAGCGCATGCCATCAAAACAATCACCAACAACCTAACATCGCCGCAAGGCATAAGTGATGCGTCCCTCCTGAGCATAACCATGGTATTGACCTTGGAGTACCTGACTGGCAACGTTGCGGCGGTTGCGGCCCATCTTGATGGCATTCAACAGATGCTTCAACTCCGTGAAGACCTGGACGGCAGTACGCCATGGAAGCGCTTCGTAAGAGCAGGAGTCTTGGCTTACCAGTCCCTGGGATGTTTCGTTACGGGAAAGCCGATGAACATACCAGGCACCTCGCCTGGATACGTCAAAGAGGCATTCAATGAACTCGGCCTTAATGAGCCACTTTCATATCCAGGGCTGCCATTCTCGCCTGAGCTTTGCACAAGTCTCTCGCGTCTACCTCCCGCATTCGCCGAATTGTGTCTCTGTGGTAATGTGTCAAAGCAGATCATGAACTTTCTCGCCTTCGCCCAGGCCACGACAAACCTTTTGTCTCATATGGATGAAGCGGATGAACGGGTTGACCACGAGATACAAGTAATGCTCGCCGCACTCCAGCGGTTAGGATTCGCTGAGAAGGCAACGATTGAGAGCTATCTTGTGTGCGGTCTACTGGCATACGCTTTTCAGTTGAGACAACTTAGATCGCTAAACATATTCCACGACCCGCCGCTAAGACATTTCATCGACCAGATGCGTAAGCATGAGAAGCCCGACTCGAAAAGAGCCCAGGATACCATGATATGGATTTCCATATCTGTAGGTGGAGCGTTGGGTTTGCGGACCATGGCGATGCCTGGCGGCCATGAGGTGCTTGATAGAATGTTCCGCCTCTATCCGGAGTCGAGCAACTGGTCATATGTGGATTGGGTACTGAAAGCGCACTTTTGGACAGAAAGCCTTGGTCGCCATTGGGAGAAGGTCTGGAGCACTGGCTTCGATAGATGGACAATAGTCAAAAACCAGTCGATTCCATCGGAGCTGAAGCTCATTTACCCAGGCAGCAGACCGGAGGACGATTTGGTCGACGGTCCATCAATTACCTTCGACCAAACTATAGAGCACACTAGGAGCGCAGCATATTCGATTGCACATATGATGGATGCTGCGAAACGGTGTCCTTTTCAGGCTCGCCTTGGTCCCTCAATGCAGATGCCGGAGCTAGATGGCATGAGTATGAGCCTGGGATGTGTCCGATGAGTGCGTAGCCGGATAGTCATGCAGGCGCTTCGAGATAAACTCACAACATCCTTTTCGCTTCATAGTATGTCGACCTTTCATATCGACTTCACTTGAGGCTGCCATAGCAACTCCACTAGCACTAGCGCCATTTTTCACCCATCGCCATTTCGACAGATTTCGGTCCACCTGAAAAGTGCCAGCCTAAACGCTCAGGCTTCAGAGCGCCTTCGACGTTCTGCCATCGATACACCCGCCGCATAGTGCTGTCGACAGGCGATTACTGGTACGCATGGAACACTACTCGGGTAGTCTGACTCTGGCTGACGGCCATTAGGTCGCAACGATTCCTCACAGAGTATACGCACCTCGACAGGCTGTCAACACTATGCCAACACTCAGTCGCGCCCACGGCATGGAGCTGCTGAAGACTGGACAGTACTCCGACTTCACAATAAGATGTGGCGACAAGACCTTCGCTGTACACAAGAATATAATCGCGTTGAAGTCAGAGTATTTCTGCAAGGCAATCGACAGCGGCTTTAAAGAAAGCGTCGAAAACGAGATCACAATTCAGGAAGCTACGCCTATCGCTGTGGGAGTGATGATAGTCTTCCTGTACCTCTGTGAACACAGTTCGGAAGCTAAGTTCGACGCTATCATGGAGGATCTCTTGGCTGTGTTTCCCAGCACGTTTACATACGAGGAATGTGGTAAGACCACACGATTGGAAGACGTTCTTGCCGTGTACCTCCTAGCCGATCGTCTTCTGGTTCCAGAGCTACGAGATATTGCAGATAAGGATATTGGCGCGCAACTGCGGCTAGCATGGGACATCGATCGCGAGTCCGTGTCATACTTGGTCGACAAGGTCTACACAACAATTCCAAGCACGGACACTTGTGTGCGTCCTTATCTAACAGCCTGGATCTTCAGCCAAGTTACCGTCTCTCGCAGGCTGTCGGACGGGTTCCAACAGAGGTACGGCGACATTGCAGAAGGCTACGGATATATTCTGGTGCTGGCGAGAAATCACGACCCGGCAGGATCGCTTGCGAGCGAGGTTCTGCTGCGGAGGCAACAAGATGGCAAGGTTGGCACGTTCTCCACACCCGCAGCCTGGTGTAGAGGAGAAGAGTGGGAATGGAGGTAGCTCGAGATGACGCAGTCAAGTCCCGGGCGGGACGGGAAGACTGGAATAAACCTTTCGAGATAGGACTATTCTGGGACAAAATTTGAAGGATTGTGACTTGTTCGACCGTGCATGAGTGTTTTCTTGCTTCGAGGTCAGAATCTCTGACCGCTGATGCCAAGCCTGGAAAGGGCGTCGCACGGAAAGCGCTTCCGGCCGCGATAACCTGATGTAAGTGGTCCCACATGCTCTCTCCTTCTGCGCACGCAAGTGGTTTTTCGCACGTGTAACATGCCCAGTCCTGGCTGATGGGCACCGTAAAAGGAACAATGAATGGTCAGATGGAATGCTCGAAGCCAGATTCCTCCCCTGCGCGTCCCGCCAGTCACACCCTACCTGCGCTAGAACGGGAGGGATTTGCCATGCTCTGCGTTTCTCGTCAGCCAGGCCAATGGTCAGGAACACAGTTCCGTTTCACACATCACATCGCTCAGGATATATAACAAATTTTGTAGAGTATGAGCTCGCGTCTTCCCATCGCAGCTTCGTGCTCCTGGCCTCTCACCCATCATTGGTCCCATGTCTCCATCCAAGGACTTCGATCCTAATGATGGCGACGACGAAGACACCGGTCGTCTCTTCATCGTTGCGAATCGTTTGCCTATTTCAATCAAGCAAAGGAAGGATGGAACCTTCGACTTCACTACATCGTCTGGCGGCCTGGCCTCCAGTTTGGCAGGTCTTAGCCAGAAGGTGAAGTTTCTCTGGTTTGGCTGGCCCGGGGTCGACGTTCATCGCAATGACAAGGACGAGCTTCGAAAGCGTATGCAGAATGAATATGGAGCAGTACCAGTCTTTCTTAGCAAACAGCTGGCTGAGGCCCATTACAATGGATTCGCCAATTCCACGTTGTGGCCACTGCTTCATCGCCTGCCGGAAAAGGCTTCCAGCAAGAGCGAATGGTCGGATGCTTACAAAGAGGTCAATGAGACCTTTGCAGACGTCCTGTTACCTCATCTCGAAGATGGCGACACTGTCTGGATCCACGACTATCATCTGCTCTTACTCCCAACTGCTCTCAGAGAACGACTACGGAATAAGAAAGTGCGGCTGGGGTTCTTCCTACACACGCCCTTTCCTAGTGAAGACTACTACTCGATCTTGCCCTTCCGAGAAGCTATCTGTAACGGGCTCTTCAACTGTGATGTGATCGGATTTCATGTCCCAGAGTATGTGGCTAGCTTCTTGGATTCGGCTGAAAAGGCATTGCCGGACGTCGAAAGAAGTCCTCATGATCTTCATTACCAGGGTCGGAAAATTATCGTTCACCACTTTCCCATCGGCATAGACCCAACACAGTTCCACAGAGCATTGCAGCAGAAGGATTCCGAGGAAGAGTTCCAACACCTTCTTAACACATTCAAGGGCAAGAAGCTTTTGGTCTCCGTGGACCGTCTCGATTACATCAAAGGCATACCTCAGAAACTCACAGCCTTTGATCATTTCCTGACCGAGCATCCGGAGTATGCTGGCAAAGTCGCACTGGTACAGCTCGCTATCCCTTCTCGTGAAGGCGTGCCGGAATACAATCAGCTCAGAGACGAAGTCGAGCGTCTAGTCGGACGGGTCAATGGCCGACACAGCACGACAAGCTACACACCTGTGGTCTACCTGTATCAGAGCTTGGCATTTCCGAAACTTTGCGCCCTATATGCTGCAGCAGATGGCTGCGTTGTGTCTTCGGTTCGGGATGGCTTGAACCTGGTGTCGTATGAATTCATTGCGTGCCAAAAGCGAAAGGCCGATGATAAGGAGGGCGTTGGTCCAGGTCTGTTGCTGTTGTCGCACTATACCGGTGCGAGGACGATGCTTGGGTCATCCCTTATCTTCAACCCTTGGGACACGCCGCGGTTTGCAGAGACTATCAAGACAGCACTAGAGATGCCACGAGAAGAGCGACAAAAGCGGTATGAAGAGGCTGCCGAGGTGGTTGAGTCGAGGACGAGTTTGCAGTGGGGTCTAGACTTCTTGGAAACGATGAAGACTCTGAAGATCAGTCCTGATGAAGAGCCTGCAGGTGTGCAGCAGGACGCTGAGGCCATGAAGTGAAGGGTGAAAAGCGATAAGTATAACGATGATTGAGCATTCGCAAAGCGTAAGTGCTGGAAGGTATAAAATCATTGCCCTACGAATATTAATGTCGACCTCACCTCGAATCGTTGTCACCCGGCCCCAGATAGTCAGGCTGCGACGACCTCTGAACCACACGTTCGAATTAGCAGACTACACAGATCTCTTCGAGCTGAGCATGCCGAACTCCAGTCCATTTGATGCGGCGTTGCGTCCAGCACTTTCTGACCTTTATGCAAAGCGATTCCAGCGTGTCGCATACTCGGCATTCACTCATACCTAGGTAGGTACCCCGCGGTGCCCTGGTGCCCCACACAGCTGGGGTTGCCTCAAGCCAAGAGCTGATGCCCCAGCTTGGAGAGCATCCCCCACAACCTCGGCCGTCTTACTGCGCACATCCCCACGCCACGCCCTCACGTTTGCTTCTAAGGCTCATCAATCGCTTATGCAGGCGCGGCAACAGTAATGTAACCTTGCCTTGCGTAGCCGCTCTGCATGAACAAAGTCTCACTTTGACACGTATACCAATCATAATTTATCCTCGGCCACCCGCGTCTACTTCGGCTAGCTTCCACTACACATCCCTAACGACACGTTTACAGATTCCAGCCTGCTTCCTTCGATTCGACCACTCTCAGCTCTTCCTGACAGCTGTCTGCCGCGTCTGACTTGGCCTTCCGCCTGAATCAGGCGACTGCAGAGGCAGACGGGGCGTACTTCGTCCCCAGTCACAAACTTTTGTGTGATTCTACGCGTCGTGACCTGGGCCTCACTCGGCTGACTCTCGGGACGCCTGTAACGCCACTGAGGTCCACGTTCGAGATCCTCGCGGTTGGTGGTGGTTCCAAGGGGCGCGTGCCACCGACTAACCCCAGCGCCCATCAGAGATGCTGCTCAGGGCGCCGTGTACGCGTCTGGTCTTCGGCCAGGCGCGGTTATCCCCGAGATCATGCCTGCGAGCTACAGGTGAGCTCTTCATGGCCCAGCCCAACGAAGCTCTCGATTGACTTGACCCAGATTATGTGCAAAGGCAATTGCCGTTTAACGCCAACGTCCAGCCCAGATCACTTCACCAAGATAGCGGCAGTGCTGTTAGGCGAAAGACAGTTCTACTGGATCAGTTCCGACGACCTGTCGCAGGCACTACAGGCACGGCAAACGTCATACGCTCATTACACGCCCCTTCTGGTGATGCACCAGTGCCGTACAGTGAGCTCGTTGTTGGCGCCCCGAAGGAGATCTACCCTGGCGAGAAGCGTGTGGCTATCACTCCGGGAAACGTCACCCTACTGCTCAAGAAGGGCTTCAAGCAGATCCTGATCGAACGTGGGGCTGGAGCGGAAGCAGAGTATAGTGATGATGCGTACGAGAGTGCTGGAGCCACTCTCGTAGATCAGAATGCGATCTGGTCACAATGTAACATAGTGCTCAAGGTCCGAGCACCATCGATCGACTCCGAAATACCGAAGGTAAAGGAGGGTACCACGATCATTTCTTTCATTCAGGCAGCACAGAACAAAGACCTCGTCGATGCTCTGGCGGCTCGGAAAGCGACAACGTTTGCTATGGAGATGATTCCCAGAATCAGTCGTGCCCAGGCCTTTGATGCACTCAGCTCAATGGCCAACATTGCTGGATACAAGGCCATCCTCGAAGCCTCGAACCACTTTGGCCGCTTCTTGACTGGACAAGTCACTGCTGCTGGCAAGATTCCGCCGTCAAAGGTCTTGATCATCGGTGCAGGCGTGGCCGGATTGTCTGCTATCACCACGGCTAGACGTATGGGTGCCATAGTCCGAGGTTTCGATACACGACCAGCTGCCCGAGAACAAGTACAATCGCTCGGCGCAGAATTTCTCGAGGTTGAAATTCTGGAAGATGGCTCTGGTGCTGGCGGATACGCCAAGGAGATGTCGAAGGAATTCATCGACGCTGAAATGAAGCTTTTCCTCGAGCAAGCTAAAGAGGTCGACATTATTGTCACCACTGCTCAGATACCAGGCAAGCCTTCGCCGAAGTTACTACTCGAAGAGGCCGTAATGGCCATGAGACCAGGCTCGGTCATCGTTGACTTGGCCTCAGAGGGCGGTGGCAATTGCGTCCTTACCCAGCCAGGAAAGCTCATCACCACCAGGAACGGCGTCAAGATCATTGGCTACACAGATTTCCCATCCCGACTACCTACTCAGTCGTCGAACCTGTACTCAAACAACATCACGAAGCTGCTGCTGTCCATGTCGCCAGCTGACAAGGCCTACGGCATCGACCTCGATGAGAGGTAGTCCGAGGCGCGATAGTGACCCACAACGGAGAGATCCTACCTCCGGCACCCAGGCCGCAACCTCCACCAGCTCCTGCTCAGAAGCCGCAGATCCTGGCGGCAGAGAAGAAGGAAGTGACTCCTTTGCAAGCAGCCCAACAACAAGTTGCACTCGTCACTGGTGGCATGGCCGGAGCGCTTGCGCTTGGCAAATTCACTACGCCGTTGTTCATGAGCAACATCTTCACAGCTGGTCTGGCAGGCCTCATAGGCTACAAGTCCGTATGGGGTGTTATCCCTGCTCTTCACTCACCTTTGATGTCCGTCACCAATGCAATCTCCGGCATTGTAGGTGTTGGTGGCTTCTTCGTCATGGGAGGCGGCTATGTGCCCGAGACGCTACCTCAAGCATTAGGTGCTGCATCTGTCCTTCTGGCTTTCGTTAACATCGGCGGAGGTTTCGTCATCACGAAGCGCATGCTGGACATGTTCCGTCGACCCATGGATCCCAGTGAGTATCCATGGCTATACGCTATTCCAGGAGCACTGTTCGGTGCTGGCTACCTAGCTGCCGCTTCTACCGGCATGGCAGGTCTCGTTCAGGCTGGCTACCTCGTCAGCTCGCTGCTTTGTATCAGCTCGATCTCTGGGCTAGCATCACAAGCAACTGCCCGTCAAGGAAACCTGTTCGGCATTCTCGGCGTGTCTACGGGCGTGCTGGCCTCATTAGCCGCAGCCGGCTTCTCAACACCTGTCCTAGCCCAATTCGGCATGATCGCAGGCATTGGTTCAATATTCGGTGCCCTCGTTGGCCGCCGCATCACACCCACGGAGCTACCGCAAACAGTAGCCGCACTGCACTCTGTCGTTGGCCTCGCTGCCGTCCTAACCTCAATCGGCTCCGTCCTTGCCTCCACTGCCCATCTTACCATGCTCCACATGGTCACTGCCTACCTCGGCGTCCTCATCGGTGGCGTCACCTTCACAGGCTCGATCGTTGCCTTCCTCAAGCTCGCCGGTAGGATGTCATCTCGCCCCATCAACCTTCCAGGCAGACACGCCATCAACCTCGGCCTTGTTGCCGCCAACGCCGGCACAATGGGCGCCTTCCTGACCATGGCTCCCGGAGCGCCTGCTGTCGCCGCTATAGCACTGACAGCCAACACCGCTCTGTCGTTCACAAAAGGCTTTACCACCACCGCCGCAATTGGCGGCGCCGATATGCCTGTCGTCATCACCGTCCTCAACGCCTACAGCGGCTTCGCCCTCGTCGCCGAGGGTCTCATGCTCGACAACCCGCTCCTCCTCACCGTCGGCAGCCTAATCGGCGTCTCCGGCTCCATTCTGTCATACATCATGTGCGTCGCAATGAACCGCTCCCTCACCAACGTCCTCTTCGGCGGCATCGCCCGCCATGCCTGCCCAGACCGACCAAGAAAAAATAACGGGCACCGTGACCAAAACCAATGTCGACGAAACCGTCGAAGCACTCGCCAACGCAGAATCCGTCATCATCGTCGTCGGCTACGGCATGGCGGTCGCGAAAGCACAGTACGCCATTGCTGAGATGACTGCTATGCTGCGCAGCAAAGGCGTCAACGTCCGCTTCGCGATTCATCCAGTGGCAGGTCGGATGCCGGGCCAGTGCAATGTGTTGCTGGCGGAGGCGAGCGTGCCGTATGATATTGTGCTGGAGATGGACGAGATCAATGATGATTTTGCCGATACGGATCTTGTGTTGGTGATTGGCGCGAATGATACAGTGAATCCGATTGCGTTGGAGCCCGGGAGTCCGATTGCGGGGATGCCGGTGTTGCAGGCTTGGAAGAGTAAGGGGGTGGTTGTCATGAAGAGGGGGATGAGTAGTGGGTATGCGGATGTGCCGAATCCGATGTGTAAGTTATCTTCTTGCTGGGGTGGAGGGGGATTTTGCTGACGTGTCTACAGTCTACATGCCGAACACGAAGATGCTGTTTGGTGATGCGAAGACGACTTGCGATGGTAAGCATTCAAACACTTCTGCTGAGACGAGGATGGAAATGCTGACTATAGCACTTGTAGCGCTCAAAGCCTCACTGGACGCAAAGTATAAGGCTGACATGATGGTATGAGCGGAGAACGATTACACAGCACGGACCGTGTGCGTCCACGATTCTGAGCTGGTGACGAGGTAGATTCATACATTCCTTGCTGCCTGGAGCTCTACAATTTGTGGTATCACGTCAGGAGGCTCGGCGAGGTTCGGCAATCTACCCACGGCGCCCACATGCAGTTGAGAGGCTGGATAGGCAACAGATTCGAAGACACCAACGACATGATGAGCTCGCGCTGATAGCTGGCAGACGGGCCTAAGCATAGTCGTGCAGGAAGGCGGAGGAGAATTCAATTGTCAATATTTGCTTGGGTAGACATATAGCTTGTCTCTCGCCTTAAGTAGTCTATGGATAGAAAGATTGGTCTACAGCAATCGCCTCGCTGACGACCAGGCAGAAATCTGCGCTCTACGTTTGCTCCGCTTCTTTGCTATCTGCCAGCCCCTCCACTCTGCTCTGCACTTTCTCCATGCCAGCACGTACGATCTGGCGGTAGCAGCTTCTCCAGTATTTCTTTGCACTGATGATTGACCCTCCTGGGGTTGGGATATCATCTTCACCCACGCGAAGGTCGGCATGATCAGGTAGGGCGAGAATGGCTTCAAAATCCATCGCCCTGCTTTCCGCCGGCTCGGTTGTGTTATTGCTAGATTCATCATCGCCGGGCCCTCCATTAAGCTTCACCCGAAGCAGGAGCTGAATCTTCGCCAGCGTGCCATCGAAGTACCAGCCGTGGTGGATGCGCTCGCACTTGTTTCGCAGGGAGTCTGGGAAAGGAGGGGATGTGAGGTCGCTGATCTTTTGGTCGACGATGTCGACCAGTTGGATTGTGCGTTGTGTATCTGCTACGGGATACGCGAATAGTCCATAATCTGACTTTGGAGCAGGCTGATATGCTTTGGTCGCGTCGTCAGGCGGTATAAGTGGCCTTGGGTGCTGTTCTGCTTCGGTCGTATCATTGAGCGGTACTGGTAGCTGTGACTGAGGTCCTGCTTCGGTAGTGTCGTCGGGCGGCATTTGTAGCTGTGACTGCGGTGGACTTGGCGGATCCATCGGAATGGTCTGGTATTTGGCGTATTTTGGAGACGTTCGAGGATCTACTTTGTAGCGGCAGAAAGTATTGCTCCACGGTCCGGACATGATCTCGAATGCGATGTAGAGCGCAGATATGCGGATGTCTTTTTCAAGTGCTCCGGGCGGAAGTTTTGCGGCTAGCGCCTCCAGTGACCAAATCGGTCTCTCGCCGAACAACTGCCTGCACGTGGCAGCCATGTCCTTGATATTTTGAGGTCTCGTGTCGAGGCGTGTCGAGTTCGAGATTTCGTAGGCTGTGGGCCACTGTAGCTCAGTATCGTGCGCTATTTTGGAGGTGTTGCGGCCAACCACGGTACCCTGCTTCGGCTTAAAAGAGGTTCTTTCGGTATAGGCATACGCTTGTGGGAGTGTATTCAATGACAGCACGGGTGGCGGAAACATTTCTGTGTTCTGCAGACCGCGTGATCCTGGCAACTGGAAAGTCTTGATCGAGTCCAGATTTCCGCCGATCAGCTTTGAGCTGACTTCTGACTTGAAGCTCGAGTCTTTCGTTGAATATATGAAGTCTGGCAATGTTCGGAAGACGTGGCTGTTCTCGACCATGCCAAGAGGAACAACTTGGACTTGCTCTGGATTGTCCTTGATAGATCTCAGCAGACTTTGGGCATTGTTGTTTTCGGTTTCTGTGACAGACTGAAAAGATTCTTGAGAGCCACGTTTCCGCTTTCCGATCCGCTTGGGGACCGATATCTGCAGGAGGACGTTGTTGGCCTGATTGTTGATGGAGCTGATGGACTGACCACCAGGGGTAAAGATCAAGGGCAAGGTTTTCTGAGAGGCGTTGTTCAGTACTTCAGATAGAGTGCCGCCCCCACCTAGCATGGCGACTGCTTTGTCGACATTTTGGACGATGCATGGATGCTCGACAGAGACTATGCGTTGGTTGGGAATGCTGAAGCGAGGTGCCTCGTTTGGCGGTCCGGCATTGGTGTCAGGGGTGTGAGAGTCCATGTTGGTCGTTCAACGCAACCAGGTGATGCGCGGGAATCGCTAGATGACAGCTTGCATGAAAGCTTCCATCGATACGAACAAACAGCAGCGAAAGATGATCAGGAGTGCAAAAACAAAAGTATGAAAGCGATTGCTCGTGAGTTGATGAGAATGTCCTTTTGGCAATGATCACGTGTTCCCTTCACTGACTCACCATGTGTGAAAGCTTCCTCTTCGAAAATGTAGCAGGAGGCCGTTTTCTTCAAGGAGGACTCTACCCGATCACGCTGTAGCTGGCTGCACATTAATCTCAAGACACCACGCTTTGATTGATCGAACTGCAACGGCGATGTGGAAGGATAAACTCGAACGCGTAGCTCCAATTTTCAAGGTTGGCAGTGAAGAAGGAGCGATTCTTGGCAGACGGCAGCGGGGAGGTGGCCTGCGCCATTCAGTGGACGAGGAAGTCGAGAGCTCATCAACTTTGCCCTAGAAACAGCATTATCATCCTGCTCTTCTACAAATCAAGCCTACACGCACAGTGCATCCTCTAACGCCTACTTACCTCATTCGACTCGAGTCAAGTTGCCTTGGACAACCAGTCGACGATTGACCTAGACCTCCTCACCTCCCGAGCCTCCTCCACACTTACACCGGTTCGAGGCTCCAAGTCGCTACCTCGACGCAGACATCCCGACATAATACAGATCAGTCCACTTTGAGCCTAAGAGAGGCTTCCAGCCAACATGAGCACGTGAAAACCGCGAGTTGCGTACTTCCAGCACACTCGTTACCCGCAATACCAGCCCAAGCCTGTCCGCCGATGCTTGTCCACATTGCGCCACAAGTCATACACCACCATCAAGTGAAGTCGATCGTCCGACTGTGACCACGCAGCCTGCCGTCTCACCACCATGAAGGGCTTTAGACAGAGAGTGGTACGTTCATGCCGTGTCGCACCTCTACCATGACTAGCTTACTGACTTCCGCGAAGCACGACCAGCTATCGCGTGCAAAGGACTCGAACAAATCCTCCAAGAAGAAGGACAGCAACAATACCGGAACAGCTTCGCCCCTGTCGTCATCTACCACAGTAGGCGGCGAGTCACGATCCCCAAGTAATTCGCAGACCGCTACACCCACCTCCTCCACAACGAATGTCTCCGACATAAGGGGAAAGGGTCCTACAAATGAACCAGGTCAAAACCACCATGTCGGCCCTTCCCATCTGGGATCCGGCTCGTCAGGCCCTCACTTTGGTGGTGTAGGGCCCGGTGGTCAGGGTGGTTCAAGCACTCCAGGTCGAGGCGGAGATCGCATGGCCCCGAGTGTGGTCATCAGTCCCAGCGCTCCTCACATTCCCGGCCCAGGCGCAACAGAGACCATGCCGCACGATTTGGCGCCTCCGAAAGCCGGGCAGAAGTCGTTACTGTTCGACAGGTTACAGTCCGCACCCAAGGACATGCCCGAGGGTATCCGGACACCCAAGCGGCTGTCTTCACACTTCGATGTCTCAGACCAGAAAGCACGAGACCTGGAGAAGCTGCCTGGATTTCATGAAGTGCCTCCAAATAGAAGACAGGAGCTATTCATGCAGAAGATTGACCAGTGCAATATCATATTTGACTTCAATGACCCGACCGGGGACATGAAGTCGAAAGAGATCAAGAGACTAGCGCTGCACGAGCTGCTCGACTATGTCGCTAACAACAGATCAGTCATTACAGAACCCATGTACCCCAAAGTGGTCGACATGTTCAGCAAGAATCTGTTCCGGCCGGTGCCGCCACCAGTCAACCCTCAGGGCGATGCATTCGATCCGGAAGAAGATGAGCCTGTCTTAGAGGTTGCATGGCCTCACATTCAAGTCGTCTACGAGTTCTTCTTGCGATTCATCGAAAGTCAGGACTTCAACACCAACATTGCCAAAGCACACATCGACCACCAGTTCGTCCTGCAATTACTCGAGCTGTTCGATTCCGAGGATCCAAGAGAAAGAGATTTCCTCAAGACTACCCTGCATCGAATATATGGCAAATTCCTCAACCTGCGCTCGTACATCAGACGGTCGATTAATAACGTCTTCTTTCAATTCATCTACGAAACCGAGCGCTTCAATGGCATTGCAGAATTGCTCGAGATCCTAGGATCGATCATCAACGGATTTGCGCTCCCACTGAAGGAAGAGCACAAGTTATTCCTGACCCGCGTTTTGATTCCGATGCACAAGGTCAAGAGTCTGAGCATGTATCATCCACAGCTGGCATACTGCATCGTGCAATTCTTGGAGAAGGACTCAGCACTCACCGAAGAGGTAGTTAGGGCCACCACACCGCTTGAAATTACTCATACTAATTGCCGCAGGTCGTTCTTGGCTTGCTACGCTATTGGCCAAAGACCAACAGCACCAAAGAGGTCATGTTCCTTAACGAGGTCGAGGACATCTTCGAAGTCATGGATCCTGCCGAGTTCGCAAAGGTACAGGAACCACTGTTCAATCAACTTGCCAAGTCTGTCGCAAGCCCTCATTTCCAGGTCGCAGAAAGAGCGCTGTACTTCTGGAATAATGAGTACTTCTGCAATTTGGTCAGCGACAACGTTGAAACAATTTTGCCAATCATGTTCGCGCCCTTGTACGAGAACTCCAAGGGACACTGGAATAGGTGAGCTCCGTTCTCAGACGCTGCGGATTGTCCGCTAACACTGATCAGGACTATCCATGGCATGGTATATAACGCTATGAAATTGTTCATGGAGATAAATCCACAGCTCTTCGATGACTGCTCTCACGACTACAACGAGCACCAGAACAGCGCCGATCAACGAGAGGAAGCCCGTAAAGCCAGATGGGACAAGCTCAACGAGCAAGCAGCCAAGATGAAGTCAGGCCAGGGCCAACCACCACCAAGGCCTAAAGCAGATGCGGACGCAACGCAGGATAGCCAAGCACGGCTTGAGACACTGAAGTTGAACGATGAGTCAAGTACAGTCAAGTCAACATCGGTAAGTTAATTTGTGCTCATCTCTCGACTCAGCACTGCCACACATATCAACACTGTCCAAATACTAAGACATCTCTATCATCAGTGAAACATTGTGGTCTTCATTCTAATCTCGTCTGTCTTCTTGACCACAGAGAAAACGAGCAGATTCCCGAGCCCACGTCGTCAAGTCTCATAAGACGTCCGCGAGCATTGACAAGTCTCGACGGAGTCGAAATAACTCGTCTGCGTCAACGACCGAGCGACCGTCCAGTGGCACCTCGGCGGGGGATGCTAGCACCAAACCTCCCATTAATTCAGGATAATAGACGGTCGGCCGGGAGTGTCCCATTTGTTCTCTAACAGACGGTCGGCATGGCGTCACCTAATCATTGGAGCGAGGCTGTTCCACTGATGGGGGACGCGAAAAAGCCCCACGGGCCGAAGTACGAAGTATGATCGAGGCGTCGTGGTCTGCCCTAGCGATGCAGAAGTAGTATCACCATGTCGATTGAATGAATCCATATCTAGACTAGCCCTGCACGGCTGCCGCGGCCCTTGCGCTGGTAGGACGTCCTGCGCGTCTGGGTACGTGTGCAGACATGTAGTGCCTCGCCGGCGCTTTGTTCACGCCATGTAGCCGGACTACATGCCTCTCTATCCATAGTAGGCCACGGCGGATTGATATCTGCAATCCCAGTGCCTGGTACCTGAAACGTGGGCCAAGAGCGATTCTCGTACTCGAAAACTTGGGATCACAATCGTGAAGACGTCATAGTTTCCATCGTGCCTACTAGTGTTCTGAGCCCGCTCACGGCACTAAACCATCGCACGCGTCCCCCGTCTTCGTTCATCAGAAACCTCACGCACATGGAACCGGATCAGAACTGTCGGATCGAGATCCGCAGATCTGGCGCTAGATGTTCTCTAGCCCACGCGATGAGATGCGGACCTGCATTAAGTCCATGTGGACACGCCTTCGGCGCAACAAAATAGTGGTGATGTAAACACATCCACGGTCAGATGGTGAGCTCATCACAGTGCCATGACGGACCTGTCCGAAGAAATCGACGAGGATGCTTTTTCCGACGAGAGCTTGTCCTGTACCTGCGATGTATCTGTGTTGAATGTTGAATCTTGAAACACGTACTTGACCACTACTACCACAGCACTATAATCCTAGCAATCATGGCGACCAAACAGCAGACCTCGACTAAGCCGACGATGGAGAATAAGAACGGTATGCGCTCCCTCTCGCTCTCCTCCATACCCATGACCAGCCTACTCACGTACCTAAAAAGTGGTCGGCGGCCCTCTGCACATGTTCTCGAAAGATCCTCCTACAGGCTTCTACCGCGACGGCTATTGCCGCACCGGTCCTGACGATAAGGGCAATCACTCCGTCGCCGCCACCCTTACCTCCGCCTTCCTCGACTATTCCGCCTCGCAGGGCAACAACCTCAAAGAGCATGGCGTGAAACCAGGGCAGAAATGGTGCTTGTGTGCAAAACGCTGGAAGGAAGGGTTTGATGCGGTCGCGAAGGGGCAGTTGAAGGAGAGTGAGGTGCCCAAGGTGCATTTGCATGCGAGTCATGAGAGTGCGTTGGAGGTGGTCGACTTCAAGACGTTGAAGAAGTATGCGGCGGCAGGGGAAGCGGGGGAGAATGGGGGAAGGCAGGATGCGACGATCAAGCCTGGGGAAGGCGGCGATATTCAGCAACAAGTCGGCGAGCTCATGCTGACACTCGCGCGGAATCCAGCGC